>NC_137080.1:49942676-50479227 GCF_951640355.1 Cnephaeus nilssonii
TAATTCCAAGGACAAATGTGATCTTCACCAAAGAGATTGTAAACATTTAATGGTCTTCTTTTTCAGATCAAGATCAAAGGTTGAATTGAAGCCTATAGCAAGGACTTTTAAGACCAAGTTCACTGGATACACTGAAGCATACTGGATTCATTATACTAGTAGAGGCTCACTTAATGAGAATTAGGGTGAGTTAAATCCACCGTAGCCTGGGAGAAAACCAAGGTTAAGTTAAGCAATAAATGATAGTAATTAAAGATAATGAAATGGAAACACAATTATATATAGGTATGTATACACAGTGTAAAGCCAAATTCTGTAGAATTTAAGTATGATGTTCTTTATTATTAATTTTCAGTTGTTTTCTTAAGGGGTTCAACTTTTAAAATATATATATATTTTTTATTGATTTCAGAGAAGAAGGGAGAGGGAGAGAGAGATAGAAATCACAATGATGAGAGAGAACCATTGATTGCTTCCTGCACACACCCCTTACTGGGGATCGAGCTAGCAACCTGAGCATGTGCCCTGACAGGGAACCTACTTGTGACCTCCTGGTTCATAGGTTTACACTCAACCCATAAGCCACACTGGAGTTCAACTTTTATTAAATAAGCATGGAGATATGACAATGATGCTTTGATATCTGATTAACCCTACTTAGAGGAATTAGTTCAGTTTTTTCTCTAAGTCGGCATAAGGTGACTCAAGCCTGTGGTTGGCTGCCTGCTTGGAATGCTATAGTCTTTCTCGTCATATAAAGGGAAGCCCAGAAGGTGGATGCAATGGACAACTTTACCAAGACAGGAGTGATCTCATGGAGATTTAGAAAGAGTGAACATATACTACTAGTATTTTGTAATTCTAATAATAGAATTCTGAAATCTTCTTTAGACATTTATTTTTGGTATATTTATTTTTTATCTATCTTTTCTTTTTTAATGTCATTGCCCATTTCAGTAGGCCAACTAACACTACTGAATTATATTTAAAATCATTTCTTAGAACCTGTTTCATTTTTCTGAAAAATGTCTCCAATTTTGTTTTAATGCCTTATTTTTATACATGAAGTTCTTGTTCACTATAAGTACCAACAAACAAAAAATAAAAATAACCATAACATAAAATTGATAATCTTGTATGATTAATATGTGTGTGCTTATTTCCTGCAACTTTGAAAGTTAATTTCTAGAGAGCAGAGGTCATAATTTACATATTTCTTTTATTAAAATAAACAATGCGCACTGAAGACTCTATTTGCAAAGCAAATGAAACAAATATTAAAAAGCCTTCAGATATTATGTATTGAATAAAATATGCTTTAGAGGCAAAATAAAAGGGATTTCTGACTTTGTTTTTAATCATTTAACATAAGAATGGAGCATCTTTTTATATGCCAATTATTGTTGGATTCCTAAAAGAGCTGACATTTTAAATTTGATACATATAGATATATACTATGAATTACTACACAGTTTATAAGTGATGCAAAATATATGGATGAACACTTTTTAAATATATTTTATATTCATTGAAAATATTTAGTTGTGATTACACTTATTAATTTTTATTGAGATATTTTATGTCAGAGAGACAGGTTATGATTATGAATCGTTATGATTTGGGAAAATTTTCAGGTTATGTTACCATTCCATTTAGAAAATAGAAAGCAAAAGAATGAACCATGATGCATAACAAAGACAGAACATTCTAAAATTTAAAAAAGTAAAAAAGTGTCAGGATGAATACTTTTAACCATATATAACTGAAAATTTATTATATGACAAGTTTGCAAAATTATTTCTGACACAATTCTTCTTTAACATTACTGAATTTTTTACTCCTACTCTATTTCTTTTTGCTAAAACACACTTAATTTTCAATAAGAATTATGATACATTTAAAATCTTTTTTTGTTGATTTTCCAGATATTTCTTTTCCTTGAGCTTCCTACTGACAACATCATTGACAATCACTAAGGATAAAGTTTACAAATTTCAGCCTAACTTTTGAGTTCTTTATGAACATAGGTTTGTAATTGAGCCAACTTATGACCAAAAGAAAAAAAAATAGGTAGGAGATTTGTGAAGTAAATTAACTGGGAGCCAAATTCAGCCTTCTAAACTCATTTCATTTGCACCTCAGCTTGGACTTAAGCCATTAGCACAGCAGGAAAAAGCAATGGTTATGCACCAGGCCACCAGCACTTCCATGCATAAGATTTTGCAGAATGACAGAAATAATGAATGTAATTAAAACAGCATGTAGCCAAGAAAAAATAATTAGTATACAAGTCGGATGGCTCTGGGTGGCCCATGACATGACAAAACATTTTAAAGAATTTTAATAATATCCTAAACTACTTCAGTTTCCAAATAAGAGCTCATGTATTATATTTGATAAATGAAAGTTTTTAATAACTATTTACAAACTTTAGACTTAAGGTGTTCCAATTTTAGTACTTCAGTTTTAGTACTTCAATTTTAGTAAGTTCAGATTTTTCTAACTTACTCTTTAAATTACCTAAAATTACTTTATTATATTCAGGAGGAAGGAGTCATATAAATGCCCTTTGGTCATAAAATTATAAAAGTTAGTTCAGACTTTGGGGAGTTGTCACTAAGAAATTTGAAAGCCTATTTATTAAACAATTCCAAATTCTAAATTATTCATTTCTAATCATACAAACTATATTTTTTTAAAAATGATTTGAGAAATGTAGAAAGAAATCAAAATTTCCTCAAGAAAGATTGTTTGGGGGAAATTAAGTCAAGCACCACTAATAACAATGATAATTCTTTAAAATCATGGAAATGTAGTAAGATCATGAAACTGTAGCTTATTCTGGGAAGCACAAGTCCTTAAAGATAGAAAAGATGCAAATGTTATTGACAATTCTTTCCACATCTTAAATTTTTTAAAAATACTAATGTTTAAAATTAATTTTAAAGATATATATTTACAATGTAGGATATCTTTTATTCTCTAACTTAAATATTAATACAAACTCCAAACAGTTTTTATTATTTAATTTTCCCCATTTATTATCTAATTTTTTTCATTTCTCTTTTTATAGGAAAACTAAAATGACTTCTAGCCATTTCATATTTTTTAGCACAGTTTTTAGAAGTCTCAAAAATTACAATTAGAAAATAAAGCCATGTAAATTGTGAATATGAAAAAATGTGCCATGGTAGATAGAATTTGATCTGTTTTTAAGTATGAATAAATAGAGAAAATGCAAAGCAGAGGGAGAGTTTGTCAAGTGCTTGAATAAGGGATTGGGGAAGATAAAGGAAAGCTTAAGATTTGGGCCATAGATGTCTAAAAGAATAATAATGCTAGTGATAGATGTACTTATAGGACATTGTATTTGTTGAGAAAATAATGAAATTAAGATGTTGAGGTTGAAGCAAACAGGAGGCATTGAAGGTGAAATGTTAAATAGATATTTGATCATAAAAGAATGTACAAAGTGAAGCTCTCAGCAATGGCAGTTGATTGTTTAAAGGTATTATTTAATGATTTACTAATGTGGTTGAGTGTATTCTGGTATTTCAAATGATCAACACTGAATTACTTTTTATTTATTTATTTATTTATTTATTTATTTATTTATTTATTTATTTATTTTTAATATATTTTTATTGATTTCAGAAAGGAAGGGAGAGGGAGAGAGAGATAGAAACATCAATGATGAGAGAGAATCATTGATTGGCTGCCTCCTGCACGCCCCGACCAGGGATGGAGCCCACAACCCGGGCATGTGTCCTTGACTGGAATCGAACCTGGGAACTTTCAGTCCACAGGCCGATGCTCTATCCACTGAGCCAAACCTGCTAGGGTGGAATTTCTTCTTAAAAGAGAAAATTATGTACAAGGGAAGGTTTTAAAAGCATAACATACAAACATATATTGAGTTATTGTTATTATAACTATTACATTTTATATACTTCTAAACAAAACAGTAGAATTGTTTCACTTGGAACAAAATGACCAACTTAATATTTACAAATAAAATTTAAGATTCAATTCAGAATGTTTATTTGTAATTATGTCAATTATAATTGTTGAAATATCTTTAATCTTAAGGTAAGTAAAATCCAAATTTTCTCAAAAATGATTTTGGAAAACAAGTTAAAGATCACAGAAAATGAACTTCAAGGAGTGCAACATGGACCTATTTCACTGGTTCTTCCCAAATTGTACGTAGGATGTAGGAAACATGGTGGATTCTGTTCTCAGAATGTAGTTGCATGTCATTCTATCTTTAAACAATGAATGCTGTAAAACCTATTTTGGAGTCCTGCCCTCTACAACTTCACAGTCTAATGAGAGAGATTGGCATGCTGCGTTGCAGTCACATTGTTTTTTAATTAAAAATCTTGGTAGTCTCGGGATCCTATGTAACCCATGCATGCATGGTTTTAGCTCACAAGGTTCTGCCTTATATTTGGCAACATAATTTATTGCATTTTATTCTATGCTTGTATTTAGTTTATGTGAGAGAGGCTTTCTTCAGGCTGTATCTGACAGGAGACATTTTTTTGTGTGATTGTATTCCTTTATAGTAAATAATAAAATGACTATTTGTGGCTTTTACTAGTTTTCCCTTATGAATCATTCTCTTAATGTGTACTTGCTACCAAGGATTTCCGACTTTGAGTAATGTGGTTATTTTTTATTACACGGTTTCTTGTTATTTAACCTTGAAATTTAGTCAATATCTGTAAGAACAGAAATAGGCGAAGTAGGGGAATTAGTCCGCATGAGCACAGGTACCAAAGCACCTAAAAAACATGTTATTACTGTGTCTTGTTGGAACCAGTCATTTATTGTAAGTAGAGGTTTTAAATGAAACAAATTATCAGTGGTTAATGGTCTATTTGGCAGAGCTCATGGCCAGCTTTATTTTGGCCATTCTTGATTAGGATGTTGTCCATAAACAGCCAAGGGACTCTTAATTGATCATTACTAACAGTCTGCACTGTGTGTAATAATGAATAAAACTGAACCAGGAAGATGTTTTGAAAAAAATATGAGCTAAAGAGAATTAGAGTTGTCAACTCTTCTACTATGTACTGGATAAATGTGATCTAAATAGCACTTGAGGCTCTATATTCCTTATTTCAACTCTATTTCTCAAATGTCTTGGGAAAAAGGAAACTGGCTTTTAAAATGAGAGCTCTAAGAACTTATTTAGGATATTAGTAGCTACATTGCAAATATAAGGGGTAGAACACCCTGGAGTTCATCAATTGATCAACTATATACTTGATACAACTTTGAACATGCTTTTTAGAATCTATGGCTTTACTGAACTAACTACATGTTACAGTAACTTAACAAATAAGAAACATCTAGACATTATGGACAGTACAGTTACAAGTACTTCTGAATATAGACACAGACATGGCATTAAGATTAATATTTGGCTCTAAAATTAGTCTTCTTAACTCTGACTGACAAAAGTGCTCATTCATTAAATGCTAATATTCCTTAAATTTTTGAGAAAAGAAAAGGAAAGGAGAGGAAAGAAAAGGACAGGGTAGGACAGGAAGGGAAAGGAGGGAGAGGGGAAAAAAGACTAGAGCCATCTTATTAAAAATAGTTTAGGAGCTTGGTATGAAATAGTGGAAATCATGAAAACATAAACATGCTGTTTATCTTATTAGCAGAGTTTTCCTGTTATACAAAACACCTAAAACAACAAGGAATAAGAGATTAGATATAATTTTCTCAGTTTGGCTAACCACTAGTAAAAATCCATTAAATAATTTCTCATCAGTCTGTGAATAAGAAGGGATGGGTATTTATGTTACTCCACCAGGTAGAAAACTTTGCCTTAGAAATAAAATATCCATTAATTATTGGCGAAAATCCAACAAAACCCTTCACATGAAAATAAATGACTTTATTTGTCAAATGTCAAAAGTACAGGTTGGTATATACCATGTTTCTATACCTGCTTCTAATTAAAGATGCAGATGATTTAGTAAGCTAAATGATAAGCTTAAACTCAAAGAAAATTATTATAATGAATGCACTCATACTTATCAAATTAATTTCATCTATAAGGAAAATTATAGAAAAATATAAGGACACTAAGTAAGCAAATAGACCTTTCTCAAAGTAAAGAGAAATCCAATTGAACATGTTGACCTCTGTTCTTTGTAAATCCAATTGCTACTTTTAAAATGCTACTTTCATTTTTTTCACTAGTTCTTAAATAATTTCCTTGACTTAGATAAATTTTAAATATTGATGTTAACATTTTAATATTCTTATTTCTTTATTTTCCACTTTAACTTCAGTGAAAATAAGCATTTTTATATATTGAATGGTACCCTACATATGGATAAAATATAACCCTAGGAATCTAATTTATTTGTAAAATTACAATAATGTGAAATTAACACAATTTTATTTTCAAAACTCTCAGATCAAAACCAACCCAAATGACCTCAACATAATAAAAGCCGTATATGACAAACCTATAGTCAACATCATACTCAATGGGCAAAAACTAAAACCATTTCACCTAAGAACAGGAACGAGACAGGGATGCCCACTTTCACCACTCCTGTTTGACATAGTAATGAAAGTGCTAGCCATAGCAATTAGACAAGAAGAAGATATAAAAGGTATCCAAATTGGAAAAGAAGACGTAAAAATGTCATTCACAGATAACATGATACTGTACATAGAAAACCCTAAAGACTCCATCAAAAAATTATTAGACTTAATAAATGAATTCGGCAATGTAGGAGGATACAAAATTAACAACAAGAAACTGATGGCATTTTTATACACCAATAGTGAACTTACAGAAAGAGAGATTAAAAAAACAATCCTATTTACTATTGCACCAAAAAAATTAAGATACCTGGGAATAAACTTAACTAAGGAGGTAAAAGACCTGTATTTGGAAACTACAAGACACTGAAAAAAGAGATAGAGGAAGACATAAACAGATGGAAGAACATACTGTGTTCATGGATTGGTAGAATCAACATCATTAAAATGTCCAAAGCAATCTATAGATTCAATGCACTCCCCATTAAAATACCAACAGCATATTTCACAAACGTAGAACAAACTCTCCAAAAATTCATCTGGAATAAAAAAGACCCTGAATAGCCACAGCAATCCTGAGAAAGAAGAACAAAGTAGGAGGGATCTCAATACCAGCTATCAAGCTGCATTACAAAACCACTGTTCTCAAAACTGCCTGGTACTGGCACAAGAACAGACATATAGAACAATGGAATAGAATAGAGAACCCAGAAATCAACCCAAACCACTATGCTCAATTAATATTTGACAAAGGAGGCAAGAACATACAATGGAGTCAAGATAGTTTGTTCAATAAATGGTGTTGGGAAAATTGGACAGATACATGCAAAAAAATGAAACTAGACCACCAACTTACACCATACACAAAAATAAACTCAAAATGGATAAAAGACTTAAAAATAAGACAGGAAACCATAAAAAAATATTAGAGGAATCCACAGGCAGCAAAATCTCAGACATATGCCTAAGCAATATCTTCACCGGTACAGCTTCTAATCTAGGGCAATGGAAACTAAAGAGAAAATAAACAAATGGGATTACATCAAAATAAAAAGCTTCTGCACAGTAAAAGAAACCATCAACAAAAAACAAGAAAGCCCACTGCATGGAAGAACATATTTGCCAATGTTATCACCGATAAGGGTTTAATCTCCAACATTTACAGGGGACTCATACAATTTAATAAAAGGAAGACAAACAACCCAATAAAAAAATGGGCAAAGAACCTCAATAGATACTTTTCAAAAGAAGACATAAGGAAGGCCAAGAGACATATGAAAACATGCTCAAAGTCACTAATCATCTGAGAGATGAAAATCAAAATGACAATGAGGTACCATCTCACACCTGTCACAGTGGCTATCATCAACAAATAACAAATGACAAGTGCTTTCGAGGACCCTCATGCACTGCTGGTGGGAATGCAGACTGGTGTAGCCACTGTGGAGAATAGTATGGAGTTTCCTCAAAAAACTAAAAATGGAACTCCCATTTGACCCAGTGATCCCACTTCTAGGAATATATCCCAAGAAACTAGAAACACCACTCAGAAAGGATATATGCAGCACAATTTACAATAGCTAATATTTGGAAGCAGACTAAGTGCCCATCAGCAGATGAGTGGATTAAAAAACCATGGTACATCTACACAATGGAATACTAAGCTGAGGTAAAAAAGAAGAAATTCTTACCATTTGCAACAGCATGGATGGAACTGGAGAGCATTATGCTAAGTGAAATAAGCCAGTCAGAGAAAAATAAATATCATATGATCTCATTCATATGTGGAATATAATGAACAACATAAACTGATGAACAAAAACAGATCCAGAGACAGAGAAGCATCTATCAGACCGTCAAACCTCAGAAGGAAGGTAGGGGAGGGCGGGGGTAAGGGGAAGAGATCAACCAAAAGACTTGTATGCATGCATATAAGCCTAACCAATGGACACAGACACCAGGGAGGTGAGGGCATGAGTTGGGGTTGTGGGAGGGCAATAGGAGAATAAGGACACATATGTAATACCTTAATCAATAAAGAAAAAAAAAAGAAAGATGTCATGAAATATCTTGGGTTTGTATACCAAATTTTGTAATAAATAGTATAATGACTTGGCATTTAAGTGAGAATATTTGTTGAAGAGTGTTGGTTGTGACATGTGATATTTTATAGACATAAAATTCTTATTAATATTGGAAAGTTTCTTTGGAATAATTTATCTTAAAATTCTATCATACTCTTGCTTTATATTGTTAACATAAAAAGCATTCAAAACTATAAAATAATTTTTGTGAGTTTATTTGAGCCAAACTGTCCACAATTGCTGGGAAGCAGAATCTCAACAGATAGGGATAGTACTTCAGAGAATGGCAGTTTTTCATCTATTTTTATACATTGCAATCAAAGTAGAAGACATAGGTAGGTTACATGAAATCCAGTGGTGATAGATTAGAAAGGCAGGAGAAAGCAAAGTGGGGAAACCTCTGGGATTGGATAAAGAGTAAAATGATAGACTCATACCTCTTTTACTTAGGTGGGTACAGGATAATTAACAGTGAACAATTAACATGAGAACAATAACAATCTCTGAAATCATTGTTTCTTTGAGTAAGCCAAGCTCTGTTCTTCATAGGTAAAAATCCCACATCCCGGCCTGGCACTTAAAATTATGGTGGCCTGACCTCACACTATCTTTCCAACTGAAATCCTCAATTCTCATATGAACAGAATCTTTTTGTACAGACTAAAATTAGATTATATTTTTTTTATATTATCCATGTCCTTGTACAAAGAATGTACTAATCACCTATTTGTTAATTTATTGACTTTATCCAGATTTCAGAATAACATAAGTTGGGGTGCAAAAATTACTTTTAATGTCTCTTTAAAAATTTTTAAGCATCAGGTATTACATTTAGAAGAAACTTGAATTATTTAACTTAAAGTTACTAAACTAGGAAATGCTCCGCAGAAGCCAAAGGTGTAAGTGCAGCCATGTATAATGTCACTGCAGGTTAACGATGAAATAGATCTTTTCCAGATTTTCAGTGAAAGCATTTGTGAAAAGATCTATTGCTTCAAGTTGGAAATCTATATTCTGTGACAGCTGCTGACTAGTAATGAGATCTAATGAGCTGTCTCTTTATCAGAAAAAATAACATTTGCAATAACAGTCCCTTTGCAAATTGTAAAAGAGTATGGGAGTGCAGATATACCCCAAGTTGATAAGGGTATATTCATGTCAATGTCATTTCAATTCAAATCTAAGTTTCTGTTCTAATTTAGAATAAGATACTGTACACTCAAATGTGAAAATCATCTCTTTCCCCCCCCAATAGCCTGTGGCTAAAAATTTAGTTTCTTTCATGTAATATTAACATAACACTGATGCCAATACTATCATCATAAACATAAGACAATTAAGTTTAAATAATGGTAAGCTTTTCAGATTTTATTTTCAAGTTTAACAGAAAGCTATTGTTTTTTTTTAATTGCTGTATTCAGCTAATATTAAGGGTTCATTATTTGAAATTATTATACCGACATATGAATGGCCTCCTCCTTCCATCACTCTACAACCCCCTAAACATAGACACAAAGAGACAACTGTGATAAGTACTATCGTAAAATATTTGAAAACTGATGGTGGTTTACAATATCTTGGAATGCCTCAAGGCTCAAGTTAAAATCATTTGAAAGGAGCTGTGGCAGCAAAGATATAATTGATTTGGGAAATCTAAAAAAAGTCTAATATCTCACATAATAAAAATAGAGGTGTTATCAAAACATGTCAATAAAATACAATTTCTTTTTTAAAAAAAATCACTTTACCCCTGACTCACATTTAAATCATAGAAATTTTTATGGCTTTCAAAGTACAACAGCATCTTTTATGTATTGGAAATGAATTCCTACATCTAATATATCCTTTCCTTTTTCTATCCTGTTACAGGAGAAAGGGCTGCATTATTCATATTTCAGTTCTCCAATTCCCATCAAATCAACATTTTGGGGGGAATCTTTCTCTAAACCCCTTCATTCTCCTGAATTTTCAACATGAGTATATCTATTTGCTCTCAGATCAACTCTTAATTATATTTAAATATCTCGTGTTAAACAAAACATAACTTCTACTCCGTCCTTCCAAATTACAAATGAACCTTTTTGGAGGAAAAAATATATATAGTTTCTGTTTCCATATCCGTCCTTCCCATTCATTCTTCAGTCTACTCCTCAATATGCTGATATTCCTTTCTCCAAGAAAACCATCTCTCAGATTATTTTGTTTTTTTTTAACATATTTTTATTGATTTCAGAGAGGAAGGAAGAGGGAGAGAGAGAGAGATAGAAACTTCAATGATGAAAGAGAATCATTGATTGGCTGCCTTCAGCACACCCCTATTGGGGATCAAGCCCACAACCCAGTCATGGGCCCTTGACTGAAATCGAACCCAGTGCCCTTCAGCCTGCAGGCTAATGCTCTATCCACTGAGCCAAATTGTCTAAGACACTCTCAGATTATTTTAAATACATAACTTTTGGTATTCTTCAGCGACATTAAACATTCTTTATCACTCTCTGACTTGTCTTCCATATTGGTATCCTCTCCTAATTAGTTTTCTCCTTTAATTTTTTAACTTTGTCAGTTGTGCTGTCAGAGTCCTTATTGTTCCACCACCTAAATGTTGTTGCTTTTCAGGATCCTATTCCAAGCACTGTTTTCCTCGTAATTCTTCAAGTGCTTCCCAGAATTACTTCATGAATTCTCACTAATTACTATCCAAGTACTGATGAACTCCATCTGCCCAGATAAGATGTGTCTCCAGAGCATCAGGATCATCCAAAGCCTGCCAGGCATATAGGCACTTTCATACTCAATATATTCAACTCTTTACTTTGTTTATAGATATCCTCCAAGTTTTTCTATCTTAATGAATGCCTCCACAATCCAATTACTTTCTCAATCCAGAAGACCTGACTATTTTTTCACCACAATACTTTCCCATCCTATATAATAGAGAGCTAATATGCTAATTAGACCAAAGAGCAGAATGACTGTCCAGACAACTTTTCGGACAACCTTCCGGATGAAGCCAGGGCTGGGAGGGCTGGCCGAGGTTGCAAGGGGCTGCGAGGACCGGCTGAGGCAGCCGGGGCTGCGAGGGCGGAGCCCCTTGCACGAATTTCGTGCATTGGGCCTCTAGTATCCAATAAAATCACTAAACTCTGAAAATTTAACCTCCCCGATATCTTCTCATATTTGTCAGCTCTTTTGTTTATTCCACTATCCCAGTGGTCGGCAAACTGTGGCTCGTGAGCCACATGAGGCTATTTGGCCCCTTGAGTATGGCTCTTCCACAAAATACCATGTGTGGGTGCACACGTACAGTGCGATTGAAACTTCGTGGCCCATGCGCAAAAGTCGGTTTTCGGCTCTCAAAAGAAATTTCAATCGTTGTACTGTTGATATTTGGCTCTGTTGACTAATGAGTTTGCCGACCACTGCACTATCCTATTGAACGGAACAACAAAGCACCTCTTATCCAAGTTTGTGAATCATCATGATAATTACATCTTCCTCTGACCCAGTGACCACATGCAGCCAAAGTGATCTATCTAAACACAAACTTGGTGAAGTCTTTTACCACCTTAAAGTTATTCTATTATTTTTGTGGATTTTACATTAAAGCCCAGATTTTTAATTTGGCTTTGTACTTCTTCAGCCTTCTCTATAGCTCACTCATTTATTTCCTGGAAGATAACATATGATATTTGGAAATCTCCGTGTGAATTCCTTTCACTTAAGCTTGATTTGTCCCTTCATATTCACTCAGAAAAATTAAAGAAAAGTAGTTACCAAAAAAAAGTTTAGTATGTGTCCACTGTACCAGGCTACATCTGTTATATCATTTCATCAGGACAACTGTGAGAGAGCTATTATTTCACCATCCTACACATAATAACGCTGAGAATACAATGAATAACATGCCTAAGTACACCTGGCTAGTATTTGAACAGGAATTTGAACCTAGTTCTTGCCTGACTTCAAATTCAGAACAATGTCACTTTCTTTAGAAAGCATTTCTATTAGACTTCAAAATTGGTATTATGAGTCCTCTCTGTGTTTATCCAATACTTTCATTAACATAGCACTTATCACTTTGTACTATATTAAGTTATTTATATTTTGCGTCCTTGCATGATGCCCTAAGATCTTTAATGCCTATTTTATTTGCCATTGTACTTCTATAGAACAGTGTTGAAAGAACCATAGTCACAGAATAATCAAGCTCTGAGAGATCCAGGAAGAAGCACCAAGTCAGCCAGCCTTGTAGGCTCCACTGCCCCCTCCCTAAATTCCCCACTTGATCCTTAAGAGTAAGGGAAAATGTTAAAGGATTAATTGGCCATTTTCATCATCAGGCACTATGCTGTATGTGTGTTGTTCAGTATTCCTTTTCCCATTCTTCTAGAAAGCATCCCTCTCTCATTTGTATAATTGCCTCTCTTCATTATATGTGATTCTTGTGTAGCTGCCAATCATAATACTCAATCTCCCCAACCACAAGGGCAAGGAAGTGACCAAAATCTAGCCAATCATATTACTTATTATCCTGACCACCCATTTTGGCTCTGGGTGTGCATATAACTTATGCCAGTCTAATCAAAAATCTAATAGCAGAATAATGAAATAGAAAAGCTCTCTGCATCATTCAGAGCTCTAATAGAAACACTGTAATTCCCTTAAGGGGAAAATAAATATTTTAAGTATATCTTTTAGGGCCAAAGAGTTTGGTTTGGAGGACATACAGCCAAGAAAAATGCCCAAACAATGTCACAAGACTACCCCTGCAGAGACCTCACAGACACCTCCGTTTCATTTCCCTAGAACAGGCTTGAAAAAGAGTTGGCACTCAGTACATAATGACTGTGTCCATGACCTAATGGATGCCATAATCTAACATATTTCCCCTAGACAGCCAAAATCTATGGTTCCCACTATAACCAGAAACAGATTCTAAGACCTGTTTCTTCAGATCACTCCACTCTGAAGCAATTTTTATTGTTGTCTGTTTGTTTTTTGTAAGAGTGTACATTCTTGATAAAACCTAACTTCAAGGAAGGCTGAGAAAGTGAGTCTTCAGCTTAAAGGTCAGAGTGGTAAGACTTAAAACATAAAATATAGACATGAGAAGAGTACTAACAATAGACCAGGTACAGGGGGTCACCCCTGGCAGAGGGGCCTGGATGCCTAACAATAGACAATAGGCACAGTGAAACCTCATCCCCAGGGTGATCTTTCATCCCCTAGCATATTGCTGGTCATGCATTTTGGAACTGCCCTGACCTTTTCTCCCCTAGCATGTAGCTAGTCATGCTATAAACCACCTTAGAGAAGGAACAAGGGAGCCATAGAATAGCCCATAGGACTCTTGCACAAGCCCTTGCGTGACCAATTCCTTAAGCATTAAGCCATCAGGATAATGAGGTTCTTGCCTTCATTAAATAATCTTAATCCTGAAACACCAGTACAAAAGGATATATGCACCTCTCTGTTCATAGCTGTGTTATTTACAATAGATAAGATATGGAAACAGCCCAAATACCCATCAGTAGATGAGTGGGTAAAAGAGCCGTGGTATATTTATACAATGGAATACTACAAAGCTATAAAAAAGAAGGAAATCTTACCTTTTGTGACAACATGGATGGGCCTGGAGATTATTATGCTAAGTGAAATGAGCCAATCAGAGAAAGACAAATACCATATGATCTCACTTAATGTGGAATCTGATGAACAAAATAGAAACAGAGATATGGATACACTGAACAGACTGACAATTGTCAGAGTGGAGCAGGGAGGGAGGGACTGGATAAAAGAAGATGAAAGTATTAGCCAAAGAACATATGTGTATAACCCATTGACACAAACAACAGTGTGGTAATGGCCAGAGGGAAGGGGCGGGTGGGGACTGGGTGGAGGTGGGTAAAGGGGGGTGAGGGGCAGATGGGGACATATGTAATAGTGTCAACAATAAAAATAAAGGAAAAAAAAATCTTAGGAACAAAGCCTTGGGTCTGTTGATCAGAGAGACAGATTTTTGATCAAGCTAGAGATAATATCTAGGCCTCAGTTGGGTTTCAGCTCCAGGCCAAGAAAAGTAGCAGGCCAGGTGGGACAACCCCATGGCCCCATGGCTGCCATCATCAGGACCAGATGCAATGATTAATGACACCGTCTCCAAGTGCTGACCCATCAGTATAGACCAGGATCCTGAAAGGACACACCTGAAAAAGCTGATGAATAGTCTACTGAGATCCTCCTGGGACCTCCCATAAGATCTCCACCTTAAAGAAGGGATAAAATCCCTCAGGATGGAGTTTCCCTCCAACTCTTTCTCTCTTGAGTTCTCCCCTATATTTCCCCATCTCCTTCTCTCCCAGGGTGAGCACTGTTCTCTCTCTCTGGAGCATGCCCCTGCCATTCTCTCCCCATCTTCTTCCCCCTCTGCCTTTCTTTTTCCTAAGCATCAAGGGCCCATCTTCTACCTCTGTAACTTGTTTCCTGAGCCCACACAGCCCAGCTAGCTCCGTTTTTTCATGGCTTATTTCTTTTACCTCTGTGACTTTCCAAGTAAACTTTTGCTTGTATTTGAGTTTTGACTCTGAGTTCTTTCTTAGTCAGAATTCAAGGATCAAGGTTGCTGAACTGAAGTCCAGTACCATCCTGGTGCTGTTTCACAGCTAACATTTCCAGTGGTGGTTGGCATTATTTCTTGATTCTGAATGCCATTTGAAGCTGAAAGGGAACAATGGAAGAAAACACTTCTTTCTCTTGAATGGAGATTCAGAAAATTGCACTTGGAAATTCTTTCCTTCCTTTACCTCCACAAGTATGTTCCTAGGAGAAATTTGATTTAAAACAAAACAAAAACAAACAAAAAATGTAGGAATGTAGAGATTTCCATGTATGGGGTAGTCATTAGTTTTCAACTGAATTTAAATCCCATTGTAGAGAATAACCAAAGGGAAAGAACTATTTAGAAAATTTAGTAAGCTCCCTTATCAGGATATAGCATTAACTATACTTTGGAAATTTTTGTTATTCTATTTAATGTAACTTCTGGACAATTTGAATAAAACCAATAGAATAGGGACACATGAATTTGTCTATTCTTCCCATATGTTGGGGCTAAGGTCTAGTGCCATAGAGATAGATAAATCACTAATACTTCCGAATGAGTTTATGGAATGATGAGAGAGTTAAGGGCATAAATAATTGTAGAATAACATTATTATGTGCTAGAAGGTTTGAAAAATTATAGTTGAAGCCTGATGCAGGAAGAACTTACTTTGATTGAGGTGTTGGGCTTTAGTGGAACTGAGAGGTAACATAATCAAGACCTGTCTGATATGTGTCCTCAATTGTATAAACTCAAGGTTTAGAGTGAAAAGCATCAAAAACATTTATGAATAGAACTTTCATTTATTCCATTACCTACTTACATTATTCATGTAACCTTCTTTCTGCTGATAAAAATAGAGAGAAAAATATACAGGACCTTTGGGTACTTGATTTTGACTGAGTAATTTTTCATTAATTCACTTAAATATTTAATTCCTAGTTTATGTAAATATGTTATTATAGGAATTGATAATAGATCAATAAACAACAACAGCAACAGCAACAAAACTCTTCCATCCCTTATGCTTCCCTTTGTGGAACTACATTCTAAAAACCAAAAATTTAATATATTAATATATGGTGTGATAAAATATAATGATTACTTCTATGAAGAAAACTGTAGCAGAAAAGAGCATAGTGTAAATACTGATGATTATGTGAAAGTTATTTTATTTTATATAATATTATTTTATATTAAGTGATATTTGAGTAGAGGCCTGAGGGAAATAAATGACTTAATATTAGGAAATCTGGGGAAGGGCATTTTAAAGAAGGGGAATAGCATGTGTAAAGGCCATGAGTGGGAAAAGTTCTCCTTTGTTCCAAGAACAGCTAGGCCATTAGTGTGGCTTTGAGAGAACGATAGGGTGAGTTGTTGGAAGTAAGGCTAAGGATATGAAGGTTAAGGTCATACTAGGTCACCTAAGGGGAAAGGTCATTTAGAGACTTTGGTTATTATTCTAAGTAGGATGTTAGTAGTATAACACTTTAATGATTAAAAACTGTGAATTATCCTGTAAATTGCTTTGCACAAAAAGCAACTGAAACTCTTTAATCATCTTTATGGAAAGCTTTTCTTTTAGATTGATTGGTTACAAATCTGGTAACAGGAGGCAATCTCCAGAGTAAGCTATTCTCATTGAAATCAGTAAGAAACACTTTTAATTTTACTACCTGGAGCTATTATACTGAATATTTAAAGGACAGATTCAAACCCAAGAAATAGGTAATTAGTAATTAATTGGGTTATAAAAACATAAACACCAAGATCATCAGCTCAAAGTTGTGGAGACATAGCTTTAACATCTGAAAGCACTTCACTGGAAATATGGAATGGACGACATGACATTCTCAATTTTTTTTTTCTTGTCAAGAAGAATTCATATGCACAAGGCAAGAATGACCCTGCTTTTGATATTCAATGGCATGCCTGCAAGGAAGCTTTCTGTAGGTGCTAACGTTAAATGAATCTGGAAATTAGCCTATTGGGTCAGGGAAAACACTTTAGCACAACACATAATCAAACATTTTCTAAAATGGCATTAGAGTGTGTGCTCCCTAGTTGATTCTAACCCTCATTATGCAAAATGTGCTGAAAAACGTAATGCAGAACATGATGATTTGATTATGTAACAAAACCAGTTAAATGTTTTCATTAGCGGCATGATATTTTTGCACAATAAAGATAATTGAGTGTTGAAAATGCACTAATTCATTTAATCCCATGAGGCAAAAAATAATACTGAGGGAAATAATATATTGTTAGGGACTCTGATTAGTAGAGCACAAATTGCAAATTGTTCTTGATAATAAGCATAATTTCAATTTAGAGTACACTATGGAAAAAATTTAGGCATTTTACTTGTTGAATTATTTAAAGTTTAAAAAGTGGTTAAACTTTGCCTTTTATAAAGTTTAAACAGTCTTACTAATTAGGTAGAGCAGCAGGAAACATTCTTTTTTTCTTTGTCCACATGGGGAAGTAATACATAAGTTATATATGTGTGTTTGTGTGCATGTGTGTATGCAAAACTTGAGATATTCTAAGTCTCAGGCCCATCTGGAGGAGAACAGAAGAGTGGACTCCTTGAAGTAAACAGTTACCTGTGAAAAATTTAATCCAATAAATTAAATATGATTTTTGGATAGATATTTATCTGATCTGAGTATATTGTCTAATTTTATATAAAAAAGAAGTGAATAAAGATATTAAAAATCTTGAGAAAATCAATTGAAATTATTTTTTCATTTCCAGTAATTACTAAAATGTAAATAAATGGGCAATCATTATAAAAGTAATAATTGATCAGTTGAGTAAAATACTTACATTTTATTCTACTAAAAAGACTAGGATTTATACTGCTACTTTTGTTAATAATGAGGCTAAAATATATTGTAAAAGATCTCTTTGTTTGCAAATTGATGTGAGAAACATCAATCAGTTGCCTCCTGCATGCCCCCTAGTGGGGATTGAATCCACAACTCTGGCATGTGCCCTGACCAGAATCCAACCGGTGACCCTTGGGTGCATAGGATGACACTCAGCCAACTGAGCCACACCAGCCAGGGCTACTTCATATATTTATTTATTTTGATTCTATGCTAGATATTGCATGAAAAAAATGAATAAATTACATTTGCTCAGAAACTTAGTGTTTCATCTGTGAACTTCAAGCCATTTGCTCAGAAACTTAATGTTTCATTCTTGAACTTTTAGCCATCTAACATGTAGTTGAGATGATTCTGTTGTTATATTAGTTAAATTCAGTTTACATTGACTTCTCTTGGCCTGGTATGGGAGCACAAGGGAGAGTTAAGTGACCTCTTGGTGCTTTATAGTCCAGCCATCAGCTTTCAAACTGTTTGGAACCTCATTTCTTATTTATAGAGGAGCTTCCAGGTTTGTTTGGTTGGTTCACTAGTGATTTATCTTTGCTCTCACTATTGCTCCTAGTTCTCCGTTACCCAGGGGCTGTCTCTCTCTCCTGCTTTCCTGAAAGCAGAGGTGCAAGGCTTTGGCAATGTGTACAGTAAAGGTCCAGATCATCTATAGCAGTTTTACTTCAGGTTCCCCACCCCTCTCTTAACAGGCAACAGCAGTGAATCCTGAGGTGGTTCAGAGGGGTTTCTCTTAATTTTTCTTGTTTGCGATCTGATCTGTCTTTAACAGGCCTTTTATGCCTTTACCTCAGGGATCTTCTCTCCACTC
Organism: Cnephaeus nilssonii; assembly: GCF_951640355.1. Taxonomy (NCBI): domain Eukaryota; kingdom Metazoa; phylum Chordata; class Mammalia; order Chiroptera; family Vespertilionidae; genus Cnephaeus; species Cnephaeus nilssonii. The sequence continues at coordinate 49,961,646 of NC_137080.1, forward strand.
CAAGTTCATCATGTGAATATTCAGTAAGAATCTATGGGAAAAAGTTAGTAGGTGGGTGCAGAATCTCTTGGTGGCTGTGGATCCTCAGTTTTCAAAACCACTTTACCAGCCAAGGCTTCGCCTATAAAATTCATAAAAAATGTTTAGCCAATTTCTTCTTGCTCGCCACTGGTTGCTCCCTTGCCTTGCTTTTCAATAAGAAATGAAGGCCACTCTAAGTCTCTTTACTCCCAGAAGTATCTTGTCACTTTCCATTTTGTAATCATTTTTATTTCTTTGTGTTCTCCCCTGTCTGATAAATTAAAAAAACACCTTTACTTTTATAAATTATTCATCTGTCTTTGTTTCTAAAATGGGAATGACATTATGTTGTTATTTTCTTCATCTTCAGTAGAAGCAGAAATTCTAAAGTTATTTTTAATAGAAAAAAGATATCTAACATTATAGGTTTAAATACATTATGGTTATTTCTATAGATTGGAGTATATTTGAACCCCAAAATGATTTAAAATTATTATTGTCATAAAAATATTTTATATTATATTTTAAGTGACAAATGTGAATTATAAATTTTTAATTAATGAATTTTTATATTATAGTTATCTCTGGTGGAATTATGTACTCCTTAGCTAAGGATCATTTTGTTGCAAGAGATATAATCCTTCTTTCTAGCCCAAGTAAAGGTATTTTTTTCTTTTAATGTCAAGTTACAGTATTGTCACTGAGAATATAGAATGATTCACAGGCAGTTCTTAGATTTAATAACTTCTCCTATCTGCTTTTTTCTGCTCAAAGTGCCACACTGTATCTAAAGTGATTCTCCGAGTCTCACTTGCAAATATTTTGGAAGGAGAATCTGGTTTGGCAACTCATGGAAAGTTCTGTCTCAGGTTCAACCAGTTGTGACAGCAGATGGGTCATGATATACTAACATGGTGTTTGGGAGCCGTTATTTTTGAGTGTTGTTTTAAACATGTTTATGGTCTTGCTTTTGCTGTTAATGTATAGCTCTCTTGAGATCAAGGACCTAACTGGCTTATTCTGTGTTATATTCCCAGTAAGGAAGAAAGTGTGTAAGCCCTTTTTCTGCCACATAAATGTTATTTTAGTATAATTTTTTTCTGTTATTTGTGAAATAAAGATACTATCTAGTGCAATGATTATCATGAAGTTTAGCTAAAATAATGTATGTGACCCAGCCAGTGTTGCTCAGTGGTTAAGTATCAACCTATGAACCAGGAGGTCATGGTTCGATTCCCTGTCAGGGCACATGCTCGAGTTGCAGGCTTGATCCCCAGTAAGGGGGAATGCAGGAGACAGATGATCAATGATTCTCTCTCTCATTGATTTTTCTACCTCTCGCTACCTCTCCCTTCCTCTTTAAAATGAATTAAAATATATTTTAAAATTATAATGTATATGAAGTTGAAATATTAATTTAAAGTGTTATACAAATACTACTACCTAAAATATTTTATAAAATATGCATAGAAAATGGACCTGCTGAATCACAATTAAAAACTGAGTTGAGATTTAAAAAAAATATGACTGCAGTATGAGAACAGATTTGAGATAAAGGGTTGTCAATTCATTGATAAGTAACAGGTTAAATGATGAACACAAAATAGAGTAATAGAATGAGCATTTATAAAATTCTGGTATAGAGATTTCTTTTGAGGTGAATTTTGATTGTTGAATATGTTTCATCATGCAAATAAATGGAAAGGTTGGAGAACATTTGAAATCTCATTATGGAGTACTAATTACACATTTTTTCTTTTGTTTGTTCTTTTCCTCCATCTTTCCTCTATAAAATTGTACCGAATGCCCACTAGATATTGGGCTAGGCACTCCTTTTTCAGAGCTACTGAGAGGAAGAACAAAACAAATCCATTTTTTTTCAGAGCTTGCATTTTATCAGAGAAAGCATCAGTGAACAAATAGATCTCTAAATGTGTGTGTGAAAGAGAGTAGGCAATGATAAGTGCAAGGATGAGCAGTTAAATGTATCGGAATACTAGTATCTGCTGCTTAGAGAGGCTGTCCCCTGGTCAAAGGCTACCTCTTTATACTTGAATGAAGAGAGAGAAAGAGCTATACAGATGTGGGAAGAGTGGATTGGGTACAGTATATATCAGGCAATAACACTTGGAAAAATATGCGCCTACTTGTTATGTTCACCTAAGTAAGTGCAAGGATGCCCGAACAGCTGGAGTTGAATGAAGATGAGACTGAATAGTGGAAGATGAATTTGGAGTGGCAACTGGGAGCAAGATGATAAAAAAAAATCACAGGCCTTTAAGAACTGTGATTTTATTCTAACCTTAAAAGGATCCCTCTGGCTACTGTGTAAAAAGAATAATCTATATAGGACCGATAGGGCCTGTGGGAGGACTATTTAGGGTAAAGATATATATATATATATATTTACTTTTCGAAATAGTGTTGGAAGTATATGAATATTTTCTATTATAGATTTATGTGTCATTAGAGTATTATAGATAGGATACATTTTTAAGACTTTTGTCAGCCAACAAAAATAAATTTGTTTTACTGTTGACACTAGGACATTCAAATAGAAAGAAAATAAAAATAGCATGATGTATTTTAATCCTTTAAATAGTTGAGCACATTATTAAGCTGAGTGGACCTTTTGTGATCATACAAGAGCATGTAGCAGTTAGCATAGTTGAATGTCAAAAATTATAATTTTAAAGCATTAGTCAAAGTATTGAAAATATAAAATCATTCATATAATCACATTAATATAAATGTGTATCAGGAAAATATTAATTTTCCATAATTTGTCAGAGACCATTATCAAAAGAGAAGATTTGCAAAAATAAATGTGAAATATATTTTTAAAGACATCATTAATAATTACATAAAGTTAAGAGAATTCCAAGAAGGCCTAGATTACAAAATATGGGGATCTATCTGAGAGCTGTTTACGCACTTACAAAGGGATTTCATTTCAAATCAAATGTGATATAATGGTTACCATTTTTGGACAGCCTATTCTCTGCCAGTCACTGTGCTAAGCATATTGCAAGCATGAATTCTTTGCTAGGGAGAATAAATTGTGGTCATCCGCTACTGAAAAATAAGGCCATTTGTTGCATATCTATTTTATATATGTCGCCAATTCTTAATTGGCAAAGTAAAAATATGATTTCATCAAGTTCATATTGAGTTCATTGAGGAAATAATATCTCAGCTTCCTGTTATCCTGGAGAGAAAGAGCTGGAAAATATTTAGCTGTGATGGTAAAAAAATAACTAATACATTACAGCTTTATGTTCCCTTTGTTTATTTCCTGCAGCTGCCTTGCAGGAAATATGTGTATCTATCTAATTGGGAAGGTGTCCACCAGCAATTATATCAGATGGAATCCATGGGATCCAGCAATTATAACAGATTGGATTGAGTAAACGGATACTTAATAAGTACTTCTTAATGATGATGACGACGATGGTGATGATGATGATGACCGCACTAAGAATATTTATGTGACAGTGATGGTGAATAAAAGACCATAAGACTATTTTCACTCTTTTTTTTTAAACTACATATTTAATAGGCCTATTTACATCTCAATTTTGCAGTGAGAAGACATCTTTCTCAAGGTGTCTCATATAACAATATGTTAGATATTTACAAGTGAACTAAACAAGTTATAAGAACATACTGTAGCTAGATGTCAGATAAAGGGCAACTAAGAGTAATTATAATTTTCTTCTGTGTAATACATTTCTACAAAAATCTAAAATGAAATTATAAACATTGAATAACTTCACCTCCTAGAGTCAAAGAAAAGGTCATTATCTCCAAAACTGAACTTCAACTGCATCTTACACAATAAACATCCAGTTGTCCAGCTTAACCTTAATGGAGAGTGGGAAAAGAATCATCAGTTTACAATGAAGCAAATCAAAAGCTTATTTAAATGAGATTTTAAATATTTCTCTTAGAAAGCAAAAGATAACTTGCCACTTTAAATTTAAAATGACCCACTTAATTATAAATTCAATTGCAAATAATTTCTCAAGTGTCATTCTTTTGATATGATAATTTGGCTATGATTAATACAATCATGTACACTTCTAGTAAGCAGGAATCATATGTAGAATAATGTATGAAAACTAACCTCGTACTAAGTGCTGCAGAGAGAAAAAGGAACTGGTACTTCAAAATTGATACTGTAAATAAAATACTAAATTTAACAAGAAATTCTCGTTGAATTGAAAAGTGATCAGATTAAAATAATATAGTGGAGTTCAGGCTTTTTTCAAGTTTCAAAATAAAGTATGGAAAAACATACTTTCCATAGTTAGTATCCATAGCTCCAGAGTTAATAGCTAGTAAAAATGACTAGTAACTTGATCTCTTTTTAGTTGGAATGCAAAGTTTTAGATGTCTGAGTAGGCCCTATGGAAATGGACATTTACAATCCGTGTGTATGTAAGGTTGTCTTTGTGTTTCTTTGAATTTTTATTTGAAATGCTAGTATCCTTTAGATATTTTGGAATATGCTTTTGCAAAAATATTATTTTGCATTCCAGTCAATAGGGAATAAAACTCTCCAACATTTAAACATAGCAAGATTAGGAAATAGGGGCCCAAGAGACTCCCAAATTTTGAAGATAACAATCTATTGTATTTACTTCTCTAAGCACTTCACTTTTTGTGAATTCATGAAATAACCTAATACGTGAACTCTCTGTAAACTTATCTTTTTAAAAAAATAATTAGTAGTAATTTATGTCTTTCCTTTATGTGTTTTTTTAAGAAATAATTAGTAGTAATTTATAATTAGTGGTAATTTTATTTCTAATTTCAAAATTATTGCTATGTGAGGTAACTTCTTTATACATTATAACATTATAGAGAACAGGATTTAGCACTGATGGCCATTTTTTTCATTCATTTCTGTAATCTCTCATAGGAGTTGCTGGCTCTGCATATGCATGTATTCTTTCTTAACATTCCTACTATAAACATAACCTTTATGGTTTGTAACATTTATTTTGCTTTAATAACTGAAGTAAACCCCAGGGATCTTTAAGACCATAGATGAGGTCTCATATGTTATCACTTTGATTAAATCTCAACTCCTGATTATGCTAACAGGGCACTTATTGCATTCTGGCCTATGGAGCTGCATAAATCTCATTTGTTTTATGTCATTATGACACCAGTTAGTTTTGCCATTGAACTGGACAGTGTAAGGTTTTCAGTACTAAACCCATACTGTGAACAACCTGTATTTAGTCTTATATTTCGGGAAAGAATGCATTCTATGAAACTAACTTTCCAGCCAATGAAAGAGAAAGACAAGTGAAAAAGTGAAGATGAAGCAGAGCCTGGGACAGTCTGTGAACTTTGAAAAGGCACATTCAAATGATAATATTTCTATGCATATAACAATATAAGATGAGGGTCATTGTTTCATAATGCAATTTACAGGAAGTAATGGGCAACTAAAATTCTGGCTTACTAGGGATAAAAATGAAGAAAAAATTTATGTTCCGTGATTCAGAAGTTTCTCAATGGGAGGATATAAGCATTTGGACACAGGCTTACCATTTTATTATTATTACTAGAGGCCTGGTGAACGAAATTTGTGCCCGGGGGAGGGGGGCGTGTCTCTCAGCCCAGCCTGCACTCTCTCCAATCTGGGACCCCTCGAGGGATGTCTGACTGCCCGTTTAGGCCCGATTCTGGTAGGATCAGGCCTAAACGAGCAGTCGGACATCCCTCTCACAATCCAGGACTGCTGGCTCCCAACTGCTCACCTGCCTGCCTTCCTGATTGCCCATAACCGCTTCTGCCTACAAGCCTGATCACCCTCTAACCACTCCCCTGCCAGCCTGTTTGCCCCTAACTGCCCTCCCCTGCAGGCCTGGTCATCCCTAACTGCCCACTCCTGCAGGCCTGGGTCCCCCACAACTGCCCTTCCCTGCAGGCCTGGTCACCCCCAACTTCCCCCCTCTGCCATCCTGGTCACCCCTAACTGCCCTCCCCTGCAGGCTAGATCACCCCCAACTGCCCTCCCTTGCAGGCCTGGTCCCTCCCAACTGCCCTCCCCTGCTGACCATCTTGTGATGGCCATCTTGTGTCCACATGGGGGCAGGATCTTTGACCACATGGGGGCAGCCATCTTGTGTGTTGGAGTGATGGTCAATTTTCAGGTTATCCTTTTATTAGATAGGATTAGATAGGATAGAGGCCTGGTGACCAGGTAGGGCCCGGCTGGTTTTCCCTGAAGGGTGTCCCAGATCAGGGAGGGGGTTCCCTTGAGGCGTGGGATGGCCTGGGTGAGGGGCCTGTGGTGGTTTGCAGGCCCACCACACCCCCCAGTGACCCAAGTGTAGGCCCTGGTATCTGGGATTTATTTATCTTCTATAATTGAAACTTTGTATTCTTGAGCTGAGCCAAGCCTCCTTCTCGCTCCATGGCCGCAGCCATATCTTCTATTTATAGAAGATAAATAAATCCCATTTTTGTTGGGATTTATTTATCTTCTATAATTGAAACTTTGTAGCCTTGAGTGGAGGCCTGGGCCCACCAGGGAAGGCAGAAAGGTTGGCTTTCTCCATCGCCAGGGAAACCCAAGCCTCCTGCTCTCTCCTTGGCCCCAGCCATCTTGGTTGGGTTAATTTGCATACTTGTTCCTGATTGGCTGGTGGGCGTGGCTTATGGGTGTAGTGGAGGTGTGGTCAATTTGCATATTACTCTTTTATTAGATAGGATTGTTATTATTATTATTATTAAAAGAAGACTTGGGTTTGAAAGATTACAGGTTACTAATGGAATTAGTACTAGGCTACAATAGAGAGCATAGACTAATATCTAGGCTCTGTGTCAGACTAGTAGAAAAATGTCACTAAGTATATTTATGTTCCCAGTTCATAGATTGTAGACATACATTTGGGAGCACCTCACATGTTTGTTGCACCTGACTGTATGACCTCCCAAGACATAGGTTTCTTCTGGAAAGTATGTAGTTATGAGAAATGCACTATCTACCAAGGCAGCCCATTCTATATTGGAAATTGCTCCAACTATTCTATTTATTAAGCTTAATTTGTTTCCCTACAGTTTCTCTCCACTAGTTCCAAGTCTTCCCTCTGGATCTACACAAAATTATCTAATCCTTCTTGTCTATGACACTTTGACATAGCTGAAAATAGCTCTCATGTCTTCTTAATATTTTATTTTTCAGGCTATTTACCCATCACAAAAATAAAATTAACTATCCCTGACCTGCCTCATCTCAGAATGGTGATAAGAATGAGGTAACAGATATAAAAGTATGTCAAGAATACAAATAAAAAATACAGGAAATTTATCATTGTTATATGTTATACTAGCAGGTAGGAAATTCTAAATAAACCCTTAGCTAAAATATCTTTCATCATGATGTTTTTAAAAATTCAGTTTTTTATACTTCTGCATTCTTAGATTGAACTAAATTAGTGCTTATAAAAGAGTCAGCCAAAGAATTTCAGAAATCAGAATAAGTAATAATTAAGACAGTTGAAGCAAGTTAGTGCAATCTCCAGAAAGGTTAGACTATGTTCATGAGGAGACTCTTCCAAATTTTCAAGCCCAGAGAAGTAAAGGAACTGAGCTGAGGAGGCCTCTCTGTTTGGGACAATGTTTGGTACAATATGAGAACTCCAACCACAGTCACCTTGAAATAGATTCCTCATGTCCCAAGAATTTTGGGGTTAAGTGCACCTTTGCACTTAACTATACAGACCTTGGACTCAAGAGCCTGACTAAATTTAAATCAGGCTGTGCCACTTGTTAACTGTGTGAACTGAGGCACGCTCTTTAACTATTTGGCCTCAAATCTTTTACTGGCAAGATTTGTTTGACTAGAGAAGGACATGAGGGAATTCCCTGTGGTAATGTAAATGTGCATAACAATAGCAATCTACATTTCAGGTTATTGTAAGAATTGCATGAGTTAAGATATAGGGTATATATAGAGCAGTGGCTATCTCCTGGTTCAATAAATGCCAGCTGTGACGATGACAATGAATTCCTCAGCATTGGGGCCAGAATGAGTATCCTCAACTACACAATTACCTTAACTTATGCATAAATGTTTTGCTACATATTCAACCCACAAACTAAAAAGCAAACAAACAAAACCAAGTTGGTTTTCCTATTCTTCCTGCCATCCTCAGACTCTGTCACAGAGATCTGAAATATCATGCATTGAAAATGACTTATTCATTGGAAAATGCATGTTCAGTAATTCATTTAAAGGGTTGCATTATAGATAATGTTGACTACTTATTACAATTACACTACTCAATCTGAGCAGGCCCATTCTTCCTATACCTGATCAAGGAGTAGAGAAATCACTATTCCAATTGCTCCAATTCAAAGCCAAGTAACCAGGGTCAGTCATAACACAGTCAAAAGAACATTCCAAGCCGTGATGTCAATGAACTGAAAGGAGAGACAAAATGTAAATGCAATGACCAGGTTATTATCCTCATTAAAGCTAAACAAAAGTCAAAGGGAAAAATAGGACAAATGTGCCAAGTGTATAAGTTTTTTTTTTTAAGTACATGGGCTTTAGTTAGAATTTTTATTGATAATTCTCTTATTTCCTTTTTTTAAAAAATATATATTTTACTAATTTCAGAGAGAAAGAAAGAGGGAGAGGGAAACATCAATAATGAGAATCATTGATTAGCTACCTCTGCACGCCCCCCACTGGGGGTTGAGCCCACAACTCAGGCATGTGCCCTAGACCAGGAATCAAACCATGACCTCCTGGGTCATAGGGAGACACTCAACCATGGAGCCATACCCAGTTTGGCCTTTAATTTCCTTTTGACCTCACCTTTTGGTGTACAAAGCTCTTCCAAACATCTTTCTGCAGTAGAAGAAGCAAATCAGACCACCAGAAATTCTGCTCCTGAATACTTTTACTTAATTTTCCTATGTATTTCTTATTTCAATAGGATCAGAAGGAGGAAAGGGTCCTCTTTGCAGGCCACACCAGAGCTGTTTGTTCATTGCAGCCCTTTCTCTAAAAGCAATAGGCTACTTGGCTTAGCTGCTGTGTATTGTTGGCCACAGGACCACACTAGTTTTGCAGTTTTTCCATTTTTATTTTGGTTTATTTTTTTTTCCATAAGGTTTTCCTGACTGATACAATTTCTTCTGAATTTTCAACTTGTATTATTCTCTTTTTCCTATATTCTGTTGCCTTTCTAATTTATTCTCTGATCTACTTTTCTAATCAATACTTCCCACTCAAAATATAATAGAACCTGGGAAGCACACTCTTGAATTTTTATGTATTGTTTTATTTTCTCTCCTGTCTTTTACTAATGTGAAAGTTTTCTCCCTCATATTTCTGTATGTCTTATCATCCTGCTCCCCTGCAAATGTGGAAGTGCCATGCTGTTATTTCAACCTAGCTGCCAGCTCCTGGACATCTAGATGACAGAAGAGAAGTACACTGTCATTTCGTCTCGCCCAGTGCAGAATGTCCAGGGGAACATAGGTCAGTCCCTGCTGGCCCTTCCTCCTCACATTCCCCCGGGGGAGTGGACATTTCTTACCACTTCTCACTGTTCCTTTCCCTCATTTGGTCTCTTTTCAATTCAAGCTTCAGGGGCTTTTTCAAGTCTGAGGGTGAATAAGGTGGTGGAGTTGATTTGGCATATTATGTCTTATTTCAAATTTATGCATTGTCAATGTAAACCCATCTTCAAATGTGTTAAACTGACTGCAGAGGATGGTGGTGTTTCTTTATACCGAGAGAGAAAAGAAGTTCTCACAGAGGCACAGAATGTTCAGCTTGAGTGAAATGTAGTACACAGGTTAGAGAGTAATGGGAATAAAATCAGAAAAGTTAGCAGTACTCAAATAGGTATGGTATTAGAGATCATCATACTAAGGAATTTGGATTGCCTTCTGATTAAAATGGGAAACAATAACGAGTTTCTTGCTGGGGAAGGGCATGATCTATATTGCTGAAAATGTATACTCTAAAGACAAAAGAAGAAGCAGGAAGACCTCTTAGGATATTGCTAAACAAACCCAGGTAAGAAATGAGATGGTGGTTATGTCCAAAGTTGTTACAGTGGACATGATGAGGATTAGACCTGAAATGAACAGAATATGAGAAGAATCAAGGGTGAGTCCTCTGTTATCGCCCTAAGAAACTAACTAGTTAAAATGGCTATTTAATGAAATGGGGCGTTCATCCTGCTCCAGGCTTTGAGATGTGTGGAGTAAGGAAGAAAAAAAAGTTTCCTTTTGAGAATGATGTACTCAGGGAGGTGAAGGTAACCTTCAGAGATGAGAGTGAAAATTCAGGGAAGTTACTAATCACAGACTATTCATTGCCTCTGGCGGGGGCAAGACTTGTTTGACTAGAGGACAGGAGGGAATTTCCTGTGGTAATGGAAATGTTCTATAACTTGGTACATATGGCTGTATGCATTTGTCAAAACTAGCAAAACTATATGTACACTTAAGATCTGTTCATTTCACTGCATATAGATTACACGTCAAAAATAGAAACTTATGAGTTAGAAAACCAAAAGTCATTTTTGCTTGCATATAGAGAGGAATGGTGAGAATAAAAAGTCAAGTAAAGCTGCTGTCCACTCAGTTAAGTGTGCAAAATGTCTTTAAGTCTCTGTGTAAACTCAGCCAATTGTAAACAGAAGATTGACAACCTGGACTGTAAAGAATCAATCACAGTTACTTGAAGAATTAAGTTGTGAAGAACTCCCTCTGCAATAATGATATCTTGTCAGTTAACTTTCCTCATGTTATCAAAAATACTAGTATAATGGCTTGTGTCAGCACCTGACCCTAGCTTTCTCAATGATTCATGGATATTTGTGTTCCTGTCCAGTGAGACCTTCTGAGCAATGGGTATGTTTGAGTGTCAGACATGTCTTGGGAACTAAAAAGAGTGTCTTCCTAAAAATAGATTCACTCAGAGACATTTTAGGACAGTGAAGTGATTGTTACTTTTATACATCAACTGAAATCTCCTTATCTTTGCTAGAGACATTTCCTGACTTTCCAGGGCGAGTAACAATTTTCTGTCTGGAGAGAAGGGTAAGCATATGTACAAATAGCCATAAAAGATTAAAGTCTTCTAATTTGTGGGTTCCTCAGCTATGATGTGAACACACTGTATGTTGAAGTAAACATCTTTCCTTCAACATGTTGCTCTCTAGAGTTTGGGAGGTTGGGATCCATTATTGCTCTGGCTACTGCTTTCACTGGGAGTAACAAACCATCTGAGTCTCTGGGGTAAGCTCTCGTGTTCTTCTGTCAACACATGTATGTAAGAAGCAAACTTACTTGTTGGATTTTTAGTAGGGTGCCTCAGATCCTTCACACTATTAAAACTAACCTGGACATTTTATAATAATCAGGTTATAGTTTCTCATGATGGATTTCAGATCCCTGGATCAAGGCCTTAGCTCTGAAGTCAGCAGGTTCACAGAATCCAGAAAATATGGGGGGGATAATTCTAGCCGATATAATGGGACTTAGGAAAATTTAGAGCTTCATGACTTTGGGGGAGAAATATACAACTCTGAAATAGTCTTTACATTGCCTCCAATTTTCAAATATATCTATAAGTAACCTATATTATACAAAGCCTAGTTTTTTGTCATCAATTGCCACTGTGACTCTGTTTTCTAAGATCAGGGCACACACAGTAAACAATATCTACTTTTTTCCCCATGGGAGAAAATTTTGTATTTAACTTGCATTCAAACTAAGGAAGTTGATTTATATTTCTGTTACTTCTCGTTCCTTGTTTTCAAACATATGCACTTACGTCTTCTAACAGAAGGCTCAGTTTTACTTTTTTGAAAATGGGATATACAGACAATTTAACAATGGACTACTATTTGAATGTACCACCACTACCTTCCTTGAGATAGATCAAAACAATATGAACATTTATTAATAGCACTCTATATGAAGATCAGAAAATGTGAAGCCTACTAAACTATAATACATCTTTTGATACTACATATTCCTAGGATAGAGAGGTCTCTCTTCAAGTTCCCTTCTTCTTGCATAACTTCCTTACTTCAAGGCCCACCTCTGTTCTGAGAACTCTTACCTATATGTACCACCCCTTGGGTCCCTCTTCAAAAGCATTAAACTAGTCCTTCAGCCTTATTGTTAGCCAGCAATGGATATAATTCCAGTACATGCTACCATATTGTCAATCTCTGGAACTCAACTCCTGTAGTTTATTATTCCATAGGCTAAATAAAACATTAATTTACTGAATCAGCCTGTAGCAAAAACTCCTCTGTAGCTTACAGGAGTTGGTGGCATATAGAGATACCTGGAAAATTCTATGAATATATTAAAATGTAGATAAATTTAACTTTAGTCTTGATGATATTATCATACCATTTATGCTTATTTTATTAATGAGTGAATAGTGGCAGTAAGGACAAATGTTCAATATACTATTTAAGCCATTACTTTATTTGTGTGATTGACAACCCTAACCAGGTTTTATGCCTTATTGAGAGATAGAATCTGATAGGGTGTCTGCTATACCTTAGTGGGTTATTTCTTTTTAGGTACTAACCATACATTATGCATTATATAGGACTTTAGATTAGGTTTTGATCAATTAGCCCATGCTAAATTTCCAGTCTTTTTGCTTTGCTAGTGAGAAACTTTAAGTGAACTTTCATATCTATTGTGTATTTTTGAGGATATTAAAAACAAATGATATCCCTTACAGAGAGACCACTCCATATATTTTTTATTAATGTCAATTCTCCACCTATCTGGAATTATCACATATCTCCTACAAAATGCTGATCTTTTATGAAAGAGTGAAGTGTGAGCACAATCTATTTCTAAAAACAAAACCACTAAATATCTTTCTTTCAGAAAGGTAAATAATCTTAAATTGCATTAAATCTGAGTGATATTATTAGGACTGGAACATAAAGATAATGTCATTGTGTCCTTTATACCATTCACCAATCCACACTCTGGGACTAATTATATAAAGGATTCATAAAGTTATGAGATAATAAAATAAAAAATATTTTTCACTTATCTTAATTCATGTATCTATATATACACTTCAAACACCTAAAACAAATCAACCTATCATCAACTATAAATATCAGTGAGATATTGAATTACCTTTAAGCCTCCGAGATTATACACAGAAATATGGGTGCTATATTGCTCTTTTCTTAAAACCCACTAGAAAGTCTGCAACTCAGTAAATTGTTCCAAAACCAGAGCAAATTTTTCCATAGAAACAACCTGCAAAAAAGTGTTAGATCACTACATTGTTCCCATGAAACTGTTAAGCTCACAGTGTCCTCAAGTTGAATATTTTATCAATGCTGCAAAGAACCTAATCACCATGTTTATTAACATGTCTGTGTAAAAATTAATTCAGAGTATTCAATTCTCCAAGGAAGCCAGGGCACTACTTGCCCTGGCAGTGGAACAATGTATTTTTCCTCTTGGTGACCAGATAGTGGGACATGCCCTTTTTGCCTCCAGTAATTGGCCTTGGTGTGACAGCCATGATGTTGAGCTGGGACATTAGCCATAGGAAAAAAAAAAAAAGTAGAGTGGGATGAATAAACTGAATATACTGACTTGATAGGTCTGAAAAGATGGTTCTTGGTCTGGCTGAATGCATTACACCTTTTTGAAGTTTCCTTATTAGGGTAGTAGGAGCCAACTTTCATGCTTTAAGTTCCTCCTCACCCATCACTTCTGATGAGTTCCACCCCTCACCTTGATTCATAGCAGAATAGAACAAACTCTCAGTATTTCTTCCCTATCTATTCCGTCCTTTAATAAAGCGTATAGTACTTCTGGGGGTTTTCTCCACTTACATGCATTCCATCTGAACACCCTTCTTTTATAATATGGGCCACACCTGGGAAGATGTATGTGGCAAAATACTGACTTCTGAAATCTCTCTTCCTCCCTAAACCTCACTTGGTCCTTTAAGGTGAAGGTGCATTCCAGGCATGCTCAGCAGTCCGGGCATGATTCGAAGTAAATGCCCTGCTTGATTGCCGTTAGTGAGGCTCAGATTAGAAAGATATCCTTCCCTTTTAAATATTCATTAAATATACAATATCAATATTATCAAATGTTGAAAATTAATTTTATAAATTCTCCAATTAGATTGCCACACCAAAACCAAACAACATCCATAGCCTAATACTGCCTACAGGGCTATCAGCTTATGATCTCTACACACAAAAGGTGATACGAACTGACTCTTCTTTGTCTATAACATAGTTGAATCTGGGGTCATCTACTTTGGAATGTATTATCAGAGTCAGGTACAAAGGTTTTCACATATTATGGAGCATAATTAGCATCAAATTTCTTTACTTCCCTAAAAGTAATTAGACTGGTTATTTTTCCACCAGTCAAATTCTTAGGGGGTTCATCATCACACTCTTAGGGCTTTTCCCTATCCTTCAAATTATTTAAAACATTCACAGAACTAAGACTTAAAAAAAAAACAGAGGTCCACTTGTTATTCATTGCCAAATGGGGGAAAAATCACAGGCATCTCTGCTTTGCTACTGCCATCGGTCCTCTATGGTTACTCACTGCCTCACTCTGCTTACCAGGAGGGTGATGCAGGAGAGCCCCTCTGAGCAGCTTCCACACCAGCAGCCAGCCTCACGGCCCCTTGCCATTGTACCTCCTTTCTTAGTGCCCATCCTATTTGGGAGAGACCTTGGCCAGATGGATCAGCTTAGCGTCCTTGACATTGCCCTTCCCTTTATCTGAGACATGCCCCCCTTTACACATGCTTGGTCTTGTTTCCTCACCTACTACACGTTTATTTTCCTTTATCGTTTTATTTAAAAGTACAACTTTCCCCCAAGACCCATATTGGAGTTTCCTGTTTTATTTCATGCTTTACTGTGCTACATGACCTGCACACCATCTGGCCCACGAGGTATTTGGTGCACATTTATTTTCAGTCCCCGCATTTTGGTATGTAAGCTGCAGGATGGCAGGAAGTTCTGTCTGTTTTTCTCACTGACCTGTCCTTGATCTATCGAAGGTACTTTTGAAAAAATGAACATAGCAGTGAGTGAATGAAAGTGTATATATGAGTCATGACACTGGTCATTTGAAAAATACATTTTTTTTTTCACACTAGACTGAAAGATTCACATTGAAGAAGTTAAAAAAAAAAGAAAGGAAAGCCCATTACTAGATATGAATTAAAGTCTGTCTGCTTTGATGTATTGAAAACCCCAACCAACGCAGAACAGTAGTCAGAAGCTGGACCTAATTTCTAGGAAGGAAATTAAAAGCTTATTTTCTGTCTTTCCATTGCTTTTGAGTCCGTGTCCTGATACAAGCCAAATGTTGTCTGTCAGCCTGTTACAGCATGTGCTCTCATGTGCTGCCACACTTTTCATTGCCGTCCCCCTGCGTTAAGCTGCTCTGTTCTGCTGCCTTGCTATCTAGGGCTCGAGATAAAAAGGCTCAGTTGCTGCTGCCATGATGTCTGTCTCCAGGGTTTAAATGCTCCTGTATCATGGTGTTTGCATCTGACTACGTCTTGGCAGCTTCCAAATAAGACTGAGCGAAACCAAGCTACCACTGTGATGATGACTAATCATTTTGCAGAACAGTGTGAGGGAAAGAAAGGTATGGCCCTATGGCTCTGGGTTTTCCTTCTGACCAAGTGGCACCGCCACACAGAGGGGACAGATTACCACTGCAGCTGGTTAACACATGCAGCTCTACTACTATGAGCATTCCACAAGGGTACAGATGTGGATGAAATAAAAACCAAAAAGAAAAAGATTGAGCTCCTCCATGAGATGTGTGCAGAAGCCAAAAAGCCTTCCTGGTCTTTGTTTTCTACCTTTCCAAGGAGTAGCAGATGCTGTGAATTCCACAAAAATGTTAAGAAATGTTAATGTCCACCAAAGCCCAAATGGCCTTTAACGCAAAACTGCAGGAATGTTGAAATTCAGAATTTCCAGCATTATGTTTATTAATATAATTCACAATATGTATACTTATTTGTTTTTTTTATTCTTTGCCGTTTTTGTTAGTTTTTTTAAAATTGATTTTTAGAAAGAGAGGAAGGGAGAGGGAGAGGAGAAAGATGGATGTACGAATGAAGCATGCTGGGAGTCAAACCAGCAACCTTTCAGGTGCACAGGACACCCAACCAACTGAGCTACCCCAGCCAGGGCTATTTTTTGTCTTTAGGGTACACTTTGATGTAAGTCCAAGACCAAGTGGTTGTACAGGGGTTTGAAGAGCAATGTCTGTGATACTCTTATTCAATGAAAGGGAAATTTTAGTACCAGATAAATGCCAGTAGTCATTAGCTTAGAAACTTTGACCCAGGGAAGATTTTAGTAGTATTAAACATCATAAAATGTACCCCTTTTTTGGATTATATATATCTACCATTTATGTAAATTACCCTGCCATAAGTATGGCCACCTTTTAAATTTCTTTCGTACTGTTCTGAAATTCAATGGCATTCAGAACATTTTTTCAACCATGCCACCATAGTTTTTTTTCCATATATCCTTACAAAGTTTATAAACTTAGAGGACAAAGAGAGAAATTTTCTATTTATGACAATATTTATTAGGGTTATATTTATTTATAACATAGAAATTATGTTATCTTGAAACATAAACAGGACTCTTAGCAGGGGTATTTGAATAATGCTCTGAACTTGAGAATACTCATAAACATTATCACTCTTAGAGAATAAAACCCCCCTAAACTTGGATTTCTGGTTTTAGTGTTTAAATATAGAAGAAAACATTGAAGGACAGGAATCATATGATCTTTGCTTCCCTCTCAATAGGAAACAAGGTAAAATAGAGATTGCAATTATATTACAGGAACTTGGTTGTCTTTACTGGTTATTGTGAAGAGGCATTGTGACTAGCAATCTTAATTTTAAGTTAATATTTGAACACAACAGTGATGCCAATTTCACATTGCATTTGAAGAAAAAATGTCAAACTTTGCAGAATAATTTGAGCTTTGAAGAAAGTATTTCTCCATGTTTTTTGGGTGTTTTTTTTTTTTGTGTGTTTTTTTGTTGTTGTTGGTTTTTTTCATCATTGAGAATAGCAATCTGATCCCACATTGCAGTCCTGCCTTCCCAGTGCCCTCTACTGGAGACTAAAGCTGATGAATATGTGTCTCTGTACTTCACAGTAGCCTGATTTTATTTCTGATTCATAGACTAAAAGGAAAGAAATTTGAGAATTCCATCCCTGCTTTCTACTGGGGTCATATCCAAGTCACCTGAGAGATGAAAATCTTTTCTGTTTTTCAAGACTGTTAGAAAAACAAAGTGTCTAAAAACTCCTTTTGCTTGGTCTTTTTACCTCATACCTCGGTTGCCTTAGTGAGCGCTTAGGTGACTTAAATCACCGCAACTGTCACAAGGGCCTTCAGGGTACAGTAATCTATAACACTATCTTTATCCCTTAAAGACAAAAGATGGGATGTTCATTCAGCCCGGTGGAATTTATCAGTGCCACGTAAAAATTACAAGTGTATTTATCTTCATCATTTCTTTTCTGGCCATAGAAATGGGTGCATATGCACAATGGAGATGACATATTGTTTCTGTTTTTTAAATGTTCATTTCTAGAAAATATCTAGAAGAGAATACTCTCACAAGTAAACAGATTATGTTGCCTTCTAATGAAATTCATTTTGTTACATTTTAATGTGAAGGACATGTTATTATTTATTAATATACCAGAATTTAGTATTTATCAATATTTAGCATTTGTCTATAATGCACCCTTTATGATGTTTTGATGTGTGCGACTGATCTCCAAATGAGTAAAATATTCTGTCTCAAGGGAAGCTACATGGTCTCCCTGCTCTTCCTTTCCTTCTTTGTTTAGTAACAACTGGTAGAAGTTGTTAATTGGAAGCACTAAAAGGAATGTACATTTAAGTGCTGCTTTTGATTGAGCTTTGACACCCTGGATATTAAATGCATATTAATTTTTTAAATTTATCTTTATTGTTTAAAATATTACAGATGTCCCCTTTGTTTTTTTCCCATTGACTCCCTCCACCCCATACCCACCCCTCCTAGACCTTCACCATGCTATTGTCTGTGTCCATGGGCTATGCTTATCCTATATTATAAAAGCCTAATATGCTAAGTGTCTGGTTGTCCAGTCGTCTGTTCAACCAACCAAAGCGTAACATGCTAACGATATGCTAAGGCCACTCAACTGCTCACTATGACGTGCACTGACCACCAGAGGTCAGACAGTCGACCAGTTGCTATGATGTGCACTGACCACAAGGGGCAGATGCTCTGACTGGTAGGTTAGTTTGCTGCTGGGGTCCAGCCGATCAGGACTGAGCAAGACAAGCCAGACATGTCCTGAAGCCCTCCCACGGTTCCTCCCCAGCTGGCCAACCTCCTGCGTCCTTCCCCAGCCCCAATTGTGCACTGGCGGGATCCCTCGGTCTGGCCTGCACCCTCTCACAATCTGGGACCCCTCAGGTGATGTCAGAGAGCTGGTTTTCGGCCCGATCCCGCAGGCCAGCCTGAGGGACCCCACTGGTGCACAAATTTGTGCACCAGACCTCCAGTATGCATATAAGTTCCCTGGTTGATCTCTCCCCCCTTGAATTTTTAAACTATACCTATACATGACAAATATATTCTGTCTCTTCTATGACATAAATTTGTTGTGGCTGCTTGGTGTTCTCCTGACTATAGTCAAAGAATAAAATCACCACTGCCCCCAACAACCTTCCAGTGGGCTCCTAACTGCAATTTCCTAGGAGCATAAGCTTCTTGAGAGATGGAACATCTTCAGTTTTCTGAAGTTACTCTATTATTTCTTATAGGTTGCAGCTAATCAACTGCTACAATGGTGACTAAAAAATGCCACAGCAGTCACAATAAATTATCCACCCACAGTATTTAAAAATAGTTTTAAAGAGGCCAACAAAATGACTCCATATTTCTGTAGTCATGTCTGTGTTGTCATATGTAAATATATATGTGCTTTACTTCATTCTCTGTAGTCATTTTTTGACAAATATTCTATTGAAAAATGAAACTAATGCAGAGGAAAAATATAGGGACCTTTAACTTTAAAAAAATCGAAACGTGTTCAAAGCTAGTGGAAGACCAACACACCGATCATATTTTTCATTGAAGTGTAAGTTTAGTCACAGTGCCAAGTATAGGCAGCTGATCTCAACCAAATCTTCAAATGGACAAAACATTCTCTTGGACTCAGCAAGGACTGAGTCAGCTGCCAGGTGATAGGTGAGCAGGAGGGAGTGAGAGCCTGCTTCAGTGTCTGTGCTTCAAGGTAGCAAAGTCCCAACATTAGACCCTTTATTAGAGCTCTAAAACATGTTGGGCGGGGGGACCAATACAATTTCCCAAATTATTCTATAGATAGCAATATTTTTGACCATCATGTTTATAAATTCTGTGATAATATAATGAACAACAAAGACCTCAAGCTGAAATCTTTGTCACCCACTGCTAGACCCAGAAGTGCGGTTATTTACATTTTTGTTGCATTAGGCTACCAACTGCTGTTTTACTAACTGCATGTGGAACTAAAAAAAGCCCGAAGAAAGTCTGGTATTATAATGGAAAAAGTATTGAATTGGGAGTCAAAAGAACTGAGTTTGGTTTTTTTGTTTTGTTTATTCTATTGCTGTCTTTACTTATTTCAGTGTCCTTGAAAGCAAAGTATTTTATTTTATATCTTAAACAAAGCTTCTAAAAAATATTTTCTCATCTGTAGTAAGTATTGATTGGACTAAGATGATTAAATGTTTTGCAGCTATAAATTTTCATAAGCCAAACTCACATATCCAAGTGCTTTGTCAATATCTTTGCTTAGAAATCTAACCAGATCTCAAAGGTAACATGTTAACATGTCAAAAAACAAACTTTTAAATTGCCTCCACACATCTGCTTCTCACTCAAACTTCTAAATGTCAGAACGTAGAAATTGGTTAGGTCAAAAATCCTAGTCTTCCTTTCTGCCTTCTATTCTTCATACCCCACACCCAATTAATCAGAAAAATCTGTTGGTTCTATCTTCAAAATAATTTTTAAGTTGACCACTTCTCTCCAGGGTTTATGCGCTGGTATGAACCACTATCATCTCTAGCCTGAACTATTCCCACTGGTATGAGTTGAATTGTTTCCCTAAAAGCAGATGTTGACATCTCAACCCCAGAACCTCAGAATGTGACCTTATGTTATATAATAAAAGGCTAATATGCAAATTAACCAAACAATAGAACAACCAGTCGCTATAATGCACACTGACCACCAGGGGGCAGATGCTCAACACAGGACTGGTGGTCAGTGCATTCCCACAGCAGGAGCACCACTCAGCTAGAAGCAGCAGTGGCAGGAGCCTCTCCCACCTCCACAGCAGTGCTAATGATGTCTGACTGCCAGCGGACATCCCCTGAGGACTCCCGGACTGCAAGAGGGCACAGGCCAAGCTGAGAGACCCCTCCCCAAGTGCACAAATTTTGTGCACTGGGCCTCTAGTTTGGAAATAGAGTTTTTGTAAATGTAGTTGAATTTAGATGAGGTCATGAAGGTGGGCCCTAATCCAATATGACTAGTGTCCCTATAAAAAGAGAACTTTAGATACAGAGTCAGACAAGTACAGAGGGAGAAGACCATCTGAAGACAGAGGTAAAGATCTTGGGGTTGCATCTACCAGCCAGAGAACACCAAAATATTGCAAAAAAAAAAAAAAAAAAGAAAAAGAAAAAGAAATCACCATAAGCTAGGAGGGGTGTAACATTTCTCCTCTATAACCAGTGGACGGAAACTACCCTGCAAAAACCTTGATCACAGACTTCTAGCCTCCAGAACTTAGAGATAATAAATTCTGTTTTAAGCCGCTCATACTGGGGTACTTGTTACAGCAGCCCTAGCAAAATAATGCATATATTTAATGGTCTTTCTGCTTTCCAGCCTCTGCTATGGCCTATTCTCCCATGTGGCAGCTAGAAACAAGTCTTTTCTAAAATGTCAGTGCAATCATATTGCTCTGTTATTAAATACCATCCCGTAGCTCCTCACATGCTCTTGTTCTATAATAACAGTCTCTCCACTGTTTCTACTCTGATGTCATCTGCTACCACTATCCTCCAAAACCAGCTTTCTTCAGTCAGACTGGTCTCCTTGCTTTACTTACAATGCATCATTCACTTCCTATTTTTGGGCATTTACACCTGTTTCCACTTTTCAGTATGTTCTTTCTCAATATACCCATCTAACTCTGGCTCTCACTTTCAGTTTCTGCTCAGCTGTCATCTTTGTAATGAGTTCTGCTCTGACCTTTTAGATGAGATAACACTTTACTCCTCTATTCCTGCTGCTTTATTCCTTCATTTTTGACAGCACCTATCATTGGTTGAAATACAATATATTTTTGTGACTATTTGTATATTATTATGTGTTTCAAGAGAGCATGGTTGTTGTTTGTCTGGTTGTTTGTTTTTAATTGCTGGTACTCCCAGTTTCTAAAAGAGTTCCTGGCATATACTAAGTGCCTTATTAGCAAATGTTGGTTGATAGAATAATTGCATTATGACTCAGCAAAAATATTTTATGAGATTTAAAAAGATTTTAAAATGGAGGGAATACGACCAAGTACATAAGGGCTAAGTATATATAAACTGGTGTGAACCTTCAGTACTTCAATCATATAATCAACACATGTTAATACCTGGTGTAAGCCAAGTGCAATTCTAGGCACTGGGATTTCAAATATGTAGAAGACATGACCCAAAACATCTGGCGTGGATGAATGGTTGACTACAATGTGTAAAGATAGAATCTATACTAGAAGTGATAACAAACTCCTAAGGTATCACAAGTGGAGGATCAATTAACTTTTTCCCAAAGCAGTTAAGGGAGGTTTCACAAAGACTAGGACACAAGCCAGGCAGTTTGGGAAGTTTGGTGGTGGTGGGAAGTATGGTGGTGGCAGGTGGCATGTAGGAGATCAATATTTCAATAGGTGAACACAGCATGTGCAAACACATGGTAGAATCATGCCTCTGGAAGAGATGACATTTGTTAACAGGCGTCCTTAAAGCTGTGCATTCCTGGCTACCTACTTCACCGCTCAGAAGCCAAACCTCTACAGAATGCCACAGATACACTGGATTCTCTGACATCCAAGAAGCAAATCAAAGGAGACTTCTACTTTTGAGAAAGACCCAATCTCCTTTTATTTAAATGTTCCACAGTCTAATAAGACAGGAGGCCAGTGAACTAGGAACAGTATTTTGTTTGTCTTTAGCAGCTGAGTTGTATATGCTGCTGGACCCTGCTGTGAGCTACTTCTATTTGACCGAATCCCAGCTTCCTCTGCCAGCAGAAGACAGATGAGAGTAGAGTCTGAACTCTACATGTAAGATGTGACATACATATTTGCCCCCTTTTTTGTTGTGAGTATATGAGGCAGAAATGCAGAGAGAGCTAGTGTGTTTTGATAAACGACCCATTGTGAGGTTTTTAGACATCTCTTGGTTGATATTCAATATAATGTTAACCTTCACAACTGCTCTGACTACACTGGTAAGATCGAGTTTAACATATTCAATAAACTAGGGAATTGTATGGTTTCTGTGTTCTAACCCCAGTTCTATAATTAATCATTGTGTATTTTAAAACAAGGCATTTAAACTTTTTCTTAGTGTCCACATCTACTCACCAAGGAACTTGGATTTGAGATTCAAAATCCCCTTATTCTAGAAAGAAAAGAAAAAGGCTTCAAATGCAATTGGAAATCATTTACAATCACCACCAGCAGTTTTTATTTTTGTCCATTTATTTTAAATATTGACTTTTCAGATGTGTGAATCCTTCTTATGCCTTCTGATCCCTGTGTCTGTGTACTCAGCAACCATCCCATCACAGTCAGAATGCTGAATTCAAAACAATTATTATTTTACATAAGAGTTAATGGCATTTGTGTTGGTACATGTGTTTATGTCTGTGTATATGGGTCTGTTGTATTTATCTTCCTAAATCTCTTAGGCTGGGATTATTTCAATCAACTATGGATTGCAATCAATCAATGTAGGCTTTGTTCTTTCACCATCACTGTTATGAGTATGACTTAAATGAGAGGCTGGCCCTGGCTGGTGTGGCTCAGTTGTTTGGAGCATCATCTAGGATACCAAAAGATTGCAGATTTCATGCCCAGTTGGGGCTCATATGGAAGGCAACCAATTGATATCTTTTCTCTCTCTCTCTCTCTCCCTACTTTCTCTCCCATCCACTTACTAGTAGTTGCTTGTACAGATCTTTGAAAGTGTTTTTAAAAATCAATGTGCACGACACACCATTTTCTTCTCTGTCTGAAATGATAGGCAATACTAACTGAAAACTCTTTTATTTCTTTGATGGAAGGAATCTTGTGCTTCTGGATTCCATTTTGATCTCAAAAAGCCTGCATGATGGCTTAGATCACAAGAGAGAAAAATATTTATTTCCTCACAACACTTCCGTAGTGCACTCACTTCCCACGTAGCATATTTAAGGCTTAGAATAATTTAAGATGTATTTCTATGTGTTGTATGAGTTCTTTATATATTTTGGATATATCAACTACTAATCAGATATATTGTTTTAAAATATTTTCTCCCCAGTAGGTTGATTTCTTATTTTATTGATGGTATTCTTTGCTGTGAAAAGTTTTTTAGTTTGATGTAGTCCCATGTGTTTATTTTTGTTTTTTTGCCCATACCCATGGAGATATATTAAAAAGATATTTGCTAAGACTGATGTCAAAAAGCTTACTGCTTTTGCTTTCTTCTACGTGTTTTATGCTTTCACAATTTACATTTAAGTGTTTAATCCATTTTGAGTTTTATTTTTATGGTGTAAGAAAGTGGTCCAGTTTCATTCTTTGCATGTAGCTGTCCATTTTCCCAACACCGTTTATTAAAAGGACTGTTTTTCCACATTCTATATTTTTGCCTCCTTAATCATATATATAGGTATTAGCTTATTTCTGGGCTCTCTGTTATGCTCCATTGATTCATATGTCTATTTTGGGGCTAGTACCATACTCTTTTGATTACTATCTATAATAACAGAAGGGTAATATGCTAATTAGACCAGACATCCTTCTGGGCATGATTCCGGATGTTCTTCCAGATGAAGCCGGGGCCGGAGGGAAGCCTGGGTCTCAGGTGCCGTAGGGAAGCTGGTGCCAGCAGCAGGGGGAAGGAAGGCCTACTCTTGCATGAATTTTCATGCATCGGGCCTCTAGTATCCTTATAATATAGTTTCAAATCATGGAGTGTGATATCTCCTGCTTTGTTCTTTTTTGAGATTGCTTTGGTTGTTCAGGGTCTTTCCATATAAATTATAGGGTTATTTGTTCTAGTTCTATGAAAAAAATGCCTTTGAATTCTAATATGAAATACATTGAATTTGTAGATTGTTTTGGTTGTATTGATATTTTAGTAATATTCCTTCTTCCCATCCATGAGCACAGTGTATCTTTCAATTTATTTGTGTCATTTTTAATTTCTTTCATCAATGTCTTCTGATTTTAAGAGTACAGGTCTATCATCTCCTTGGTTAAATTTATTTGTAGGTATTTTGTTCTTTTTGGTGCAATTGTAAATTAGATAGTTTTCATTATTTATCTTTCTGATAGTTCATTATTGCTCTATCAAAATGAAACAGATTTCATTTATTAATTTTATATTCTTTACTGAATTCATTTGTTAGTCTTTGATTGAGTCATTGGGGTTTTCTATATATACAGGGCAGATAAAACTAGGTTTACAGTTGATCATATGAAAAATTATACAATAATTAATGAATAATAATACAAGAAAAAAATGTGTTTTGTGTACTCACAACTGTAAAACTACTTTTGCCCCAACCTGTAAGATCATTTAATCTGCAAATACTGAGTGATACTTATTTCTTTCAAATTTGGATGCCTTTTATTTTTTCTTGCCTAATTGTTGTGTATAGGGCTTTCAATACTATGCTGAACAAAAAGGTAGAGAGAGGAGATCCTTGTCCTGTTCCTGATCTTAGAGGAAAAGCTTTTTTCTTTTCACCATTGAGTATGATGTTAACTGTGGGTTTCTCATATGTGCCCTTTATTATGTTGAGGCAATTTTTTTCTATGCTCACTTTGTTAAGAGTGTTACCAATAATTGATGATAGTTTTGTCAAATGCTTTCTTTGCATATATGAAGCTAATCATGACTTTTATCTTTTGTATTGTTAATTTGATTATCACATTAATTTGTATGAGGATATTGAACCATCCTTGCATCCATGGTCAAATCTCACTCGATCATAGAGAATGATCCTTTTAAAGTGCTGCTGAATTCATGTTGATAATATTGTGTTGAAGATGTTTGCATCTAGGTTCATTAGGGATATTGTAATTTCCTTTTTTTTTTTTTTTGTAGTGTGTTTGCTGTGGTTGATAGATATCAGGGTAATGTTAGCCTTGTAATATGAATTTGGAAGTGTACCAAACTAATTTTATAAATTAAGACTAAATTGTGAATATTCTCATTTGATGACATTTTTATGTATGTTATATTCATCTTCACATAATCTGGAAATCTCATTGCTATTAGAGTAAAACCTAGTTTACATGATTTTAGGGCATTTATCTCTATTCTTACCTTTTTTATTTTTTTTATTTGTACAACTGAATCCTATCTCTGATAATATTAATTTTCTTGGTTTCTATTCATATTTTAAAGATATTTTAGAAAATATAATTATTACAAGCATTTAAAGCACACATATAATCACAATGAGCCAGATATTGTAGCTGTATGTGAAGGGATTAAGTAGCTTTAAAATACATTGTCACAGATCCTGGAATTTATGCTCTTTCCTGACAACCAAGGTCACGATTTTCTGGCTGCAACTATGAAGACTGTTTTCAAGCAGTTTTGCAGACCCAGTCCTGCACACTTCAATTAATATATCCTCTTGGTTTGGGGGATCGACACCACTTCTGTAATGATGTTTATGTTAAAACACAGAAATAACACTTTTATATTCTGCAAAACAGCTGCATTTATTTGCAGCTGTTGATGACAAAAATACCTCTGAGAACAGCTTGCTTCTATTTCTGCTTAGTTGACAATAAGTCTAGGCACAATTAAGATGGCAGAACATGCTATGCTATTTAGCTAGAATCCCACTTCTGCTGCCACAGCTTCTTAATGGCTGCATTCTGCCATCTTCTGCTTTAAGAATGTAGTGCCCCCCCTCCCATTTCCTACTTTCAGTTCACAGATTTAATGCCTGTGAGGACACTTTTGAATTGATCAACGTATTGCCCTTTACATGAAAGGATTTCAAGTGTGCTCCTAATCCAGCCTTAGAATCTTGAGCCTTTTATCCCTAATTGTGAAATAAATGTTATAAATTCATGAGCAGGTGTCTCACAGAGTTGTTCAAATTACAAAATACAGTCAGTTCTGCTGCAATACTTGATTTAAGAACAAAATTTTTTTCAATGTGATTGGTATATTAGGGAACAGTTTCAACATAATGAAAATTTCACATTTGTTGATGTGCAATTTCCTTTTCCAGAGCCACCAGGTGAACAAAGAAAATTGATCCCAGTGAATGAGCTACATAGGGATACACAAAATTAACACACACACACACACACACACACACACACACACACCTCAAGTAACTGCCAGCTACATCAGTTTACCATGTGCACTATAAGCTAAATTCATCCACATCTGGTTTTACAAATTTTGTCCCATTGATGAGAACCTTCACATTACAATCTAACAATAACTTACAAGGTATTATTCTTTTGTTGGTCACTTTCATAAGTAAAGTCTGATTTTTAAAGTAAAATTCAAAATAAATTATAGTATTTATGTATTTCTAAAGTAGTTAATATGTATAAAAGTGTGCGATTATTTTTATTAAGTTCCTAATTTATAAGGTACCATTGACAAAGTTTTTAAAGCATTAGCATCTGTGATGTTTGTTGCATTATTTTGCATAAAGTGATGATATTTGGAACATATATTTATTATGATAAAAGAACTGACTCTATGAATCTTCTACTATTCTCAACAGTGTCCCCTATTTCTCTAGGGGTATATCTAACAATATATTCTTTGGACCTATTTTGAGAACTGTTTCACATACTTGACTGTTGTTGATGTTAACTTTCTGTTGCCACCCAAAAACTTTTTCTTTTTTGAACTTGAGAACAGATATGAAATGTCTTGAATATTACTATAAAGTATTTGCTTTTTAAAGGGAAAATTTTTGAGGTGGAGAATGCCCAAGGTAATAAAGCAAATCAAACCCATGCAGGTGAGGGTTCTGTGTAAAAGTTTCTTGAAGGAGACTTTGATTGTGGCTCAACAGCCTATGGACTCCTGTAAGACAAACATCCTATCTAATAAAAGAGTAATATGCAAATTAACCATCTCTCCGCTACACTCACAAGCCACACCCACCAGCTAATCAGGAGTGAGTATGCAAATTAATCCTACCAAGATGGCTGCAGCCATGGAGCAAACAGGAGGCTTGTGTTTCCCCCGGCAATGGAGGAAGCCAAGCTTTCTGCACACCCTTGCCAGCCCAGGCCTCCACTCAAGGCTACAAAGTTTCAATTATAGAAGATAAATAAATCCCAGATACCAGAGCCTCGGCTTGGGTCGCTGGGAGGTGTGGCTGGCCTGCAAACCACCACAGGCCCCTTGCTCAGGCCACCCCACATCCCAAGGGAACCCCCACCCTGATCCAGGACACCCTTCAGGGCAAACCAGCTGGCCCCTACCTGTGCACCAGGCCTCTATCTTATCTAATAAAAGAGTAATATGCAAATTGACCATCACTCCAACACACAAGATGGCTGCCCCCATGTGGTCAAAAATGGCTGCCCCCATGTGGACACAAGATGGCCACCTCATAATGGCCAGCAGGGGAGGGCACTTGGGAGGGACCAAGCCTGCAAGAGAGGGCAGTTGGGGGCAATCAAGCCTGCAGGGGAGGGCAGTCAGGGGCAATCAGGCTGGCAGGGGAGCAGTTAGGCATCAATCAGGCTGGCAGGGGAGTGGTTAGGGGGTGATCAGGCTGGCAGGCAGAAGCGGTTAGGGGCAATCAGGAAGGCAGGCAGGTGAGCAGTTGGGAGCCAGTAGTCTTGGGTCCCAGATTGGAGAGGGTGCAGGCTGGGCTGAGGGACACACATCCCCATGCATGAATTTCATGCACCAGGCCTCTAGTTGTCTTATCATCTTTGAAGCTTCAATGCTGGGTATCCTGCCTGACTTGGAATGGCTCAACGTGTTCACTGAACTGAATTTCAGCAGTTCAAATGTTGATTGGTCCTCAAAATGGTCACCAAAAGACACTTTAGAAGTTTAAATAATGGTGCAGAAATAAATTTTTCCACTTAGGGAAGAAATCATTCTTAAGCATTTGGGGGGAAAAATGTTTGATGTTGAGAATGGAAACAAAATTGATTTTTAATTTATCTTAACTAAATATTATACACATTGAGCTCCTGCTTTATGCTTAATAATGCTAGGCATAGTGACTTTCCTCTAAGGATATGATTAATAATCATTCAATCCATCAGAAAACCAATTAATCAGAACATCCCACTTCCTCATAAGCAATCTATCTAAGTGTCTGTTTTGCATAGTTTAACAACATTTCACACTTTGGATATTTTACTTTTTTAAATAATTTTGGAAGGATTATAATTATTATAGAAATAGAAATATGGAAAAGTCAATCTTATGCAATGTTTATACAGTTGAAACTAAGAAAAAGAATGAAAAGCAGAAGTAAAACCATAGAGACTCTGGAATTGTGAATATGGCTTACTCTAAATGTAGTCTCTGCTGCGTAACTCTGACTTCATTTCAATTAAGTGCATATTACAGCTCCCCAGGCGGGTAGCCCATCTGCTCCTCATGGAAGGCAATGCGACCCCAGCTTCTGGCTCTCTTCCCTAACAATTAGTCTCTTATATGCATATTATATGAGTGTTGTGGAGCCTTAAATAGGTGTGAAGATTTGAACCTTCTATAGTTTTGCTGAAATCTGGCTTAACCATACACTGTCAAAGAAATGGAGAGAGTAAATATCAATATGAGAAGTTAGGAATTTCTTGGTCGAAACCGGTTTGTCTCAGTGGATAGAGCGTCGGCCTGCGGACTCAAGGGTCCCAGGTTTGATTCCGGTCAAGGGCATGTACCTTGGTTGCGGGCACATCCCCAGTAGTGGGTGTGCAAGAGGCAGCTGGTCGATGTTTCTCTCTCATCGATGTTTCTAACTCTCTACCCCCTCTCTTCCTCACTGTAATAAATCAATAAAATATAAAAAAAAGAAAGAAGTTAGGAATTTCTATAAATGTTGTACATTTTTATTCCCTCCGTGGTTATATGAATTTGAGATGATATTCTTCCAGGCTTGAAATAAGTGAGTCACCTAATAATAAATTCATTTTAAGTGATAATGTCATCCTTCTCTATCCTACTTCACACTGAAACTCAAATATAAGGGAGTTTTCCAAACATAGTTTAAACGCATCTAACTAACCACAGTCCTGCTGTGTACTGACCTCTCTATGTGTTCTACATGTTTTCCAGTTATTCTAAGTGATCGCATTTGACCCCAACTATTTTTTACTTTTGCCTTATAGCATTATTCTGAGCAGCAAAAATAAAACCAAACTAGAATTATTTAGGCCAAATGATACAGAAAGAAAGCCTAAGGCAGATTGGCTGTTTTGCATTCAGAAGAAGCCATTGGAGAGTGACAATTCAAGTCAAATATTGTTGTGAAATAGTTGAATGGGGAAAAAGAATTTGGGAAAGCTCAGCTTAACACATTAAGATGCTATGTAATATGTCTCAAAAATAGATATCCTGGAAATAGTCTGTCACCTTCAATATATGTACCCTAGTTTCTACCTGAAAGTTTAGTTGTCCTGGAATAGACATAACCTAAATTTAAGGTACAATGTTATTGAATAATAACCTAACAATTTAAGAAAATGAAAACTGAAATTGTAAGATTTATTACTATCAGTGTTGTATTAAAGTTAGTAATGAAGTTCAATATCAATAAGTATTTCTATCTTAATTTTTCAGAAAATGTATTTTAGGTTACTGTTATAACTATAGTAGTTCCCCTTCATCTATGGAGGTATACTTCCAAGACATCCCTGGATAGTATTGAACTTTATATATATTATGGTGTGTGTGTGTGTGTGTGTGTGTGTGTGTGTGTTTCCCTATAGATGCATACTTTTCCACTTAAAGGAGCACTTCACAGCTTCTCTTTGGTATATCCGAATTGCCAGCATCACTACCTTGTGCTTTGAGGCCATTATTAGTAAAATAAGGGTTACTGGAATAAGCACTGCATTACCTCAACCATGAACAGCATGAATACACTGGACAAAGGAATGATTTATGCCCCAGGCATGACAAACAAGATGGTGTGAAATTTCATCATGCTACTCAAAACAGCATGCAATTTAAAATGTATTGTTTATTTTTGGAATTTTCCATTTAATATTTTTGAATCACAGTTTTCCATAGGTTACCAAAATTTTGTAAAGGGATGAAGAAGGACTGCTCTACAGATTAACCTCTCTCTCTCTCTCTCTCTCTCTCTCTCTCTCTCTCTCTCTCTCTCTCTCCCCCCATATATATATATGGAGAGAGAGAGAGAGAGAGAGAGAGAGAGAGAGAGAGAGAGAGACATTGACAGTGCCTACTACACACCTTCTACTAGGGTTTGAGCCCACAACCAGTCATTGAACCAGGCCAAACCAATGACCTCTAGGTACACGGACAATGCCCAATCCACTTAGCCACATTGGCCAGGCAACAATTCCCTTTTAAAAAGATGTGATCTAATAGTTGTATGTGTAATTTCCCATACTTACTTGCAAGTGAGGCTGTGAAATACAGCATTCTGTTATGCAAAGGAAGAAGAGGACAACGATACTGGACAATCTCTCCATACCTACTAATTAGCTGTTTGATAATTTTGTTTGTTACTAATTTAATAATAAAATATTATCCCACTGATATAACAGAGAAGTTTTGTTTATTTTAAATCATATAAAGTTATCTTCTGTTTAAAAACATTCAGTGATACACTATATTTTATTTTCTACACACTCCAAAGATCACAAGGCCCTACAGGCTCTGTCGCTTGCCTACAACTCCAGCACTATATGTTCTGTTTGTGATTTCCTATTTTTCAACTACAAAGACCTACTTTCCCTCTGGTGAACATCCCAGCCTTCCATTTCTGTTTCATAGCTCTTGTTACTCTTTCATTAAGGAATGTTTTTCTTATAATTCTATGTATAACTGTTTCCTCCTTGTCCTTGGGAGTGCAGCTTAAGTGTCACTTTTTTCAGAGATACTTTCATTACTCTACCTGGTTTCTCCATATTTCTTCACCATTTTGATAGTATTGATTATTCCTTATTCACTTTTTTGTGTTTACTATCTGATTTCACTTGTAGAATACAAGCTGTATGAGGGTATAGATCTTATTTGTTTTCTTTCTGATGTAAGCCAATTCCAGAATAGTTATAGTCACTGAAACACAGTAAATACTAAGAGATGTTTTTGGAATTAGCAAATAAATACATAAGTATTAACTCATACTATGCATATCCTATCTAATAAAAGAGTAATATGCAAATTGACTGTCACTCCAAGACACAAGATGGCCACCCTATGTGGTCAAAGATGGCTGACCCCATGTGGACACAAGATGGCCACCACAAGATGGCCTGCAGGGGAAGGCATTTGTGGGCAGTTAGGGGTGACCAGGACAGTAGAGGAGGGCAGTTGGGGGGGACCAGGCCAGCAGGAGAGGGCAGTTGTGGGCAATCAGGAAAGCAGGGAGGGCAGTTAGGGGTGACCGGGCCAGCAGAGGAGGGCAGTTGGGGGAGACCAGAACTGCAGGGGAGGGCAGTTGCAGGGGAATCAGGCCTGTAGGGGAGGGCAGTTAGGAGTGACCAGGCCAGCAGGGGTTGGCAGTTAGGGGTGACCAGGCCAGCAGGGGAGGGCAGTTGGGGGTGACCAGTCCTGCAGGGGAGGGCAGATGGGGACAACCAGGCATGCAGGGGAGGACAGTTAGGGACAACCAGACTGGCAGGGGAGGGCAGTTAGGGATGACCAGGCCAGCAGGGGAGGGCAGTTAGGGGCAATCAGGCCGGCCAGGGAACAGTCAGGTGTCAATTAGGCTGGCAGGGGAGTGGTTAGGAGGTGATCAGGCTGTCAGCAAGAAGCGGTTAGGGGTAATCAGGCAGAGGCAGGCAAGCAGTTGGGAGCCAGCAGTCCTGGATTGTGAGAGGGATGTCCGACCGCCCGTTTAGGCCTGATCCCACTGTGATTGGGCCTCAATGGGCGGTCAGACATCCCTCAAGGGGTCCCAGATTGGAGAGGGTGCAGGCTGGGCTGGGCCTCTAGTACATATATAATACAGTATTTTTTTTTGAATGTTGTTTTATCAACTAAATGTCTTCTGTCTTCTTAATATATTATTATGAATTAAAAAGAAAATATAAAATGTTGAGGTACAGTACATACTTACCACATCTAAATTATGAGCAGCTGGCTTACCATATCTGATCTTATGTAATAATATTCTTACTGGTAGCTTCAACATGACATTGTATTTTTTGTTAAGATTGTGGTACCAATGCATTTTCATTTGCTTTATACAGTAGCCCTAGAACTCTATTGACTAAATCCTAAAAAAACATTCTGAAATAGAGTCAAATATTTGTAGGTCTGCAAACAAAAGACCAATCTATAATATTGATCAGGAATAAATAGCTACTCCTGAGTCATAATAAATAACCTTCTCATCACAAAAGCAAACAAACTATTTTAGGAGAAATGTAATAAATATAGTCACAAAATTTTAGAAACAACGTATCAGGTTGACATTATTTACACATACTCTTACAGAATTTTTAAAAAGGGTTATATTAAATTTTGCTCTTCATTCTCTGAAGAGTCATATAAAATGACCCGATGTAGTGGAACTGAACACTTATTTCCTTCTGTTTTTCATCATTTAAAATAATCTTACTTTATATTATTTGCAAAACCTCACAGAAGAAAGGATAATCCTACCTAATAAAACAGTAATATGCAAATTGACCGCACCTTCGCTATGCCTAAGCCCTGCCCACCAGCCAAGCCACGCCCATCATCCAATCAGAGTGAATATGCAAATAAACCCTACCAAGATGGCACGTAATTTGCATACATAGGCTCCCAGAGCTGACCCCTGCCATCGGAGGCGGGAGCTGGATGTCTGCTCCGGCTCCAGGCCAAAAGCCGCCTACTGAGGCTTTTGGCCTGGTGCAAGAGCGGCCCCCTTCCATCAATTGCAGGGAGATGGGGTTTTCTTCGGCCTGGTACACCAGCGGAACCCCTGCGATTGATCCCCTGGGCAGGGAGCTGGGGGTCTGCTTTCAGCCTGGGCAGGAGCGGACCCCCTGCAATTGATTGTAGGGAGCTGGGGGTCTGCTCCTGCCCAAGAGGCTTTCAGGCTGGGCAGGCCTGGGGAGGGGCTGAGCCGGTGATCAGAGGGAGCTGGAGGTCCCCTTCCCAGGCCTAAAGCTTCGGCCAGAGGCTTTAGGCCTGGGCAGGGCCCAGCCCACCATTGGTGTGAACTATAGAGGAAACACCTTTTCTGACTGCACATTGGCTAAGCTTCCTGTATGCCACTGGTAATATTCTTAGTAACTTGGGTAATAAGAATCCAAAAAGGTGATCTAGGGTTTTTCCACCACACTTCTGGAGAAAAAAACGAAAGTCTGCTGCTGGAAGGGCTAAGAAATATCATATCCTGCCCTAGCCGGTTTGACTCAGTGGATAGAGCCTCAGCCTGCAGACAGCAGGGTCTGGGTTTGATTCTGATCAAAGGCATGTACCTAGGTTGCAGGCTCCTCCCTGGCTGGGGCCCAGATCAGGGCTCATGCAGGAGGCAACCAATCAAAGTGTTTCTCTCTGTCTTTCCCTTTCTCTTCCACATTCTCTAAAAGTCATTGGAAACATACCCTCAGGTGAGGATAAAAAATAAATAAAGTAATCCATAACCCAAGAAAGACACATCTTGAAAATGCCTAAAGAAAGTTGTCATTTTTTCTTGGTGAAGGGACTGGAGTCGGTGTTGATGAAAACACCTTGGTGGCTTGGTGACTGGCAGTGGCTGCAGCAGTGGGGTGATGGGGCTGGTGCCTTCCCCTGACCAGCCCAGTTGCCTCCCACAAAGGGAGGCCAGACTGTGGCTTAGGTACGCTCCCTGTGGGGCACGGGCCTAAGCGTCAGTAGGACATCCCCTGAGGGATCCCAGTATGTGAGAGGGGGCAGGTTGGGCTGAGGGACCCCCGACCCCCAGTGCACGAATTTCGTGCACCAGGCCCCCTCTATATAATGATGCAAATGACCTCTAGGCCTTCTCAGAACCAGTTGACTGGACTAAAAGAGAGAAGCTCAAAGTTTTCTAACATATAGTTCAAGGTCATCCATTTAACCTGAAAAATGATAAGCTTAGAGGATTTCCTTTGACTTATTTCTCAGTTGGCCAACTCATGGTAGAATAGCAGAGTCAACATTAGATAGAACTTCCTAATACCATCTCCAAATTAAACAGATTTCCAAAGTAAAAACCTTGGGATAAATAAACAGGGGATCTCTATGAATCCTTTTATAAACCCAGTGATTCTCCCAGAGGCTCAATGATGATTCCATTCAAAACAGTAGCAACTCCATTGTTATTATATTAATATTAGTAACAGCATGCCAATTTTATAAAAATAGCAACCTTTTCTTTCTGATATCCTAACATGTGACAAAAATATTTTATAATGACTTGAATGTGAATTCAAATAAGGAAATACTCTTAAAATATAACTGTTAATTTCCTTTACTAAAAAATGTACTTTAACGCTTTGCACTCGTTTGCTTTTTTCTAGATTCCTTTATTCTACTCGGGATTTAATTTTTTAAATACCCCGGATTTTACAAAGCGCGGCAGTAGAATAAAAAACTGGAGTTTCTTTTCATACAAACTTATTTATTTGGATTTTTTTATATTTCAAATTATTGATACATTCAAAGAGTATAAAAAGAGCTGCTACCAATGCTAACCGTGTTGAGTCACACTCAACATCCGAGTGCAAAAGGTTAATTCACATGAAGCATCCAAAAATTGGTCTACATATTTTATCCCTATAAAGACCTGTTTTACATGTTAAAGTAAGTGAATATTGATCACAGTGAAAAGTCTATCGTATCAGCAGCCATCTTCTGAAAAAAACAACTTGGACTATTTCTTGAGCATAAGTGGCTGTGCTTTATGTTCTGTTCCTTAAAACCTTGGCTATGGCTGATTGGATCTGATCAGATGTTTTTCTCACTGAAAGCTTTGATTGTGTAACAGACAAAGGGGAATTAATCTAAAGAAGTTGTAGCAGAGCCCTAGCTGGTTTGGCTCAGTGGATAGAGCAGAGGCCTGTGGACTGAGGGGTCATGGGTTCGATTCCGGTCAAGGGCACGTGTCCAGGTTTGCGGGCTTGATTCCCAGTAGGAGTCATGCAGGAGGCAGCCAATCAATGATTCTCTCTCATCATTGATGTTTCTGTCCCTCTCTCCCTCTTCTTTCCTCTCTAAAATCAATAAAAATATATTTTAAAAAAAGAAGTAGCAGAGAAATATAAGCTGATGAGTTGAGAGAGGGTGAAATGCAGTGAGGGATAATAATAATAAGGAAAACTGGAGGCAAAGGCATGATGGAATCACTAAGGCATAGTTATTAAACATGATTGTGCCTTAGAATCACTTTGTTGGGAGTTTTAAAAATGCCAAGTCCCAGGATGTATGCTATATCAATTAAATCAGAATGTTTGGGATGTTTTCTGCTGTCAGCAGTATTTTATTAAGCTTCCCAGGAGGTTGGAACGTGCAGCCAGTACTGAGAAGCACATGTTGGAGCAATGGGAAACCTTTCCAAAGGTGAAAGAGGCCAGGCACCAGGGTTGCTGTTGTATCACTAGAATGGCTATTCCATTTTGGATCCAGTTGGGATATAGTTTTATTCTCAGTGAAGCTTAAAAATGTAACTTCTGTGCTTATCAGTCCGTCAGGTAGCCTTTATAATTATAAGGTAACTGAGGTAACTTGAGTTTGCATTAATCTTCACAAACTTCAAGGACAAATAATACGACCATTTTCAACCAAATCTGAACACTGTATCATTACATTAAGTAAATAAAAGCCAAATAGGAGAACAAGGAATTATTGTGCTTAACCCATTGGCAGGCCCATTGCAACTTTTCCAAACGTAATGTGACGGTAGAAAATATTATTCTTAGAATTGCTAAAAGGTGCTTGCACAAACACTAAATCTAAGACTGAAGTACCAAATAAAATCATAGCAGGCGTATTTTCCCCCTATACAAAATCAGAGGTGCACTTCAAAAAAAAAAAAGCATTTGTGACACGGAAGACATGACTCAGAACTTAAACAAGGATGTGAGAAACTGCAAATATTGAAATTATTTTGAACGTTAATAAATACACTACTGAGTTTACACTGAAGAATTGAATGATACCTGGTTTGGTTAAAAAAAATACACTTGCTAATATTTAAATACCAGATGAATTTTGTGTGCACCTAAATCCATGCATTCTGCTCTGTATAGATGGAAGACATACTTTTGTATTTCAATTAAATATAGAATGTGTAACCAGCCTTTGTGTGTTCAACATTAATGGCAAGAGTATGACTTAAGTGCATATTTATTTTTGTAATAAATGTAGACCTTAGACTGGAGTTGTATGTTGACATCATAAAGGATTTTTTCTTAAGTTTTTATTAATGTTTTTTCAACCTGTTTTTTATTTTCCCAAGAAATTATGCTTCCACTTGCATAAACTAGTCAGACTTTCAACTTAGTTAAAGGTAAACATATTAATGGTGCATCAATGCTGAAAAAAAACATGCAAATAGTAACTGCTGAAATCTTAAGA
This sequence comes from Cnephaeus nilssonii, assembly GCF_951640355.1. NCBI lineage: Eukaryota > Metazoa > Chordata > Mammalia > Chiroptera > Vespertilionidae > Cnephaeus > Cnephaeus nilssonii. The sequence goes on from NC_137080.1 coordinate 49,998,786, forward strand.
CAAGTGCATTTGTTCAGACTTTACTTTTCACTCCATTGCAGCTTTTAACTAATTTTAATATATGTTTTCTTCCTCACTCTTAAAATTGTGAGAAAGAGATGAAATATTCCAGATGTGTTTAAAATGTTAGTGACATACATTATTCTCTCCTACTGATTTCTGTCTTACTTTTGAGGTTAGTTATAAAAGTGCATAAATAAAAGTGTTGAAAAAAGAAATCTGTGTAAAATGACAGTATAACCATAAACAGTGTTACCAGTGCTTTTATTATTTTATTTTATTGTAAAAATACATGTCATATAAATTCTGGAACTTTTTCAGAGTATATTTAATATATGACCAACATTCCATTCTACTTTAAAATAAAAATATTTTTTAAAGTAGCAAAATCTCTGAGTCTTCAGACCATAATATATTTCACATACTCCCAACATAAGCAAATAATTACTGCCAAACAGAATGTGGTGGTGAAGGAGGACTTGTGATAGAATAAAACCACTAACAAAATGAATCTAACCAAATTTAAAAAATGAATAACAAAAATATACTGAAAGAGATACAGAGATATTAGAACTAACCTAATTAACTAGAAAACAGGATCTTAACTGGGTATTGTAAGGCTAAAGACAAATAAAAACTCTACATATATGCTGAACTATAGTTTATGAATATATTTTTGCTGCCATGTGGAGACAAACATTTTAGTTCTTAAAAAACTTAATAAAAATGAGAAAATTAATTTATTTTATAAGTATATTAACTACATAAAAACAATATGACTATGATCTTTGTAGAATATTGGGAATTATCGTTTACATTTGGAAAGCTATTTTTTAATCAAAATATATTGTGTCTGCAGTTCTAATGATTCCTAAGAAAAGAGTATAATTGCCTCCACATAATAAACAAATTAGTCATGAGACAGTCTTTATGATCTTTTCCAGTTATGCAGAAAATGGATTTTTATGATAATGACTGGGTCAAACCCCAAGATGCCATTAATCTTAGGTTAAGATAGAAGAGAAACCAGATATACTTCAACATGATCTAATTTTTTTACCCTGATGGTAGAAGTAGCTAAAGTTAAGCACGTTAGAGAATAATAATTTATCTTCTTATTCTCCTGGAAAGAACCTTTTAGGATAACTGAAGGCAGGATTGTCTATATGGCTTGACAGAAATGTCTTTTATAAGCACTTGGAAAAGTGTATTAACTGGAAATCTCCTACCTACTAAGCATCTAACTATTTTAGTGAAAACCTTGCATTCCTCTCAAGAGAGGCATTTAGCTTACTCTGAAATGGACACTAAGTAGTCAGGCATTTCTTAATATTGGGCTAAGACAGATCAATGAAGAAGGAGCTTTGCCTTTGAAGTTATTGTTAAAAGTTTTATTCTCTCCATTACAGTGTAGACTTCTGAATCTTGTAGATTGTGTATTTCTAGGCATGATGACAGTTATAATTTCTTTTTATGACAGATTCCTGATATTTGACAATGTAAATATATTAGGACAGCATTTTTCTGTCCTAATATAATAATAAATATATTAGAAAATATGGATTTTTAAAAGTACCTGAAATGACAAGCAATTTTAGACTAAACCATGTGTAATTCTTTACCTAAAAACTTTTCTTCAAATTGCATGATAAATTTAGATAAATTAAAAAAAAGAAAAGAAGAAAAGCACATGGCCATTTTTACTCTCACTGTGGCGTTTTATCATTGCTTTGGAAGTCCTAGTTAATGCAATAAGACACGAAAATTAAATTATAGGCATAGAGATTGGGAAGGAAGACATGAAACTGTCTTGTTTCACAGAAAATCCAAATGAATCAATAAAGCAACTCCTGGAACTAATCATCAATTATAGTAAGGTTGAAGGATACAAGGATAATATACAGTCAATCATTTTCCTATAAACTAGTAACAAACATTGCAATTTGAAATTAAAAACACAGTGGCATTTATATTTGCATAAATGAATAGCAAATATAAATCTAACAAAATAAATACAAGATCTGTAATAAGGAAAACTAAAAAAATATTGGTAAATTAAATCAAAGAAAAACTAAATAAATAGAGAGATATTTCATGTTATGGATAGGAAGACTCAATATTGTGAAGATGTCAGTTTTTCCTTACAGGATCTATAGATTCATTGTAATCCTAATCAGAATCTCAGCAAATTATTTGGTAGATAACGGCAAACTGACTCTAAAGATTATATGGATAAGTTAAACTCAGAATAGCCAATGCAATACTGAAGAAGTAAGACAAAGTTGAAGTACTAACACTATCCAACTTCAAGACTTACTATATAGCTACAGAAAGCAAGACATTCATTGGTAAAGGGAAAACAAATAGATCAATGGAACAGAATAGAGAGCCTCAAAATAGGCCCACATAAATATAGTCAACTGATCTTTTACAGAGGACTAAAGGCAATGCAATGGCACAAAGAAAATGTTTTCTACAAGCAATGTAGGAACTACTGGGCAAGCATGTTAAAAAACAATATTGTAAGCACTTTATAGCTTTCACAAATATTAACTAAAAATGCATCATAGACTTAAATATAAAACACAAAACTATAAAACTTCCAGAAGGTAGCATAGGGGAAACTTAGATAACATTGGTTTTTAAAATACAACACAAAAGGCATGATGTATAAAATAAATCACTGATAATGTAGATTTCATTGAAGTTAAAAACACGTGCTCTAAGGAAGTCAGTATAAAGAGAATGAGAAGACAAGCCACAGACTGGGAGAAACTATTTGCAAAGATATACTGATAAAAGACTGTTATCCAAAATATACCAAGAACTCTTAAAATGTAACAACAACAAGCACAACCCTATTAAAAAATGGTTCAAAACCTGAACAGACATTCTACCAAAGAAGATGTATAAATGATAAATTAAAACAATGAATTACCACCACAAGGATGGCCAAAATCGGGAACACTGACAACATAAAATTAAGGTGAAGATCTAGAGTAATAGAAACTCTTATTTATTGCTAACAGGAATGCAATTAGGATTAAACATATTCTTATCACACAATCTAGCAATGGTGGTTCTTGGTATTTACCTAAAGGAGTTGAAACTTTTATTCACACAAAAAAAACACAACATGTACACAGATGGTGACAGCAGTTTTATTCATAAGTCCTAAACTTGGAATAAACCAAGATTCCCTCTGGTAGGTGAATAAATAAATAAAAATTTGATACATCCAGACAACGGAATATTATTCAGCACTAAAAAGAAAGGAGCTATCAAGATATGACAAGACATGATGGAACCTTAAATGCACATTACTAAGTGAAAGATGTCAATCTGAAAAGGCTACATACTTTTTAATTCCAAATATATGGCATTCTAGAAAAGGCAAAACCATGGAGACAGTAAAAAGATCAGTGGTGGTCAGGGGTTTGGAGGATGGAGAGATGAATAGGCAGATCACAGAGGATTTTTAAGACAGAGAAACTATTTGATAAAACTATACTGATGGACACATGATATTATATGTTTGTCCAAACCTATAGAATGTACAATAACATGGGTAAATTCTAATGTAAACTCTGAGCTTTAGGTGATTATGATGTGTTAATGTAAGTTCATTGAAGTACCACTCTGGTGAGTGAGGTTGATAATGAGGATGCTTTGCATGCATGAGGCAGGGGATATATAGTAGATCTCTTCACCTTCCTTTCAATTTTGTAGTGAATCTCAAATTGCTCTACAAAAATAGTCTTCAAAATATGATGGAGATATTGATATAATATTTTGTGAATGCTTAATGTTTGCTGAAATGATTAATACAGTGCTTGGCATGAATTAAGCAATATGTATTGGTTAAATTCAGATTCATGCTACAACAGCGTGTGAGAACAAAAACACCAGCATATGCAACACTCAGGAGCCAACATATACTCACATACAAACACAGACAAGCACACAAACACATAGACATAGTCATGACCTACAGTATTTGAGTCTTTATGTAAACAAGAAGAACCAAATATAAACCTGAGAATCTCAGGTAGGTGTATTAGTTTGCTAGGACTTCTATAGTAAAATACCACTGAGTGGTTGGTAAATAAAATATATTTCCTCACTGTTCTGGTGGCTAGAAGTCCAAATTCATGTCAGGAAGTTGGGTTTCTAATAAGGTTTCACTCCTTGGCTTGTACATAGTCACCTTTTTGCTGGGTCCTCACATAGTCTCCTCTGTGTGTATGTTCTCCTAGCATGTCCATGCATGTCCAAGTTACTCTTCTAAGAACAACAGTTAGATTGCATTAGGACCACTAATACCATCATTTTAACCTATTTCCCTTTTTAAAAGCCCTATCTCCAAATATAGTCACATTCTGAAGTACCAGGGGTTAAGCTTCAACTTGTGAATTGAAGTGGTACAATTTAGTCCATAACAGTAGTGATAAATAATTTACATTGAACTATTTTCTATCAGTTACTGCCATTAAAAAAATCAGTTTTACATTTCATAGATTTTTCCATACAATTTCAAACTCCATATTTCATTCTAGAGACATTAGTCACAAAAAGCCGGAAAAGCCTTCACAGACTATAGCATTGGACATAGCCTTGGGTGTTAACTGTGCCTGCAGTATAATCTTGCAATATATTTTATAGTTTTAAAGTTATCCTCTAAATTTTGTCTTTATATTACACTGACACATATCTGACGTTCAATTATTTTTATCATTAATCTTATTATTGTTATGAGTAACTAAACATCTACAAAAATAGAAATATTGCTTTTAAGTTTGTGAATCTCCTTTAGTTTCATATTTTAATTTGACAATTTTCTCAGTTAAATATAAAAATAAACTTTTCAATCAATTTCATTAAGAGCATGCATGTTTTTAAAAAGTGATATTTAGTAATATTTATTCTTTGCACAATCATTCACAAAGTGAATTATTTAAGAAATTCTGGTAATGATGATTAGAAAACAAAAGCCTATTGGCAATGTCTGTTAGTAAAAATAGCTAGATGTTTCCCTTGTTAAATCATTTTTTGTGTGTGTTATATAACACTCAGAAGAAAAACCATGTGGTGCTTATTTTTCATTTTACTAGACACTGTTTACATTGTTTCTTTAAAAAACACATTTTAAGCTGTCTCTATGTGAAGTTATTTACTGCTATTTATTTTCTTTTTCACTTCAGACGTCATAATTTTCTTTTTAAAAATCTGAAATAAATATATCTAACTTTTCAAAAGTTTTATGGAGTTGCACCCTCCAGGGGAGATCATAGTTTTAAAGAACCTCCACAATATAAAATAATACTTCAATAACTGATGACCAATGAGATTAACACAAATGCATACAAGAATTTTCTTAATTAATGACTAAATATACAATTATATCAATAGTGAGCTTTTCTGTGCTTAAAAGTACCCTTTAATCAGAACTCTTCAGGGAATAGGAAAATTAATCAAACCATGAAGATTTTTATTTTATATATTACTAGGATTTTTCTTAAAAGTTCAATAATTTTTTTTGCCACATAAATTTACACTTTATACGGCAATGTAGCTGATGCTGCAGGTTTAATTAATTTTCTTACTTTTATTACCTTTTTCATAATTAACTATTTTTTAATGAAAGCCTTGAGATTACTATGCTCAAATATTATGTGCTCATTAATTTCGTGCAGGCCATCACCTAAAAATTCTTTAGAGACAACATCAAATAGCTTGGTAGCCTCAAATGGATGTGGGACGTAGACTCTGTACTGAAATGAAGGAAACATTTTCCAGTAACTTGCCCTTATTCCCACTCTCTGCTGAGCAGCCTTTGTATGTGGTGTTCATTGGGAAGTTCTTACATATGATCATTCAGTAGCCCTTTGGTCTTTGGTCATACAGTAAGAAGAGCAAAAAGGTAAAGATAAGACTAAATTGGAGGAGAAGGACACCGTGTAGGAATGTCAGCCTGACAGAGGAGTGCATGGCTCTGCAGAGGGTGAAAGGTCCGTGTGTGGTGGTGGGTAGAGGTGAATAAAACACTCGTACAGGTAGGAAAGGACGTAGTCCGTGAACTTGCATGATTCTGACACGATGCTCATGCAGGTCAATCAGAATAGCAAATCTGCATTTGCTGCTGGCGTCACCTCCAGAAGTCAACCCTAGAGAAGCTATAGAAGAAGAAAGCATGCACTGAGATAAACCAAATAAAATCTTTGTGAAACCTGTCATTGACTGGGATAATGGGTCTCAGCGAGGGCAGAGGTGGCTAGAAGGCAGTGGCAGAATAGGTTGAGAAGAGCTTATAAATTCTACTTTGTCTTCCTCACAACATTGCCTGGGCAAAACTGTTTTCCCCTCCTTTACCATATAAATCAATAGCAACAGTGAGGACCACCAGTGGGCAGGAGGTTGCTGTTATAATTTGAGGGCTGCACAAAAGCCCTACTGGATTGAGAATCTAGTGATAAGAGATGCAGTTTATCCTTGTGTCTGCAGCCAAACCTCCAGGGCTGGTAGGCTGCTCTTGACTTACTGCTTCTTTGTAAAAATGTTACAGGCAAAGCTTTGCCTACAGTATTTGCTTTGTGCTATGCCAGCAAATGGGGTTGTCTAACATTTTGGTGACTGACTTTTCTGCCCTGAAGGTGATTTTTACTTCCTCTTAAACTCCTAAGAAGTGAAAGAGATAGTCTCATTTTCACCAGTCTCCAGTGCACATCAGACAAGATAGCCTTTAACCCAAGGAAAAAGAAAGCACAGGGCAATTAATTACATACACGAGTTACATATATACCATAGAAGAAAAACAAACAATAACATGTCAAAAAGAAAAAGAGACAAAGATTGGATTCAACAACAACAAAGCAAAACTAAGATCCAATAAGATGTTGGAGAGAAGTATATGAGACAAAAGAAGGTGGGTGTTATAAGCTGGTAAGATTTTTAAAAAGCTGAAATATCCATGGCAAAATCCATCTATCAAACATGTGAGCCTCTAAATTTACAGTTATAACTGACACTGAGACAAAATGACTCACTACATAAAAGAGAAATAAGCCTGGCTGGCGTGGCTCAGTGATTGAACATCCACCTATGAACCAGAAGGTCACAGTTCGATTCCCAGTCAGGGCACATGCCCTGATTGTGGGCTCCATCCCCAATGTGGGGCGTGCAGGAGGCAGCCAATCAATGATTCTCTCTCATCATTGGTGTTTCTATCTCTCTCTCTTTCTCTCCCTTCCTCTCTGAAATCAATACAAATATATTTAAAAAAGAGAGAGAAATAAAAGCATATTAATTCCTAAAACTGTATATATGGTGAGCTGGACACCAAATACATCTAAATGGGAAAAATAAAATTATAACATTAATGGAAAATAAGGGGTTCTTTTTAAACACCCCAAACAAGTTAGAAAACATACACACACACACACACACACACACACACACACACACACACACACATATCTATATATTAGTTAGAAAACAAATATGTGTGTGTGTGTGTGTGTGTGTGTGTGTGTGTGTGTGTGTGTGTGAATTTCATGCACCGGGCCACTAGTGCATATATATATAGTGGCCCAGTGCACGGGGTGAGGGGGAGAGTTCCTCATCCCAGCCTGCACCCTCTCCAATTGGGGACTCCTTGAGGGATGTCCAACTGCCGGTTTAGGCCCACATGGATCAGGCCTAAACCATCAGTCGGACATCCCTCTCACAATCTGGGACTGCTGGCTCCTAACCACTCACCTGCCTGCCTGCCTGATTGCCCCTAACTGCCTCTGCCTGCCTTCCTGATTGCCCCTAACCTCTCTGCCTGCCTGCCTGCCTGCCTGCCTGCCTGCCTGATCGCCCCAAACTGCCCTCCCCTGCTGGCCTGATCTCGCCCCACAACTCCCCTCCCCTGCCAGCCTGGTTGCCCCCAACTGCCCTCCCCTGTCAGCCTGATCTAGCCCCCAATGGCCCTCACCTGCCAACCTGATCTCGCCCCAAATGCCCTCCCCTGCTGGCTTGGTTGCCCCCAACTGCCCTCCCTTTCCAACCTGATCTCACCCCTAACTGCCTCTGCCTCAGCCCCCACCACCATAGCTTTGTCCGGAAGGAAGTTGGACATCCAGAAGATGGCTGGTTGACCTGGTCTAATTTGCATATTACCCTTTTATTAGTATAGATATCTGTCTACACCAAAATTAAGTATTTCTGCTCAATAAATTATACCATATGCTCTTTCCCAAGTAGATGATAATATCCAGTACAAACCTATTTCTCAATGTCTAAAATTGATAAGCTGTTAACATCTATTGTGACCATAGACCAACAGAAAAATACAGATGAACAGAAGCTATGAAAAGAAATGAAAGCCCAAACAGTTAATAAACATATAAAGAGCTATATATGCTAATTAATAATTAGAAAAAATGCAAGTAGAGATATCACCTTAAGTTAATTAGATTGACAAATATTAGAAATATGGATAATCTTAGGTGTTGCTAAATGTGTTGTTGTGATATATGAAATTTGGTCAATCTAGGTGTTTATTTCTGGGTGATTATATATACTAATGTCAATATAAAGAAATACTAAAGACATATTACTTAACAAAAAAAGTAAGAATCAGATTAAGATGTATAGTAAAATACTATTCACATAAATTAGAAATTCATGTATAAAAATACAAATAAACATTTTTCAAGAATGCATACTCATCAAACACATTAAAATGATGACAGTTTCCCAGCCTGCATGGCTCAGTGCATTAGTGTCTACCTATGAACCAGGGGGTCAGGGTTCAATTTCCAGTCAGGGCACATGCCTGGGTTGTGAGCTAGATTCCCAGGAGGCAGCTGATCAATGATTCTCTCTCATCATGGATGTTTCTATCTCTCTCTCCCTCTCCATTCCTCTCTGAAATCAATAACAATATATATATATTTTTTAAAATGGTGGCAGTGACATAGAGATAAAGAAGTTTTGCCTGGGTGTTAGCAATGAGAATGGAGTGGTTTGAATTAAAAAAAAAAGAGAACTTGTTGGGACAAAATGGCTTAAAATAAAAAGTATGATTAATTTTACCATCTGAAACTAAAAAAAGTGTAAAGCATATTAAAAAAAAGACAAGAGAATAATGTAAAAACTAAGTAAGTATGCAGAGGTTTGTTACTCTTAACCAACTTACATTATCTACTTTGTTAAAAAAGTCTTCTCCACACAATTGAATTTAATAATAGCAAGGTATGATTATTGACATTATTAACATTGTTTTATTTCTTCTCAAATATAATTTCTTATCATCATATAAATATGACTACTGAACAGTATACTTATTACCTCTGTTCTTATTGTTTTAATACCATTAAAATAGAATTTCATCTATTTTCTCTAATTGAAGTTCATTTTATATTGATATATATATAATGCAAATTTAAGAACATATTACAAAAATTACCAAGACTAGGAAATTAGCATATCTAAAATTTTCATTTAATTTTATTAGAGAAATTTAATTTCAAGAAGTTTTCAATGAATAAATCAAAGTCAGTGACATTTTTGTTTTTAATAACTTTTTAAAAATCCATCTATCAGTAGATATAACATTGCAATTAATTTTGAGAACATTTTAATTTACAGGCTCAAATTCTATATCTTGCATCCCAATTTAAAAATCTAATATACCAATTTATATTAATGAAGATTCTTGAGACAAAAATACATCCTCATGCTTGTTATATATAAAGCATTGACATTTTGGTCTCTATTATTCTGATTCTCAAAATGGCTTCCAAGAGACAAATCATTCACTTTCTGATTATGATTAGAAATACTTTTCTTGCTTCATATTTTGAATAATGTCCTGATTCCTTACAAGTTCTATAGCAGAAGCAAAAAAAAGAATGTCAAATATCATTGGAGGTAGATTTTTAAAATCATTTTTACAGGTAGATTTTGCTGTTTGAAAGTAAAAATTATGAAACAGCAACACAATAATAACTTTATCCCATCTGTCTATAGATATTCCACTTAGAACAAGGTCTGAGGATCTAGGTTTTATGTACTTTTCTCTCTCTCTTCCTCATGCCACTTTTTCATTTCTCTTCTATTTTTCTCCACGTCCTTGATTTAATGATTATGTTTATAATAGCATATATGTAAATCAGATAAGATACACTTTTATTTTTTTTAATATATTTTATTGATTTTTTACAGAGAGGAAGGGAGAGGGATAGAGAGCTAGAAACATCGATGAGAGAGAATCATCGACCAGCTGCCTCCTGCACACCCCCTACCAGGGATGTGCCTGCAGCCAATGTACATGCCCTTGACCAGAATTGAACCTGGGACCTTTCAGTCCGCAGACCGACGCTCTATCCATTGAGCCAAACCGGTTTCGGCAAGATACACTTTTAAATACTTCCTTCTCTTGCAAACTTTTAAGTCGCATTAAAATAATCTGTGTCTTGAAGAATGAAATTCAGAGGAAGAACACTTTACTTCTAATGTGCAGGCCACTGTAGAATACAATTAATCATATATTCTAACAACTAACAAAACAATTTCTTAAGTAGTTTCTTTCTCTTTAACTAAATTAATTAGATGATTTTAAAAAAAATCATATGGTATGAGTCACATAAAAGAGGTAGAGAATTACAAACTGAGGATATGAGTTTCATTTCTATTTCTGGGACAGCATTCGTGAGGAAATATATTAAATCTATCTTTTTTTTTTTAACATTCATTCAACAGTTGTGTAAACCTTAGCAATAGTGCTAGCCATCAGGTGTACAATTGTCTCCCACTGATGAAAGTTAAAAGTCAAAGACAAGCCCTAATGGGTTTGGCTCAGTGGATAGAGCGTCGGCCTGTGGACTCAAGGGTCCAAGGTTCAATTCCGGTCAAGGGCATGTGCCTTGGTTGCCGGCACATCCCCAGTGGGAGTTTGAAGGAGGCAGCTGATCGACGTTTCTCTCTCATCGATGTTTCTAACTATCCCACTCCCTTCCTCAATAAAATATTTTTTTAAAAAGTCAAAGACAAAAATAATAAGAAATATACACTAATCAGTGTAATACTAAAAATATTCTGAGAAACAAATGGCCAGTTTAGGATAGCATTAAAAAAAATTGATGGCTTTCTGAGCAATCCTGACATGAGATTGTGTAGGTGAAAGTAGAAAGGTCAGCTTCATCCACTCCATCTCTTCTCCACTCTCTCCTCTATTCTGTGGCTAAATAAATCTACTTAAAATTCACATGAAATGCCATGTTTATGGGCCCTAAAATTTTCAACTTAAAATCCTTTGATGCTCAATTCTTGACATTGCCTGAAAGGGTCTCTGTGGATTATATATAATCTCACCTCAGAGAAGAACAGCCTTTCCATTTGTTGTTTCTAATGCCTGGCAACTTCTTCCCATGTTGTCTTCCCATGCAGTTAACTCATTTAGAACCCCCTCAATAGACATGAGGGAGGCATAGCTGTTCCAACAATTTTTTGAGCTTCCTTGAAGTGAGAGATCCTCTCTAGTTAGATACACATTTCAAGAACACTAGTACATTCTTAACTTATTGACACATAACTTAGTTCATTAATATCTATAATTTGCTTATACAAGATATCAAACTGAGCCTTCCCAATAAATATTTGATCATACATACCCCAGAGATAACAATGCGACTAGTTTTCATCTAAAACTTTAAATCTATAAAATATGCAATGAGATGGGAAATTGTCTTTTTCAGCGGACAGTGCTTATTCTGCTGGGAAGTAAAATCTCAAAGTCTTTAACTTCTTTCCATATGGAAGTATCCTGTACTTTAGTTTACTAGTTCAAAATTAAGTGTGAGGTAAAAGTTATTCATGTTGGGCATTCTATTTGTGCTTTTTTACCAGTGACCATTTGTCAATTTCATTCACCAAATACTATAGTACTATACAGTCTCAGGAAAATCAATGAGTTAAAATACATAAAAGCACTTTGCAATGATTAACAAGTTTGAAACTCTAAAATGCAGTATTTTGGGAGTAGTATTTCTGTCCTCAGTAAAGAACTGGTGTTATTCTTCTGAGACATAACATCCACAGTTACATTTTCTTAGTTGTGAGAAATCTATACAAGCAAGCTAAGCTTCCAGTGTGAATCTGAATTATTCTTATTTCTATCATTTGATTGCCAAAAATGTGAATAAGCAATTATGAAAAATAAAAGACTGCTATAAATTGTTTTCTTTTGCTTTCCTGTTTGCAAATTCACCCTCTTCTATCTATCCTGAAAAATTATGTTTTTGCAGTTTTACATTTGATAAAATCTTACAAGGATTTAAAAGATCAATAACTGCAATATATGTAGTTGAAATTAATGGCTTGCTTTCAAATATTATCCCACAGGACTGAGAAGAAACCTATTTTTTTAATGAATTAAATAATGTTTTTTAGAGATCCCTTCATTAAATGCCCTTGAAGTACCACATGTATGAAGAGACCCAGTGGATACTATGACTTCCAAAGTGTGTATTTGGAGGACTTCTGTGAGTTGAACATATATATGTGTGAACATATAATTTTGCATGAGATTGATTTCTCCTTGGCATCTTCTGGATAAAATTTATAAGTTTCTGGCTGTTAAAAATCAAGTTGATTTAAATAATCATAATTACTTATTAACAATGATGTCTGCTAATTACACAAATGATAACAATACAAAACTAACTTAAACATGTACAGTAACTCTATGGGCACATACAAGCCAGCATGAAAAAAGATTCATCCCACAGACTTTCCTCTTTTTCCACTTCACTCTAAGTAAAGGGAACATTCTTGATAGAAATTCCTCTTTGCTTGTTTTTCTCCAGAGACTTAAGCAAACATTAATCATTTTCATTTTGAAATAGGATATTTTTCTTTGTATAATTGCAAAACCTAAAATAATGCAATGGTCTCACCTTTAGGAACTGATTAAATAAATTACTACATTTCATTATAATTAAATACCATGACAACAATTTTAAAAGAGATACAAAACACTTGGTAAAATATGTTTTTCTTTAAACAATGAATATTAATGTATATCTGAACGGAAATTTTCCAATGGATTTTATATCTAAATCTCTTAATGTCAATTTAAGGGCTTCTGTTAGTATGTAGTTAGTTGGGATGTGAGTAATATTGTTCTATATTTTTTTGTATTTTTCTAATTTTCTATAATAAATGTCTATTTTATATATGTCATAGTAATTACTGGTGTTTTAGATGAAATGCTTATTAGTATGGATTATATAAAAGCTTTCCTAACCATAATGCACATACATGTTGTGTTCACTAGCTGTGAGGTTTTTGAGAACTCACCACAAGATAATTTCCTGCATCAGACAGACTGGGACACAATCTAATCAGAAACCTGTGAACATATTCTTTCAGGTAAAGAGCAAGCTTTGTGTCTACTTATATACTCAAGAAATCTAATAGTCAGCACCCAACCTCATTACATAAAACTATGTAAAAGCATTCTTAATAAGAAGAAATAATGTGATTGATGGCTTTCAAAAAGAAAGTGGTATTCAGTTGTTTTGATAAACCTAAGCATTTTCAGGCAAGGAAAAATAGTGTTTTGCACCTACTTCTGCATCAGCACTTTAAAACTGACAGGGATAGAGAAGCTGGAGCTCTTGAGAGAAATGACCACAATGATAAGAGGATTTTCAAACCTGCCACATGAGGTAGTGTTGTGATCTTTAACAAGAATAGTAGACTTGAAAGAGAAACAATAGCTATCCTGAGATGCTAGAGAACATGTCAAGAGAAAGTTACATGGTACATTGCCAGATTGCGCAGCTGTTGCCAAATAGAAGGAGGTACTTGATGATTGATTAAAACAAAGAAAGAACTTTTGAAATAATTGGAACAATTTGAAAATTAACGAGATCACCACTGAATAAAGTATAATCCATGTAACTAAATAAATTCAAGCTGATCTTGGATGTGAATTACTAGAAATATTTAAAAATATTGATGGGTCAAGAAGAGATTGCATATCTTTTATTCTAAGATTTGATCATCCCAAGGTAAGCCAGAAATAAAAAGCATTGGTCCACTTTCAGCATGTGCATGTGATGGAGGATTTTGCAGGTAGTAAAAGAGGCGATGACAGAAATAAAAATGATTTTAAAAGTTATGTAAAAAAAAAAATAACACATATCAACACAGTGATTCCAAATCAACTGACTAATGTCAAAAATGTAAACACTATAATGAACAGACTCACACTCTATTAATGTGGATGTGAAAAAAATGTTTCTTTAAAAATTAATTTGTTTAGAATCTTTATGCCCTGTTTCTTATTTCAAGTTTCCCTCTCTCCAGGCTCAGGTCAAAATTCTGGAATACTTATGCATGCCAAGACATTTAGGGATGGGTTTCCTGCAACTGTCCATGAACATGAACCTGGGAGGTTTCCATCCCAGGAGGCCTGACTTAGTCTGTTCTAGGGGTTCTTCCCCTTGTGGGCTGTGCCCAGGAAACAGAAAGCTACTCCTGGGATGTCCAGACATTCTGGAGTCTTTCTGCACCCAGTACAGCACTGCAGGAAAACAGACACAGATGTAATCCCAAAGGAGTATCTTTCTAGTTGGGCAAGAGAAACTCCTTTTCCCTTCTGCTTTTGGATATATAACCCTGCAATCCTCTTCCCAAGATTTTAGACAATATGTTTTGTCTGTAGTAGCGAATCCTTTCCTCTGCCTGGGGCTTATGCTTTTTGAAAGTGAAGCCAAGATACCTTACAGGAATTTCCTGCCCTGCTACATGCATCCCCAAGGCAGTAAATGCAAACTTAGCACTTGCTTAAATAAAGATGAGAAAGTGAGAGATGTAACTATTATCAAAAATACTAATGTATCAAAATATCACATTCTTTTCAAAATGAAAAACATACATACATTTTTTTCTTTGATATCCCAATGATTCTTTTTACAAATTTTTATTGAATTTATTGGGGTGATATTGTTTAATATATTTATACTAGAGGCCCGATGCATGAAATTCGTGCAGGAGTAGGCCTTCCTTCCCCCAGCTGCCGGCACCGGCTTCCCTCTGGCACCCGGGACCCAGGCTTTCCTCGCAGCCCTGGCTTCATCCAAAAGATCGTCCGGAAGGACATCCAGAATGATGTCTAGAAGGATGTCCGGTTTAATTAGCATATTATGCTTTTATTATTATAGATGGGTTTCAGGTGTACAATTCTATAACACATCATTTTTATATTTATATTGTGTGTTCAACACCCAAAGTCAAAATGTCATATGTTTTTAAGTGGAAGACATCGGTGAGGTAGGAGACTGGAGCAAGGAGCTTAAGAAAATACCAGGAGTCAGTTTCTTAAATGGAAATTTCAAGGAGAAGGATTAACAGTGAATTATACAATGATAGAAAGATAGCTTTTACAACAAAGATCAGTTCCATCATGTTAAGATAATGGGGCTAAGAAGAGATTGAATGCATCTTTAGGTGGCGATTGAGACCTCATCAGCACACTCTCCAGAAAGGCTACAGCAGGAGTGGAATGTTTTCACCATTAGCGCATCCTCCACTTCACTCTTTGCTCTCTAATTCACATGTGGACCAGCCTTCCTTTGCTGTGTCTTCATCAACATGCCTTCACTATGGCTGGTTGTGTTTTCACAGCACATATCAGCAACAGAAGGACGTGTCAGAACTTTGTTCACACAGCAGATACTGATGAGGCAGGGTCAGCGGGAAGTCACTGATAAGCATTTTGAAAACTGCCACTGCCTTCGATAATAATTCTGTCATAGTAATATCTACAAAATCCCTACAAGTGTGCAGTTCTCATGGTTGAGGAGATTCTGGCAATGTAAATTGGGCTGTTTTTGTTAGCAAAAAAGAGGGTATTGTAATCATAATAAAAATCCATACTCCTCTCCCAAATCCACATTCCTCTTCTTCTATATAAAAGACACAATCTGATTTTAATAGCTTGCTACTATTTAATAGATAGGTATAGATTACATTTCTTATATTCCTTTGCAGCAAAACAAACTCAGGTTCTCAGAGCAGAATGTAACTCTACTTGATGTGTACAGATTCTGGTAGGTGTCCTTAAATGAAAGGCATCTTTATTTCTCTTACTTTCTTTTTCTTTCCTGGTGGTTAGAATGTAGATGGAATGGCTGAAATTAAAACAGTTATCTTGGACTATGAGGTCCTTTGAAGATGATAGAGCAATAAGAATAAAGGAACCTGTGCTATTGATATTGTAGAGTTATTATTTCAACCCTAGAGTTATTATTTTTTAACTAGAGGCCCGGTGCACGAAGTTTGTGCACTGGGGGGGGGGGGGGAGGGGGGGTTGTTCCTCAGCCTGGCCTGCACCCTTTAGCAGTCTGGTACCCCTCAGGGGATGTCTGCCTGCCAGCTTAGGCCCGCTCCCGGGGATTGGGCCTAAGTCAGCAGTTGGACTTCCCTCTTGCAGCCCAGGACCCTTGTTCCTTACTGTTCGCCTGCTCGCTGCTCCTTATCACTCAGCTCGCTGCTCCTTAGGGCTGCTGCAGAGGCAGGAGAGGCTCCCACCACTGCCGCTGCCCTGGCCAGCCGTGAGCCCAGCTTCTAGCTGAGCGGTGCTCCCCCTGTGGGAGTGCATTGACCACCAGGGGGCAGCTCCTGCATTGAGCGTCTGCCCCCTGGTAGACAGTGCACATCATAGCGATCAGTCGTTGTGGTCATTCTGCCATAACGGTCGCTTAGGCTTTTATTACATAGATGTGATGAGTAAACATCTATTTGGTTTAAGCTACTCTACTTTTTTTAAACCTCAAAGTCAAATATAAAATATTGAACAACCTATGCATGTTTTTGTTAATATTCAGAACACAAACTGTTATGAAACTTTCATGCTCATTAACGCCTTTAGAAATAATCTGCAGAATAAAATAGTGTTGGATTTAAGATACTTTTATAACCACTTAAATGATATGCAGTTGCCATAAAAAGATTTATATGCTATCTTAAGCATTTGTATCAGGAAGTAATTGGTGTGTTTTTAATTAATTATTTAAATTTATAGTTACGATATAATTAAGAAAAAAAAATACACAGACTTCAATTAGCTCTCAAAGGTATTCAAAATACCTCTGGAGGGAATACAACAACAATTAAACTTCTTAACATTAGCCAAAACATGTTTCATACTTATAAACAAAATTTTGTTTGCAATGGAAATTCTATGGTTAAAGAAGCAAATATTTTCCAAATAACAAATAGTATATCTACACTTAGTATTTTAGAGTTTGAGAGACACTCCTTTAGAGTTTAGAGCTGCTTAGACAACACATGACAAAATGCTCAAGTACTTAAAACCTTATACAACTCTTTTTCCAGCCTTACTAAAACATGAGAACTCAAGCTGGCAAGTCATGAATGTATGGCTGTGTGAACAAAATAGCGCCCCAAGAAGACCAATTATGGTTCAACACTTTTCCTAAACAAAATAATATGTCTTAGTATTTATAAGGAAAGAAAACATTTATTCTGATTTAAAAAATGGCACATCAACGGGTACTGTTTGTTCTTCAGTAACCATTGTGCAACCAGATTCAGGCAGAATGAAATCCTAACCATATAAGTTAGCAATATTTTCGTCAATGTCAGACCATGTAAAAGACCATGGTCACATCCTATATAATAAAAGCCTAGGTGGCATCATGACCTTGTGCAACGCCCTCAGGCGACATCATCACAAGATGGCCGCCAAAAGATGGCCGCACGCACAGCGGCGATGGGACCTGGCAGCTGCTCCTCAGAGTAAGGCCTGGGGGTCTTGCGGCTCTGCACGGCACGGAGAGGGCTGGTCTCTGCTGCCTCATGCGGAGGAAGCAGGTCCCAGCGGAGGAGGTGGGTTACAGCAGGGGAGGGCAGTTGTGGGTGATCAGGCCTGCAGGGGAGGGCAGTAGGGTGCGATCAGGCCAGCAGGGAAGGGCAGTTGTGGGTGATCAGGCAGGCAGGGAAGCAGTTAGGCATCAATCAGGCTGGCAAGGGAGTGGTTTGGGGGCTATCAGGCTGGCAGGAGAGTGGTTAGGAGCCAGTGGTCCCGGATTATGAGAGGGATGTCCCAAATTGAAGAGGGTGCAGGCTGGTTAAGGGACACCCCCACCCCCGTGCACGAATTTTGTGCACCGGGCCTCTAGTGAGATTACAATGGAGCTGTGGCATCTTAGCTGTGGTAATGTCTTGGTGCAACACTACTCATGTGTTTGTGGCGATGCTGGTAGAAACAAACCTGTGCTGCGAGTCATATAAAAGCAAAACACATACAATTATGTATACTACATAATACTCAATAATAAATGACTATGTTACTGGCTTATGAATTTATCATATGATAATTTTTATTATGATTTTAGAGTATACTTTTTTCTACTTATAACAAAAAGTTTGCTGTAAAACAGTATGTCCTATTATGCCAGCAAGCCTTATATATCTCCTGTTTATGAAGTCTCTTGATTGAATCATTTTCTGTTTCACTTGATCTAATCTCTTGTTCTATAAATTGAGTGCAGCCTATGTGTACAGTGTCTATAAAATCAACAGTAGTATAGAGCGATGTCCTAGGCCTTCACATTCAGTCACCACTCACACACTGACTCACTGAATGCAACCTCGGTCCTGCAAGCTACAGTCACAGTAAGTGTACCATTATAGAGGTACACTTTTTAAAATCTTTAATACCATATTTTTACTCTACCTTTTCCTTTTTGAGATATGTTTAAATACACAAATACCATCACGTTACAAATTGCCTATAGTCTGTTCAGTACAGTGACATGTTGCACAGTTTTGTAGCTTAGGAACAAGAAGCTATATCCGCACAGCCTAGATGTGTGTAGTAGACTATACCATCAGGGTTTGTGTAAATGCACTCTACAATGTCCACACGTGGATGTCACCTAATGGTGCATTTCTCATACAGTGTCCCTGTCCTTAAGCAGTGCATGACTGTATAGGGACACAATTGCCATCAAATTCAAGTATTGCTTTCTCTTGTGGAAGGACTTACCCTACCCTCAGTTTAAGCCATGTTCACTAATTTTATCTAGCAACTTAAAGCCATTTTCCCACATTCTTTTGCATGTATAGCTATTTGTCCATTAACAGGGAAAGGCCCAGTTATAAAGCACATCCTGGAAAGAATATATTGGGCGAACTTGAATGACATAGGATGCTGTTAAGGGTTTAACAATACTGTTAACATGCCTGGGTTTTACAATTATGGTTCTGTATTTCTCCTATCTTCCTTGTTTGTTTGAAATCCTGGCATAATTTAAAAATTGTTTTGTGTGTGTATGAGAGAGAAAAGAACATTTAAAAATCCTGTGAGGGAGAGAAATGTACCCCTTTCAGACTCATCATATACCACATAGCCAACATATTTATGCCTCTACTTAACCCTAATGGTTACATTTAGTACTTCAAGTTTTAAAGTTACTTTAGCCTTATTTCTGGCCACACATACGTTCTTGTGTTTAAAAATATCTTAAAATGATGGTTGTACTTTATTTTGGTGTCACTGGCCTTTATGTGAAAGAATGAGTATAATCTGCTTGTGTTTAACATGGGACATGGTGGGGTAGAGAAGGAGTTTCTTAGGAATAGTGTGTAGTAGCAAAGAGACCATGACCAGTAAGAAGCTAGTCCTTTAAAAAGTGAAGCCAGTTTTAGATGCCTGTAGAAAATAAAATGTAACACTGAAGAGAGGGATAGGTGCATTTGAAAAACCACACAGAAACAACCTCCTATTTGTTTAAAAGTATTATAATTTATTCCTGAATGTAGGTTCTAATTTATACCTTTTTTCTTTTGTTCCTGCTTCTGAATTTAAAGACACAATTGTGGGCTACACTAACATTTGCTTTAGGGCAACCTTGAGTTGAGATAATCACCATTTGTTTTATCATTGTATAATCCTGGGCTGCTGTTATTTAGGATGAAGTAAGAAGAGTGGTTCATTCTATACTTAAAATGCTCTTTACATTTAGTTCTCCTAAATGGGTTTCTAAACCCTCAAGGTTTATTGTGTTTTATTTTGGAAGAAGGGGTCCATTAACTTGCTAAGAACTTTTCTCAGAAACTTATGGCTGCCCTTGATAATAGTCTCTGTAACTGGCAATATAGAGACAAGATGAAAATGAATACAACTGTTTTGTCAGCAGGCTAGGTTCATGGTAGATATTGTTTAAATATTATGAAGACTTGCCAAAAATATCCTTCCTGGGGCATACATTTGGATATAATTCTTTTGATAATTTTAAATCATAATTTCTGGATGACATTAAATTACAGAACAGTTGGGGTCATTTTTCCTCTTGCTCTTATTAATTCCACAAATGGGTGATACCTGTACACTTGAATGCAGATTGGTGTCTTTAAATTTTTTAAGGAATCTCCATAGTGTTTTCCAAAGTGGTAGCACCATTTTACATTCCCACCAATAGTGCCCAAGGCTCCCAATTTCTCCTCATCAACACCAGCACATCTTTCTTTATAATGGTCATCCAAAGATGTATGAGGTGATGTCTTATTGTGGTTTTGATTTGCATTTATTTACTTGATGAGTAAGGATGCTAAGCATCTTTTCACGCACCTGTTGTATGTCTTTTCAGAAACACCTATTCAGATCCTTTGCCCATTTTTTAATTAATATCTTTTTTACTATTGACTTATAGGAATTCCTTATAAACTTTAAAGGTTAATTCCATATTATATATATGATTTGAAAATATTTTATCCCATTGCTTGGCTTGCTTTTTCACTGTAATTGTTTTCTTTGCTGTTAGATTATTTTTAAACTTCAAGATCATCATTATTTTGCTATCTTATAATACACTGCTCCCAGGCACATAATGTGGATTAACACAGCTTCTTCTCTAAGAGAAAATCTGCATTAGAGATATTATACAATATAAACTATTTGATTATTGTAAGAAGGTTTGAAGTGTTTTGCATCTGTCATACTTTCAGTAATAAAGATAAATTTAAAAAACAAAGTTCATTATCTGTATGAAATGTACAATTGTTATTATGTTCATTTTAATTAACACAAGGCATAAAGTATCAATGCCATAACTATCTTGTCAGTTACTTAATTCTCTTAAAAATTTTTAAACATATTTTTGTTTAGTATTTTCAGTTAGTTTTTTGGGAACCCTACTCAGCTTATTTTGTCATAGTGCTGAAAAAGGAATTTCAATAGGAGCTCTTATATCTTTAAGTGTGAATGAATTACTAATGCTCTGAAAATAGTTGAGCATTATTTTATAATTTCAAGTATGATTATATCCTGTGATTAAACAATTTTACAAGGAGATATGTACAATAGTATACACATACTATATAATGTATAATAATATACATTATAATGGGCACAGTTATATTCACAATTGCATCATTTGTTAGAATATAAAAGGTAAACATTTAATGTCTAGTGTCACAGTAATACCATTTTGCAGAGGCCCTGCATTGAGAAGTAAATGAATAAATAAATTTTTGCAATAGTCACACAATGGTATATTTTGCAGCAATAAAAATGAACAAACTATTAATGCATTCAATAAAGTGGATAAATCTCAGAAATATGATGGCTCTAGTAGAAGCAAATCTGAAAAGCCTAAAGTAAGTAAAAACAATATTTATAAAGCTCATAAGCAAGCAAAATAAAAGGATATATTACATAGAAATACATAAATAATAAAACATTAAAATAGCAATGCTGACAATCACAAAATTCAGAATATTGGTTATTCTTGAAAAGAACAGAAGCATGGAATATGGGAGAAATACATAGATAGCTTTATGATATTGATAATGAATATCTTCATTTTGAGTTTAAGTAGTGATTTCAGGGTATTTATTTTATTTTTATATTTCATAACTGATGTATTTTAACATACATGTGCAACTTATATAACAAACTGACAAAAACACACATGATACTGTAAATATTCAAACTCCATAAGTCTTACTAAAAACTATTAGAAACTGTAGTGTTGCTTTTGTGGTGGGGGGAGGGTTGCCTCTCTATGGCACCAAATAATTAAGACTGTGATGTAGTGACTTGATAATTATGGTTTTAAATAACCCTAACAGAATCTTATTCCCCTTAACCTGAGGATCTGGTTGTGTGTCCACACTGTTTTAGACTGCAGTTTCAATCCATTCTCTAATAATTTTGTAACGCTGGTGGTCTTGATCCGGCATCTAGAAGGGTTCAGCAATCTGGAGAAAGGCTGTGCGTAAATTAAATAAGAGTACAGAGACGAAACATAATTTTGAAAATCATTATATGGAGTCAGAGAAGACTTAGCTAAAGGAACTAAGTTCTCCTTGCTCAGGACCACTTGCTTTTTATTAACACAATTTGTCCTCAGGGAAAGTGGAGATATACACATCAAAGGCCAGGGTTTAGTACACAAATCCTTTGTCAGATTGGTGGAGTTACCTCCGGCTGTTCAGGTTTTTGGCCAGGAGGAGGCAATAACATGTAGATTAAGATGCCCTGACCTGTCTGGCATTAAACAATCAATTTATGTATCCTTTTCAGGTTTGGGGAAATGCCCTTTAGCCATTCTCCAGATGATTCAGCCCTGCTGACATGCTGGAATTGGCTTCTGGCAATTTTAGATATTACACATTGCTCCATTCAGATGTCTGAATTTACAAGATATAGTCTTTATCAGTCTGATAATTTTAGTCTGATTATTTCATAATATAGTCTATTTTAGTCTGATTATGGCCACACAGAGGAAGGAGAATAAAGATTTGATAGCTAGCTATCTCTTTAAACTATGCTTTATTATATAAATATGTTCCAAGTAATTTTTTAAAAATCACTTCTGTAGACTTTATTATGTATGTCAGTTAACTAGAGTAAACATGTTAATGAAAGAGTCTTCATTTGGATTTTAGTTATTTTCTTACTACACAAATATGTTTTTTTAAATTTATCAAGAGGTGAACTTTGTTAATATAAGTTGGTGGTTTGTCTAAAATGATGGACACTTTTTTAGAAAATCTTCATGCAAGTAAATGCAAAATGTCCTGAAAATTTTGTCTATAAAAGGGCACAGCAGCACAGATCAAAATTGTGCTACCCATTACCCTAATTTGCTTCAAGCAGAGAATTAAGGAGAGAGGCAATCAGAGTCTTTTCTCTAGGCATCTCTGAAAAACTTATTTTAAACATTTCAGAAATAGAAGAGGAGAATCCACATCTAGGAAGAATATGTATATTTTTTGCTTTTAGAAAATAATCATTGCATTAAAATATTTCTTTCTAAAACAGATTAATAATGTATTTTTGTTTTTTTTAGGATTATAAGAATGACAGATAAAGCACAAAGTGTTTAGTCTTCACACAAAGTAGTTTTAAAATTGTATTTGTCTCATAAAAAATAATCACTGATCTTGCTCTACTTTGCTTTTATAATATACTAGAGGCTCGATGCACAAAAATTCATGCAAGAGTAGGCCTTCCTTCCCCCGGCTGCTGGCACTGGCTTCCCTCCAGCACCCAGGACTCCGGCTGGCTTCCCCCAGGGTGCCTGCAGGCACCCGGGACATGGCTGGCTTCCCTCTGCCCCAGCTTTGTCAGGAAGGACTTCTGGAAGACATCTGGTCTAATTAGCATATTGCTCTTTTATTATTATAGATAAACATATCCTGAGTCCACAATAAGTGCTCAACATTTCATAGAATGTTATTTACATTTTTTTCCTATCTGCATTTCTATAGAAGTTGTAGTATATGTTATGTTTGTCCAAATTGGTTAGATCGTATCTGAGATGACTGGGGAAAAAAAATCAAAAGGCAATATAAAGCACTCACATGTCAAGTTCTTCTGTCAAACTAAAACCTCACTTACTACTGCAGGAAGTATTGACCATTTCACAGGTGACCCATTGCCTTTGGTAGTCAATTCTCATTTTCAAGTGAGCAAGTCTCCTAAATGGACCCCTAAATGGAATTGGTGTGAGGTGCCTCAATCTCCTGGCTGCCTTTGAAAACAGACCTGCAGGGGAGCAGTGGCAGTGTGGCTGTATCACAGACTGAAACATTCCAATTCACTTTCCTCTTTCGATCTGCACAGAGAATGACTCCACATCAAATTGCTATGATCAAGGAAGATATTCCTTGTAATGGTCTTTCTTAGCTTAAAAATGTCTTCACTGGGATTGGAAGGGAGTAAACACATCAAACATAAAGGACATATAGGAGTAGCTGAAATGACACTAAATGAATTTTATATTACTTTGGTTATAACTGAGAAAACTAAATTAACAATAGAAAGGTAGTAAACAAAATAAAAAAAAAGCATGTGTGTGCTTGTGGGAAGAGTAATATAAAATTTAGTGAATATGCCAAATTTCTCAAAATTCTGTCAGAATTGATTTCTCCATTTTGGTAGCCTTATTTTAAAAGCATATGAAGATAAAGAATTTATACAACTAGTAACAATTCTGTGTATTCTGGGTAAACCACACGGAGTCTGGAATCTGAACAGGTCAATTCACTGAAATACTGCAGACTTCTTTTGACATTTAAATATATAATTTTGGCAAAAACACTTTCTACTTACAAAAATAAAGCTTAATTCATCTAATTAAAAAAAGGTTGATAGAGACAAGTTCATTTAGATAGTTGGTTCTTCCTGAGCACTTTCTCTAGCATAATTAAACAAAAAACACATGGCATATTTTTTAAAGTTGACCAAAAAAGCCTAAACATTACCCTCATCTTGACTGAACTCCAGTCCAGCTTCTTTCTTATGAAAGGCCCCTGGCCTCCATTTTCTTAGTACATTTTCTTTAGAATATATGCCAACTGTAAATTACCTCTCTACAATTTGAGATGTAAATCTATATAAGCCAAGGATGTCTTTTTCCCAGGACCTGGAAGCCATCTCTTTGCAATGCAGTCATCTAGAAAGATAGGACCCCTGTCTCCCAGTCTCTGTGGAAGGGCAGATGCCTAACTTCTTTCATAAGCACCAATTAGCAAACACAGATGGCCTAATCACATTGATCAACCTCCCCTCCCCAGTGTCCTTCAGTATTTTCCCATCAGCTTGCTCCAGTGTTTAAAAATCCTCCTGTCTTTTGTTTCAGCAAGCTGAATTTAATCTCCCCTATTGCAATAATCTTGACCCCTATTGCATTAGTCTTAAATAAAATATTCCTTGCCATTTTCAATAGGGTCTGGTGTGTTTTTTCTTCGACAGCTCATGAACATTAAATGCAAACATCACATAAATTTTAAAAAAAGAATTGAAATAAAAAATGTTATATCCTTAGATTAATTATATTTTTATTTGCAATAGTCACAATGTTATTTCTATATCATTTTTACATGTTGCAAAATATTTCCAAGGCATTACTTAATATTCACAACACTCCAGTGAGGTTGGTAAAGACAGTATCATTGGGCTAACATTTAGCTATCTGAGACTTGAATTAATTGTCCTGCCCAAGATTACGCCATAAGAGAACCCTATGGAGTGGCACTAGGAGTGAACATCCTCTGGCTTCCTTAGTGCTTTTTTATCCATAATCTCAAGATCCTATATCATATCCTCCTTACATGCGTCATTTACACAAATGGTGATTTACCTTAATCTCAAGATCCTATATCATATCCTCCTTACATGCATCATTTACACAAATGGTGATTTACCTAGAGTTCTACTACCACAAGAAGGTGGCAAGATAATAAGTTAACTATAAGTTTTATTTTACTTCAATTATTCTGTTTTATACATTGCCTTAAGAAGCCATGCTTTTTATTCACATGTAAATTTATGTTAACTCTGTGTTAATTCATTTTAACAAAGACTAAACTGTGAAGTATATTAGCTTCCAACACAGAGTTCAGAGCTTGACAGAATTTTTAAAACAGCAGGCATTCAATATTTGTTGAGTGGATATATTAAGGAAGTCAGATGTTTGAGGAAATTATATATATATATATATATATATATATATATATATATATATATATATATTTGCTTATGTTCGGGACAGGATTCACACACAATTGATAACCAAAAGCCAATAAATTGTGATACAAGAGAAAAATAATAATGCTTGTTCAAATCCACGTAACCAAAGGTGTGAATGCAGCTTTCCTTTTCCTTCCTGGTGAAAACCCATACCTACACTGAGATATTAAGATGGACTTTGGGACAAGAAACCCCTATCTTCTCATGTAGCTGACAGTTTAATAAACCTCTTTTCTTCTCATCAGCACCTGTGAGCGGCAGCTGAACCTGCTTTCAATTACATTACTACACACACACACACACACACACACACACACACACACATGCACAATTTAAATCTTCTGTCCAGTTATTTCATTGAGACAGAGAATAATTTCACACAAGAGGACCACTCAGAGAATAAAGGTAGGTTGTAGACATTTAAATTATTTAAAGAGGAAGGAATAAATATGTGTTGAATATAAGCACATATATGGAAATTTTTATATGTATATAATAAAAGCCTAAGCGACTGTTCTAGCGTAACAACCAGAGCGACCAGTCACTATGATGCGCACTGATCACCAGGGGGCAGACGCTCAGCCAGAAGCTGGGCTCATGGCTGGCAGCTCAGCAGGGATGGTTGGAGCCTCTCCTGCCTCTGCGGCAGAACTAAGGAACAGCGAGCAGGCAGGTGGTAAGGAGTGAAGGGTCCTGGACTGTGAGCGGGTGCAGGTCAGGCTGAGGGACCTCCCCTCAGTGCACAGATTTCATGCACCAGGCTCTAGTATGTATTATAAAGAAAAAACTATTGTTTTCCTTTGCACTGCATACAACTCTACTATAACAATACTTTACTTCTGTTCACAAAGTGTGGTAGTGTAAGGAATTTTAGAGACAGGATAAGCAGTTTTAGAGAAAATATCTTCAACCTTTCAAACCCAAACAGGGTGCCGAGGGCCAGAAAGAGATAGCAAAAATGGGGAGACAAATAAAAAACAACAATCCCCTAAGGAAATAAAAAAAAAAAATGAATCACCAGGAAAGGAACTAAATGAAATAGAGGCATGAAATATGTCAGAAAAAGAATTCAGAGTAAGGGTCATACAGTTCATAAACCAAATGGATGAGAAAATCAACAACTTATGTAAGAACCAAGATGAAATAAAGAGTGATATAGCTACAATAAAAAACACTATGAGAGGTTTCAACAGTACACTAGAGGAAGTGGAGGACCAAATGAGTGAGTTAGAAGATAGGGAAGAAAAACACACCCAATCTGAAGAGCAATTAGAGAAGAAAAAAAGAAAAAAAAGAAAGCAGGAGGAGAGCCTAAGGGAGCCTTGGGACAACAAGAAATGAAGTAACATACATATTATACAAGAAGATAAACAAGAATTAGAACACCTATTAGAAGAAATAATGACTGAAAACTTCCCTAATTTGGGGAAGAAAAGTCACACAAGCACAGAGAGTCCCAAACAAGCTGAACCCAAAAAGACCCACACCAAGACACATTATAATTACAATGGCAAATGTTAATGACAAAGAGAGAATCTTAAAGGCTGCAAGAGAGAGAGAGTTGCCTACAAAGGATCTACCATTAGATTATCAAATGATTTCTCATCAGAAACACATCAGGCCAGAAGGGAATGGAATGAATTATACAAAGTGATGCAAAGCAAGGCACTGAATCTAAGAATACTCTATCTGGAAAGGCTATCATTCAAAATTGAAGGAGAAATAAGGAGCTTCGCAGACAAAAAAAAGAAAAGAAAAAAAAGCCTAAGGGAGTTTATCACTACCAAGCCATCAATGAAAGAAATGCTAAAGGGACTGGTGTAAAAAGAAGAAATAGGAAGGGAAGAAGAAACACAGGCATAAAGAAGAGAAATGGCTACAAACAGGTACTTATCAATAATAACCTTAAATGTAAATGGACTAAATGCTCCAATCAAAAGACATAGAGTGGATGAATGGATAAGAAATGTATCCATTCCAGGATACATTCCAGGCCCAATGTATATGCTGTCTACAAGAGACCCACCTCAGGACAAGGGACTCAAACAGACTGAAAGTGAAGGGTGGAAAATATTTTTCAGTCAAATAGAAAAGAAAAAAAGCTGGGGTGGAAATACTTATAGCTGACAAAATAGACTTCAAAGTGAATGCCACAAGAAGAGATAAGGAAGGCCACTTGATAATACTAAAGGAATCGATACAAGATGATATAACTCTGGTAAACCTATGAAAGTGCGCCCAAATACATGAAAAAACTTTCAGAAGATATCAAGAGAGAGATTGACAGCAATACAATCATAGGAGGGCACTTTAATACCCCATTGATATCACTGGATAAACCTCTAGATAAAAAATTAACAATCCAACAGCAATCCTAAACAACTCACTAGATCAGATGGACTTAATAGATATCTTCAGAACATTTCACCCCAAAGCTACACAACATATATTCTTCCCAAATGCACATGGGACATTTTCAAAGATAGACCACATATTGGGTCACAGGCAAAGTATCTCCAAATTCAAGAAGATTGAAATCATATCATATCAAGCATCTTCTCAGATCACAATGATATAATATTAGAAATAAACTACAATAAAAACAATTTAAAAAATTTAAACACTTGGAGGCTAAATTGCATGTTATTAAACAATGATTGGGTTACCAAAGAGATCAAAGAAGAAATTAAAAACATCCTGGAAACAAATGATAATGAAAACACAACAATCCAAAACTATGGGACACAGTGAAAGCAATCCTGAGAGGCCTCACAGCATTACAGTTCTACCTCAAAAAATAAGAAAAACTGATAATAAATTATCTAACTCTACAACTTAAAGCATTAGAAAGAGAGCAACAAGAAAAGCCCAGAATGAGCAGAAGGAAGAAAATAATAAACATTAGAGCAGAAATAAATGACATAGAGACCAAAAAAAAAAAAAAAAACAATACAAAAAATCAATGAAACTAAGAGCTGGTTCTTTGAAAGGATAAACAAGATTGATGAACCTCTAGCTAGTCTCACCAAAAAGCAAAGAGAGAGGACCCAAATAAATAAAATCAGAAATGAAAGAGGTGAAATAACAACAGACCCCACAGAAATACTAAGGATTGTAAAAAAAATACTATGAACAACTCTATTCCAAAAAACTTGTTAACCTAGAAGAAATGAACATATTCCTAGAAAATTATGACTTTCCAAAACTCAATCAGGAAGAATAAAAAAATCTGAATAAGCCCATAACTATGTAGGAAATTGAAGCAGTCATCAAAAAACTTCTAGCAAACAAAATCACTGGGCCAGATGGCTTCACAGGGGAGTTTTACCAAACATTAAAAGAAGAACTAAAATCAATCCTCCTCAGACTAGTCCAAAAACTTCAAGAGGAAGGAACACTTCCAAGCTATTTCTATGAAGCAGACATTACCCTAATCCCCAAATCAGATAATGACACTACAAAGAAAGAGAATTACAGGCCAACATCTCTGATGAATATAGATGCTAAAATCCTCAACAAAATCCTAGCAAATCAGATTCAACATTACATTAGAAAGATCATACACCATGACCAAGTGGGATTTATTCTGGGGATGTAAGGATGGTAAAATGTCCTCAAATAAATAAATGTAATATATCACATAAACAAATTGAGAGACAAAAATCACATAATCATATAAATTGATGCATAAAAAGCATTTGACAAAATCCAACACCTTTTCTTGATAAACACTCTCAGCAAAGTGAGAATAGAGGGATCATACCTCAACATAATAAAAGCCTTATATGACAAACCTATAGCCAACATCATACTCAATGGGCAAAAACTAAAACCATTTCCCCTAAGAAGGAGCAAGACAGGATGCCCACTCTCACCACTCCTATTCCACATTGTACTGGAAGTGCTAGCCATAGTGATCAGACAAGAATAAATAAAGGGCATCCACATTGGAAAAAAGAATTAAAGCTATCATTATTCACAGACGACGTGATATTGTACATAGAAAACCCTAAAGACTCTATCAAAAACTACTCGATTTAATAAATGAATTCGTCAATGTACCAGGATACAAAAGTAACAACTAGGAATCTATGGCTTTTTTTTAATACACCAATATTGAACTCACAGAAAGAGAAATGAAAAACAAAACAAAACAAAAAAGTCCCATTTACCAAAAAAATTAAGGTATAGACCCTGGAATAAATGTACCTAAAGAGGTAAAAGACCTGTACTCAGAAAACTACAGGGCATTGAAAAAGGAGATATAGAAAGACTTAAAAAAAAAAGGAAGAATATACTGTGTCCATGGATTGGTAGAATCAACATCATTAAAATGTCCATACCACCCAAAGCAATCTATAGATTTAATGCAAACCCCATTAAAATAGCAATGGAATATTTCACAGACCTAGAACAAACTCTCTGAAAATTCATATGGAATAAAAAAAGACCCCAAATAGCCACAGCAATCCTGAGAAAGAATAAGAAAGTTGGAGGGCTCACAATACCAGATGTCAAGGTATATTACAAAGCCATGGTTCTCAAAACTGCCTGGTTCTGCACAAGAATAACCATATAGACCAATGGAACAGAACAGATAACCCAGAAATCAAACCAAGCTATTATGCTCAATTAATATTTGACAAAGGAGGCAAGAGCATACAATGGAGTCAAGACAGTCTCTTCAATAAATGATGCTGGGAAAACTGGACAGATACATGCAACAAAATGAAACTAGATCACCAACTTACACCATACACAAAAATAAACTCAAAATGAATAAAAGACTTAAATGTAAGATGGGAAACTATAAAAATCTTAGAAGAATTCATAGGCAGCAAAATATCAGACATATGTCGTGGCAATATCTTTACCGATACAGCTCCTAGGGTAATGGAAACTAAGGAGAAAATATATAAATGGGACTACATCAAAATATAAAGCTTCTGCACAGCAAAAGAAACCACCAACAAAACAACAAGAAAGTCCACTGCATGTGAGAACATATTTGCCAATGCTATTTCAGATAAGGATTTAATCTACAAAAATTTATAGGGAACTCCTTCTACTTAACAAAAGGAAGATAAACAATCCAATCAAAAAATGGGGAAATAACTTAGACACTTTTCAAAAGAGGACACACAGAAGGCCAAGAGACATATGAAAACATGCTCAAAGTCACTAATCATTTGAGGAATGCAAATCAAAATCATTCGCAGGCCCAAGCTCTATCCACTGAGCCAAACCAGCTAGGGCTAATCCTAAAACTTTTTAAAAGTTTTTTATTTATTGATTTGAGAGAGAGAGAGAGAGATTTATTGTTCCACTTATTTATGCATTTGTTGGTTGATTATTGTATGTGTCCTGCCTGGGGATTAAACCCACAAACTTGGCATATCAGGCCAATGCTTCAACCAATTGAACTACCCAGCCAGGGTCTATACCTTCCTAAATAAAGTTTATCTTTACCTTAAGCAAGCTCTACCCATTGTTCTTGTACACTTAGGTTAACACGTCTTTGAATTATACAATAATTTTCTATTTGAGAGCCCTTAGAGGTCTAGCAACCCTTCAGAGAGCACATGATCTTGTCACCTGTATACCACCTCAATTCACTGTAAATGTAAAATGTTATCTTTCTTGTACTCACCAATGTATAAGAAGTATATCTCTCCATTACAGTTTTTATCCCATCATAGGGATTTCCCTGCCTCCTTGATCTACCTCCAATGGATTTCATAAAATCTTTCTTACTCCCTGCTTTGTTTCCAAATGTATAAAAGCAATGGCAAAACTGCTATCTCTGGTACATTTTGAGACCTTGCTTCCAGGTACATCCTTAATTTGGTTCAAATAAAATCTTATAAAACTTGCTATGGGTTTGGATGTTCTTGTATTGACAATTTTAAAGATCTTATTGGCTTTATTTAATAATTCATGAATTGGGCAACATCCTATCTAGCAGATAGAAAGGAGCTCCGAGAAGGAGCACTACAGGATAAAAGTATTTTATAGGGAGAAGGGTCAGAAACAAGGAAGTTATACTAGATAAAAGAGCCAATTGGTTTTGTCAAGGTGGCTTTCCTTTAGGGGATGACAGGGGTCTTTCAGCTAGATTACCTAACCAGTGCTGATAAGCCCATTCCTGATGAACTAGTTTAAGATTCTATTTCTGGGAGAGCCAAAGCTGATTAATTCTCCATTTTGTGACTTGGGGTTTAGCATAAGCAACTCTATTTTGGGCCATTTGTCTTATTTTTAACAGCAGCCTCTGCCATAGTTTGTCTCAACATCCCCCAAAAAAAATTTCAAGTGAAAGATAAGCTCAAAATATTATATTTCATGAAAATATTTTAAACTTAGGCATGTTTCTAAGTGATAATTTGTATGTCAAGATTTCAGGCATACCCCAGTTTTAAGCAAAGTGCTTGTGCATAATGATAAAAACAATGTAAAATTACTGTTGACACCTCAAAAAGAAACTTGTGCAGTTTAGAAAGAAAGTTCTGGTTGACTGGCTTTATTTTCCCTTAACTTTTTGTATTGCCTTACCATTGGTAAGGGTTATAGTTTGTTATGGTATGGTAAACAAAATAAAACAGAAAGAAACTGTGGAGTATTGTAAAGGAAGAATCATAAAAACAGTAAATTTTTCTAATCCTATCTAATAAAAGAGTAATATGCAAATTGACCGTCTTTCCAAGACACAGTATGGCCACCCCCATGTGGTCAAAGATGGCTGCCCCCCTGTGGACACAAGATGGCCACCACAAGATGGCTGGCAGGGGAAGGCAGTAGTGGGTAGTTGTGGGTGACGAGGCCGGCAGAGCAGGGCAGTTGGGGGAGACCAGGCAAGCAAGGGAGGGCAGTTGGGGGGGTACCCAGGCCTGCAGGGGAGGGCATTTGGGGGGGACCAGGCCTGCAGGGGAGGGCATTTAGGAGTGACCAGGTCAGCAGGGGAGGGCAGTTAGGGGTGACTGGGCCAGCAGGGGAGGGCCGTTGGGGGCAACCAGGCCTGTAGGGGAGGAAAGTTAGGGGCAACCAGACTGGCAGGGGAGGACAGTTAGGGGTGACCAGGCTGGCAGGGGATGGCAGTTAGGGGCAATCGGGCCGGCCGGGGAGCAGTTAGGCATCGATCAGGTTGGCAGTGGAGTGTTTAGGGGGTGATCAAGCTCACAGGCAGAAGCAGTTAAGGGCAATCAGGCAGAGGCAGGCAAGCAGTTGGGAGCCAGCAGTCCTGGATTGTGAGAGGGATGTCCAACCTCCCATTTAGGCCAGATCCCGGTGCACGAATTTCATGCACTGGGCCTCTAGTATCCTATAAGCTTGGAATTTTCTTATGTTAGCTGCCCACAAAGGTTAAAAGGGAGGGGATTTCTGCTAGTGGTAACATTGTCCTTTGTAATAAGTAAAATATGATAGACATCACTTGTAAGTACACACACATACAGGTGTGTGTGCACACATGTGCACACACACACACACACACACACACACAACAGAGAAAAAGAAATGCTTTCTTGATGTTTCAAAGGAAGGGCACACTGCCATAAATTATTTATTATAAAATCCAGAAGAAAAACATAGAAAATATATCAGTACAATACAAGACCACATAGCCACAGAGAACCAGAAAGAGAAAGTCTTATGGGAAAAATATTTTATGATAAAAGGAAAATATAAAGAGCAGCAGAGATGAGAAAAGACTTGAGTGAGACACTGAGATATTGCAAGGAAACTAAAATAGCAATAGCAGAATTAAATTTGTAATTGAGATGATAAAGAAAAGCATTAATCATTCCGGAAAATTGAATTAATAATCTGGAGAAGAATGTTTTTAAAAATCCGTTAAAGTCCAAGAAAATTAAAAAGATATGATCAATGAAAACAAGCATGATTGATTTGAATGGAGAACAGAATGGGAACATTTTACTTGCATAAAACTGTTTTCCTTAAAAAATAGTACAAGTAAATATATAGAAAAGCCCACACTGAATATAAATGATAAAACATTATGATTTCAATTTGGTAATAAGGATATGGAGTGTGTGTGTGTGCATAAATATATTTATTGACAATAGATATGTTTTTAGTTTTCTCTTTTGTGGATGATTTTATTTCTAAATAGTTTTTATTCTTCTATTTATAACAAGCAGGTACTTGTTATCATAAAAAGACTAAATAAAATAGTGATGGTATTGAAAAACATGGAATATATTATCTAGAGTGGGTAAAATTGAGAGAGCATTACCATGTAGAAATTGTTATTTTAATAAGATTTTTGTCTATATGTGTTACATCTTAATACTTCACTATATGTGTGTTCCTATGGTCTAAATAAAGTACATTGTAGCAGTACTGTGGGTATATTTTACCATGGTCTTTTAGTTCTATCCATATGAATATACTAGAAGCCCGGTGCACAAAATTCGTGCACAGCAGGGGGTTGTCCCTCAGCCCAGCCTGTACCCTCTCAAATCTGGGACTCCTGGAGGGAAGTCGGACATCCCTCTCACAATCCAGGACTGCTGGCTCCCAACTGCTTGCCTGCCTGCCTTCCTGATTGCCCATAACCGCTTCTGCCTGCCATCCTGATCACCCCCTAACCACTCCGCTGCCAGCCTGGTTGATGCTTAACTGCTCCCCTGCCAGCCTGTTTGCCCCCAACTTCCCTCCTCTGCCAGCCTGGTCACCCCTAACTGCCCTCTCCTGCAGGGTTGATCACCTCCAACTGCCCTCCCTTGCAAGCCTGGTCCCTCTCAACTGCCCTCCCTTGCAGGCCGGGTGCCTCCCAACTGCCCTCCCCTTCTGGCCATCTTGTAGTGGTCATCTTGTGTCCACATGGGGGCAGGATCTTTGACCACATGGGGGCAGCTATATTGTGTGTTGCAGTGATGGTCAATCTGTATATCACTCTTTTATTAGATAGGATAGAGGCCTGGTGCACAGGTGGGGGCCAGCTGGTTTGCCCTGAAGGATGTCACAGATAAGGGTGGGGGTTCCCTCGGGGCATGGGGTGGCCTGAGCGAGGGGCCTGTGGTGGTTTGCAGGCCAGCCACGCCCCCGGCAACCCAAGGGGAGGCCCTGGTATCTGGAATTTATTTTCCTTCTACAATTGAAACTTTGTAGCCTGGAGCGGAGCCAAGCCTGGGGCTCCACCAGCCATTTCTGTGGCAGTTAATTCACCTTCTACAATTGAAATTTTGTAGCCTTAAGCGGGTGAGCCCGGCCAGGGTGTGGGGAAAGCTTTGCTTCCCCTGTTGCCACTGGCAACCCTGGCCTGCTCTCTCAAGCTCCATTCTGCCGCCATTTGTTTGAATTTGTTTACCTTCTATAATTGAAACTTTGTAGCTTGAGTGGAGGCTTAGGCCTGCAACGGCTATGGAAAGCTTGGCTTCCTCTGTTACCTGGGAAACCTTGCTCTCTGTAGCTGTAGCCATCTTGGATTGGAGTTAATTTGCATACTCGCCCTGATTGGCTGGTGGGCGTGGCTTGGCTGGTGGGTGTGGCTTATGTAGCGGAGTGATGGTTAATTTGCATATTACCATTTTATTAGAGAGGATAGGAGCCTGCACATTTTCTTGCTAATCTGTAATTTTTTCTCAGAGGAAACTCTTATATCTTACAAAAGTAGGAAGTAGAAATAGATAAGGGAGCGAAGTGCTAAATATTCTTGAAGTTATGTATTTTATATTTATTGTGAGAGGTAATGAAATGGGGCAGGAGGGTTGGAATGCCTCAAGCTTAGAATACTTAAGTTACTAGAAGGTTTCCTGTCCACATCATTCCAAAAAGGAGGGAGGGATGGAGGGATGGAAGGAGGGAAGGAGGGAGGAAAGATGGAGAGAAAGACATCTACCAATCTACACACACACAAACACACACATAACTATAAAGTATTTAAAAGCATTGGTCATTTATGCTATTAAGTCAATTGCTTTTGAGATAATGACCCAATTAAGATCAAACTAAGTGTTATTGAGCTTGGGGAAGAGGCATTAGAAAGCAATGGAAATATGAAATTGGGAAAATTGTATTCCAGTATGCTTCAAACTTCTATATTCACAGAGCTTTCTTTACCTAAGCATTCACTGTGCATTTATTCCATTTTTGAGAATATATGCAATTGAGAGGACTTTTATCATCTCAGGTCCTTGAATAACATAGACTTTTTAAGCATCCACATAATTCACCATACACTATTCTGAATTGATTTTAAAGCATCCGCCAGAAAGCTTAATTGTATTTCTGGGCCATATTATGGACCTCTTTACTTATTGCCTATATGTAAATTATTTTTTTGAAAGACAGTAGCATTTTATAAGTATGATTTTTGCCATCAAGATGATAAGTGCAATTTTGTACAATAAAAGAAATTGGTTTGAGGCAGTTGAGATTTAATTAAACTCACTGAGCTTTGTGATTAAGAAAAAGATGCTATTCCTAAAACTAGAATGCACATAACACATTCTAACATTTTGGAAGTGGCATTAGACTTTTCTCATACTTTATTACAAGTTATGACAGATGATTGGGAAAAAAATCTAACTTGCAAAAAGTGTACTGATTTTGACAATAGTTCAGAAATCATAGTTGGCATCAGTATTGTGGATTATTCAACTAAGTATGTACATTAATACTTACAATTAAATGTTTTAACTAATTCTCAAGATTACTATGTTATATACTTTGATCTTGTACTTATCACTATCAATTAAATAAACAAATATTCAAACATGTGCTATCCATTTGAGATATATATGACTTACCACTTCACTTCATTGTAAACTTCTAAAGGCCCAAGACCATACCTTATATTCTTATATTTCTTACTTTATCTTACTTGATGCTTATCATAGTATAGTCCACTTGGCATATACTCGATGATTAATTGACTGATTGCTATCAAGTTTTTGTTAATTATTTATCAAATTTCAATGGTATTGTCCTCAAAAAGATCCAAGATTTCTGCAGGAAACTGCTTATCTATAGCATTGAGCACTACAGAAATCCAGACCGGTTAGGACAGGGAAAAAAAATCAGAAGGTTGAGAAAGGACAAATGGTAAAATCAATTCAACACTTATCAGTCACTTAATTTTATGCATTTTATTGCATTTCCAAAACATTTTAATATCAAAGATTATTTCATTACACTTTACAAAAATAGAAAAGCTCTATATTGCATATGCCTCCTAGGTTTTCTGCCTGGAGCAGCATGGTGTATTTGGTTTCCAGCTTTAAGCCTTATTTCAGTTTTTCAGATTGTGATGCAATAGGTCAGAGACATAATTATGGCTGCCACATGGTAAACATAGAGAGTAGGATATATTGGGTTGGGGCAGGGGGACTTACAAGTATGGGCTCACTTGAGTACATGGCAGACCTTGAACTCTCAATATCCCATGATTTAGGCCAGGATAGATGGTCTAATGTTCCAGTAAAGAGACTCCATCCTCATAATGTTAGACAATGTATGTGATTGAGGAAGAGCAGCAGAGAGAAATAAACTTCTCTTCAACTATGTAATAACAGAAATTTCCTGTTCAAAAGAGTGTCCTGTCGCATTAGTCCGTCTTTCTAGTCAGCTAGCTCAGACCTGCAGATATAGCTCTCTGCAAGCTAGTAGCACAAAAGGTGTGGTAGAAAATGAGCCTCTTGAGTTATCCAGGTATAAAAGAGTTTAGAAACCAATATCAAGTCACCAAGCTAAACCTTCTAAAGTAATGGGGCACTACAGTAGCCATTATACTACATTTCTGGAAAGGTCTGTTCAGATAGGGTTTTAACAGTATGTGATATTGAGTAGCACAGTATCGAAGCCCAGCTACTAGTTTGTCTGCCCGTGAGTAAAAAGGCATTTATATTACAGTTCAAACAATCAGAAACCATTTTTGATTATATTCCTTCCAGCTTTTATAATAGCACATTTTCCTGTGAGAAAAAGAACTGGGAATATTATTTCCTATAGAAAATATCTCTCTTGTTTGTGTATGAACATCATTTACAGATTTAAAAATTTATTTTTAAAAATATTTATTTGAAATAATTATGTTGGTTATAATAAATATACTTATTTAATCTCAAAATTATCTTTACAGTTATGTTATCTAATACATTATAGGAGCCACCTAATCATCTAATCTCTAAAACAGTAGTGTTTTGATTTTATAATTTACATCTGCCATGTAATTTATAATTTTTTTACCTGTTTACATTATTTAGGTTCAATTTTACATGTCTAAAATGTGTTTTGGGGTATTTGGTATAATAGTTTATTTATATAAATAATATTCTTTCTCTTCCTCATAAGTTCATAAACACATTATTCTTGCTCTCTCTTTTACTACTTTTTCAGTTTTTTTCTTTACTACTGCTTTTATCTATGTTTTCTTGGAGAACAAAGGTTATTGTCATTGTCACCATTCCATATGCTACATGGCAATAGGAAATGAGCACATAGGAGTTGGACAAGAGTCCTCAAGGGGGGAAAAATAGATCAAGAAAAGTTAGTAACCATGTGTTCTATTCTGCAGTGAGATTTCTGACTAATTCATTTGTTCTTGTATTGGATGACTCTCACTTACAAAGGAAATTATGAAGGGCTGAATGGTGAAAGTAAGAACTTGACCTCTCAGCATCTCATACTACATCATTGCAGGGCATGGAGACAATTTAGGGTAGAATAAAGAAATATTGGTATAAACAACTTAGTAAATGGGAACAATCTCTCTTGTTTGTGTATGAACATCATTTACAGATTTAAAAATTTATTTTTAAAAATATTTATTTGAAATAATTATGTTGGTTATAATAAATATACTTATTTAATCTCAAAATTATTTTATTTATACTTCACTTAATTTTCTCCTATGGTGTGTTTATAATTGTTTAAAGAACAGAATTTAAAAATAAAAAAGTTGAAGCCTTTGCTATACTTAAGTTAGTGAAAGTAGATTTACATTTCAAAGCAAACCTTCCGAGGGCCAGTACCCACACAATAGTACTCATTAAATTCCTCCTCTTATGGTGCAGGGTCAGTGAGGTCTTAAATTGTGACAGTTGAAATGGTTGTTTATTTATTTACTTGTTCAACAATGCCCTTCTCATCCTAGACCCACAAACAGAATATCCACCAGGACTATTTTAAAGCAATTTCAAGTGTGTAATAAATGTTAACAATTGTAGATTTGTTACATGTTTTCAAAAAGCAATAAAAATAATCAGTAAAGGTAGTAGAATTGCTAAGGCGAAAAATTAGGAAAATCCTTTTTGTCTTGTTTTCACAAGTCTAAAATAAAGAAATTGGATAAGCTCTTTTATTAGGTGACTTGCAGGTCCATATTCTATTATATGAGATGCACGATATGGAAGATATTGATGAGACTACAATTGTTATGCTGCTTGGAATTGGGAATTTTCATTTTGCAACTGGGAACTGCAAGGGGAAAATGACAAAAGGAGTTGAAACATTGATGTCTAGTTCATTAGCCACTCCCATCCCTATAAAAACATTAAAAAATACATAATCAAATAATCATCAAGCAAAATTCATAGAATATACAATCTAGGGGGAAAACAAATTGAAAATTTGTTCTTTACAATTCCTTGGCAAAACAGTAAATATTAAAAATAATTTTAAGTATGTGTATATCATCTTATAAGGCTTTTGAGGACTTACATTTAATGCATTTAAATATTCAGAAAATATGTTTATTAAATTAATATTGTATTACCATAAATTGAAATAAAGGACATATAAAGGAGATATGTCAGTTAAAGGAATAACTTATACCCAGAAGGGCTCGGTTTCCAGCTACAGTTAATCATAATGCTCATAATTTGTATCATCAAAAACATTCAGGGTTCATCTATAAAGACACAGGGTTAACCCCATGTGCAAGTCTCCTGAGATGAATTTAATGTTTGAGAACCTGAAAGCAGCTTGCCAGTTAAGGTCCATATAATTGCTTCAATGCAAATGGATGCATAATTTATGACACAACAATCTCAGACAAATACAAAGATGAGAAAGTTTTTCTCTTAACTGTGGCTTAGACAGTCTTGGAAGATGGACAAAGAAAGGGAAAACATGGTCATTTCATGAGTGTTAAGCTCTAAGGAAAAACAACAGTGTAACATGAACTTAATATCCTTAAATCAGTGGTGCAGGCTGAGACACGAGTCCACATCTGTCATTTTCTTCCCATCTCTTAATATGTAAGTTCTATTTTAATATCAATAATAAAAGGACTGATGAGAAAAGTCTAGAAAATGTGTAAAATATATTGAAATGCATATACTTACTTTAATATCCTTTATTTTTCCAGATTTTATTTTCTTTATATTTTTTATTGTTGATAGTATTACAGATATCTCCCACCCACCCCCAAGTCTTCACTACCCTACTGCCTGTGTCCATGGGTTATCTTTTATTTTAAAAAATGCATATTTGTAAAATATTTAGAACATACAGAAAATAAAACTAGTAATAAAAATTATCTCATTTTTATTAGAAAATTATTTTAATCACTTTGATATATTATTGCCAGTTTCTAAGTTCATGTATTATGTATTTAAAATCTTAACCAAATATTTATGCACAAAATATAGATCCAATAAAAATGATACAGAATTGTATTCTTACCTTTAACCAAACTGAAAATTGTAAGCATTATCTCATGCCATTATATATTATTTAAAAATCTATGTTAAATTACACCACGTGTTCTATCTTATAGCTATATTAACATATCCTATATAATAAAAGCCTAATATGCTAAGTGTCCAGTCATCCAGTTGTCCATTCAACCAATCCTATCTAATAAAAGAGAAACATGCAAATTGACCATACTTCCACTATGCCCACAAGCCATGCCCACCAGCCAATCAGGAGTGAGTATGCAAATTAACCCAACAAATATGGTGGCAGACATGGAGCTGGTGAGCAGGAGGCTTGGGTTTCCCCCTGCGATGGAGGAAGCCAAGCTTCCCGCCCGCCCTGGCCTGCCCTTGCCTCCGCTCAAGGCTACAAAGTTTCATTTATAGAAGATAAATAAATCCCAGATACCAGGGCCTCTGCTTGGGTCGCCAGGGGGCGTGGCTGGCCTGCAAACCACCACAGGCCCCTCGCCCAGGCTGCCCCACACCTCAAGTGAACCCCCACCCTGATCTGGGAAAATTTCAGGGCAAACCAGCCAGCCCCCACCCATGCACCAGGCCTCTATCCTATCTAATAAATGAGTAATATGCAAATTGACCGTCACTCCAACACAGAATATGGCTGCCACCATGTGGTGAAAGATGGTTGCCCCCATGTGGACACAAGATGGCCACCCAAAGATAGCCAGCAGGGAGGGCAGTTGGGAGGGACCAGGCCTGCAAGGGAGGGCAGTTGGGGGCGATCAAGCCTGCAGGGGAGAGTAGCTAGGGGTGACCAGGCTGGCAGAGGAGGGAAGTTGGGGGCAA
Organism: Cnephaeus nilssonii; assembly: GCF_951640355.1. NCBI lineage: Eukaryota > Metazoa > Chordata > Mammalia > Chiroptera > Vespertilionidae > Cnephaeus > Cnephaeus nilssonii. The sequence goes on from NC_137080.1 coordinate 50,040,312, forward strand.
CCAGGCCTGCAGGGAAGGGCAGTTGGGGGGGACCCAGGCCTCCAGGGGAGAGCAGTTGGTGGGGACCAGGCCTGCAGGGGAGCGCAGTTAGGGGTGACCAGGCCTTCAGGGGAGGGAAGTTAGGGGCAATCAGGCTGGCAGGGGAGTGGTTAGGGGGTGATCAGGCTGGCAGGAAGAAGCGGTTAGGGGCAATCAGGAAGGCAGACAGGCGAGCAGTTGGAAGCCAGCAGTCCTGGATTGTGAGAGGGATCCCAGATTGGAGAAGGTGCAGGCTGAGCTGAGGTACACATGCACCTGTGCACTAATTTTGTGCACTGGGCCTCTAGTCAAAGCATAATATGCTAATGATATGATAAGGCCACTCAACTGCTCACTATGACATGCACTGACCACCAGGGGGCAGACAGTTGACTGGTCACCCAGTTGCTATGACATGCACTGACCACCTGGGGGCAGATGCTCCAACTGGTAGGTTAGCTTGCTGCTAGGGTCCAGCCAATCAGGACTGAGTGATATGGAGCAGACATGCCCTGGAGCCTTCCCAAGGTGCCCCCCCCCCCCCCCCCCCCCGCTGGCCAATCTCCCACGTCCCTTCCTGGCCCTGATCATGCACCGGTGGGGTCCCTCAGCCTGGCCTGCACCCTCTCACAATCTGGAACCCCTTGGGGGATGTCGAAGAGCCAGTTTCAGCCCGATGGCGGCATGACCAGTCACTATGACATGCACCGACCACCAGGGGGCAACACTCAATGCAGGAGCTGCTCCTGCTGGTCAGTGCACTCCCACAAGGGGAGCGCCACTCAGCCAGAAGCTGGGCTCACAGCTGGCAAGCGCAGTGGTGGGAGCCTCTCCCGCCTCTATGGCAGCACTAAGGATGTCCGTGGGGAGCGGGCCTAAGCTCTCAGTCGGACATCCCCCGAGGGCTCCCAGACTGCGAGAGGGCACAGACTAGGTTGAGGGACACCCACCCCCTGAGTGCATAAATTTTGTGCAACTGGCGTCTAGTATTTTATAACGTTTCAAACATTAGACATTTAGGTTGCTCGTAGGTTTTAACTGTTTATAAATGTAATGTTTCTTATCTTTGTCCTAAAGGTCTGGATTTGTGAGAGTTCCTGAGGCTAGAGTTCTAGAAGAGAAATTACTATACTAAAGAATATGAACTTTTACAGACCCGGATTATATTGACAAATGGCTTTCCAGAAGGGTTGTACCAATTTACACAATATACCATTTTGTATATCGAGTATATACAAGGTGGGGCAAAAGTAGGTTTACAATTGGTCTTATGGAAAATCATATAATAATTTCCTGGCCAGCATGGCTCAGTGTTTGAGCATTGACCTATGAACCAGGAGGTCACAGTTCCTTTCCTGGTCAGGGCATATGCCTGGGTCGTGGACTTGATCCTCAGTGTGAGATGTGCAGGAGACAGCTGATCAATGATTCTCTCTCAACATTGATGTTTCTAGCTCTCTCTCCCTCTCCCTTCCTCTCTGAAATCAATCAAAATATATTTAAAAATTAATAATAATACACCACTGTGGAAAACATTATGGCGTTTCCTCAAAAAAGTAAAAATGGAACTCCCATTTAACCTAGTAATCCCACTTCTAGGAACATATCCTAAGAAAACAAAAACACCAATCAGAAAGGATATATGCACCCCTATGTTCATAGCAGCCAATTTACAATAGCTAAGATTTGGAAACAGTTTAAGTGCCCATCAACAGATGAGTGGATTAGAAAACTGTGGTACATCTACACAATGGAATACTACGCTGCTGTAAAAAAGAAGGAACTCTTACCATTTGCAACAGCGTGGATGGAACTGGAGAGCATTATGCTAAGTGAAATAAGCCAGTCAGAGAAAGATAAATATCACATGATCTCGTTCATTGTGGAATATCATGAACAACACAAACAATATAATGAACAAAAATAGAACCAGAGTCATAGAAGCATTGAACAGACTGTCCAAACTATAAGGGAAGGTGGGGGGGGGGGGGTTAGGGCGTTGGGGAAGGGGGGTTAAGAGACCAACCAAAGGACTTGTATCATGCATATGAGCATAACCAATGGACACAGACAGGAGGGTGGGGGGTGAGGGCATGTGCTGGGGAGTGGGGATGACTGGGGAGTGGTCAATGAGGGAAAAAGGAGACTTACATAAAACATTAAACAATAAAGAATTTAAATTAAAAAATAATAATAATGCAAGAATACAGTGTTTTGTGTACTTACAACTGTTACCCCTACTTTTTCCCCAGACTCTATATGAGTCTTGAAGTGCACACATATTAAATATGACTTTAAATGTATTTAACAATTTGTTATTTAATAATATTAACTGTTGGTTATTTTAATCTAAAAAATACTAATAGAAAGATTGAAATATTTTTCATGGGTTTATATAATATTTGCATTTATTTTTTTATGAAATACGACATTTTTATGTTGCTCTATTGGTATTTAAGTGGTTATTATAACTTGCATTAAAAGTTTGTAATTAAGGTGTTCAATTGTTTTAGTTTGTTCCTTAAAAATATTTCATAATTATTCTTTGCCTTTTAAATTTTTTTATGAATTTCATTATATATACCAACCTTTTGCTTTCTTCATCATTCCCCAACATAACTTTAATTAGAAAGTGCCTTCTGATTTAATAATTGGACAAATATGAAACCTCAAATTTTTATAGATTAATAGTAACCAATTATAAAAATGATGATACATTGTTCAACAAATAAAACACCAGATTTAAAATACTTTATATTCACTGTCAGTTATTTATTACATAGCATGTAGCACTTTTTAAGGTATGACTAGTAGTTCATTTAAATTTCTAGGGAAATTTAAACCTATTGTAATTCAGTGTTTGAGATCTGTCAGAATTCCTTTAACATGTCACAGATTTTGATATGTTATAATAATATTGATACATTTTAAAAGAAAACGACACCATATTCCCAGAATGAGAGTCATATAAAAAAGTGGGAGTCATCATATCGATTGTATTTTTCCCATCATTTTTCATTGCAGTACAAATCTGTTGCACTGCCATGATTTACATCATATATTTTTCTGAGGGTTTTTTGTTTGTTTGTTTGTTTTTTTGTTTTTAATCCACTTGGGATTTGTATGACTTTCTTCTGTTATTTAATAAATTATTTCAGAATGATATGGGTGATTCTTCAAATTATCATACAAATGATAGCAATGATCAGCCTTTATTTTATTTTTAATATATTTTTATTGATTTCAGAGAAGAAAGGAGAGGGAGAGAGATATAGAAACAAAAATGATGAGAGAGAATCATTGATCGGCTGCCTCCTGCACCTCTACAATGGGGATTGAGCCCTCAACCTGGGCATGTGCCCTGACCAGGAATTGAACCCTGACCTCCTGGTTCATAGATTGACACTCAAGCACTGAGCAACACAGCTGGGATGGCCTTTATTTTGTAATTTATAAAGAACCTGAACACCTGTTCCCTCTATAATTTGTTCTTTACAGCAACAGCCCTACAAAATTGGTATTTTACAACTATTCCATTTTTTTTTTATCCCTACTAAAGAGAAAAATAAAACTCAGAGATGTTGAGTAACTTCCTTAAAATCATACAGTTAAGGTTGACAGTGTTGGGATTTGAAATTGTTCTTCTCAGTTTGGATCCCATGTTCCTAATTATCAATCTTTCTTGTGTCAACAAAGGGATATTAGAATGGAACTTTAATTTCTGTGGAGTGAGGTGCAAACTATATGTCAGAATAATAACTGTTTTGAAAGTAAACAGCTATAATAAACTACACATAAATTTTCAAATTTACTTATCCCCAAGTATCATCATAAAATCTTCAGTATAACTTTAAAAAATATGTTATAGAGCAACTTTAGGTTTGAAGTAAAATTGAGCAGAAAGTAGAGTTTCAATGTAACCCCTGCCCTATAAATGCATAGCCTCCTCCATTATCAATGTCCTCCACTGGATGTTGTTTTAAACAATGGATGAACCTTTATTTATACATCAAAATCACCCTAAGTCCATAGTTTACTTTAGGGTTCACTCTTGGTAGTATGCATTCTATGGGTTTGAACAGATGTTTAATGACATGGATCCACCATTATAGTTTCACTAGAGGCCTGATGCATGAAATTTGTGCAAGGGGCTCAGCCCTCACAGCTGCAGCAGTTTGCCTATTGCTCCTAAGCTGCAGACCTGTATGACACATTACTGTACTGATTACTGTAGGCAATTGTAGAACAATAGTAAGGTTTTTTGTTTATTTAACTGTATCTAAATATAGAAAAAGTATAGTAAAAATATGGTACACCTGTATAGAGCACTTACCATGAATGGAATTTACAGGACTGGAGATTGCCCTGGGTGAGTCAGCAAGTGAGGGGTGAGTGAATGTGAAGGTCTAGGGCATTACTGTAAATCACTGTAGGATTAAAAACACTGTATACTTAGGCTATAATAAAATTATAAAATAAAACAAGATTCAAATAAAAAAAAAACAGAAAATGATGCAATCAGGACACAGAATAAATACAAGATGCATGAGGCTGCTGCTTGGCACAATACAACATACTACTTTCAGTAAGCATCTACATATATAAAACCCTAATATGCAAATAGACCAAACGGGGGAACAACCGAACAACAAAACAACTGAACAACCAGTCACTATGATGTGCGCTGACCACCAGGGGGCACGCGCAGATCATGGCGGGCATCAGCAGCAAGCAGCAGAGCATGGAATATAGCCGGTGTCAGCTGCAGCGGAATGGTGGAGCAGGTGAGCAGGGGTGCCAGACCAAGGTGGGGCACCGATCACTGTCATCAGGGCAAGCCTCTGGTGGTTACTGAAAATTCTTTGCTCCCATGTGCCATGGTCCCGCCTGGTGCTCACACCTGCTGCTTGTGCTGGTGCTGGTGCCAGCCCTGCTCGCACGGCTGCTGGCGCCAGAGCCACTGCTACCACCTGCTGCTGGTACCTGGCGCCAGCCTCAATCACTTGGAGCTGTCAGCAGGTGCGAGTGGCGGCTGCCGGCCCCGATCACCCCTCAGGGCTTCTCCACCTCCCCCTGCTCCTGAGGGGTGATCAGAGCTGGCGGAGAGGATGGGCTGAGACCCGCCCCTGTGCCCACTGCAGCTTCACGGCCCACAGTTCCTTTCAAGATGCACGAATTCGTGCACTGGGCCCCTAGTTTGTTATAAGAAGAAAGAGAATGCTCTAAAATAATGATGAATGGTATAGTACCATGGTCAGCAAACTGCAGCTTGCGAGCCACATGCTGCTCTTTGGCCCCTTGAGTGTGGCTCTTCCACAAAATACCACAGCCTGGGTGAGTCTATTTTGAAGAAGTGGTGTTAAAAGAAGTTTAAGTTTAAAAAATTTGGCTCTCAAAAGAAATTTCAATCATTGTACTGTTGATATTTGGCTCTGTTGACTAATGAGTTTGCTGACCACTGGTATAGTATAATAAATGCATACACCACTCATATTGTGGTTTATTATAATTCTTATGTATTATGTACTGTACATAATTATATGTGCTATACTTAATTTTTTTTAATATATGTTTATTCATTTTATTGAGGAAGGGAGAGGGAGAGAGAGGTAGAAACATCAATGATGAGAGAGAATCATTGATTGGCTTCCTCCTGCACACCCCCCACAGGGGATCGACCCAGAAACCCGGTTATGTGCCCTGACCGGGAATCGAACCATGACCTCCTGGTTCGTAGGTTGTTGATCAACCACTGAACCACCATCTAGCCTGTTCTATCCTATCTAATTAAAGAGTAATATGCAAATTGACTGTCACTCCAAGACACAAGATGGCCACCCCCATGTGGTCAAAGATGGCTGCCTTCATGTGGACACAAGAAGGCCACCACAAGATGGCCTGCAGGGGAAGGCAGTTGTGGGCAGTTAGGGGTGACCAGGCCAGCAGAGGAGAGAGGAGGGCAGTTGGGACAGACCAGGCCAGCAAGGGAGGGCAGTTGGGGGGAACCCAGGCCTGCAGGGGAGGGCAGTTGGGGGTGGACCAGGCCTGCAGAGGAGGACAATTGGAGGGGACCAGGCCTGGAGGGTACAGCAGTTGGGGGGGGGGGTGACCAGTCCTGCAGGGGAGGGCAGTTGTGGGTGATCAGGCCAGCAGGGAGGGCAGTTAGGGGTGACCAGGCCATCAGAGGAGGGCAGTTGGGGGAGACCAGGCCAGCAGTGGAGGGCAGTTGGGGTGCACCAGGCCTGCAGGGGAGGATAATTGGGGGGGACCAGGACAGCAGGGGAGGGCTGTTAAGGGTGACCGGGCCAGCAGGGGAGGGCAGTTAAGGGTGACCAGGCCAGTTGGGGGCTACCAGACCTACGGGGGGGACAGTTAGGGGTGACCAGACTGGCAGGGGAGGGCATTTAGGGTTGACCAGGCCAGCAGGGGAGGGCAGTTAGGGGCAATCAAGCCAGCCAGGGAGCAGTTAGGTGTCAATCAGGCTGGCAGGGGAGTGGTTAGGGGCAATCAGGCAGAGGCAGGCCAGCGGTTTGGAGCCAGCAGTCCTGGATTGAGAGAGGGATGTCCAACCGCCCGTACTGTGATCAGGCCTAAACGGGCGGTTGGACATCCCTCAAGGGGTCCTAGATTGGAGAGTGTGCAGGCTGGGCTGAGGGACAACGCCCCCCCCATACACGAATTTTGTGCACTGGGCCTCTAGTACTTTTATATAACTGTCAGCACAGTAGATTTATTTACCAGCATCACCACAAATAGGTGAATAATATGTTGCATTATGAAAAACATTACAATGGCTATGATGTCACTAGGGGATGAGAATTTTTCAGCTCCCATTATAACCTTATGGGATCACCACTGTATATGCTGTTGGTGGGTGAGTAAAACATTCTTATGCCACCCATTATATTTAGTTTTGTAATAGATATAACTTCCTTAAAATATATTTATGCATAAAAACACATGCACAAAGATTCAAGGGACAATAATCTGGGCAGTATAAATGTTCTTAAAATGGATTATTCAAATTATAGCACGATACTCAGTTTAATGTTAAATTAGATAATACATAAGAAGTTGTCATACAGTGATTTGTATATTTATTGTGAGGATGATAATGGTACTTTTACAACTCTTTGGGTACAGAGGATTTGCTTCTGAACCTGGGTGTGAGTTTGCATCCTGTGATTCTCCTATGGAGTAGATTGCTTATAATTTATTCAATGTATTCTTAATGAGTTGGGGACAGATTAACTCAGGGTTCTTGAATTTTTCTGTGACTACAACCCAGAGGTAGTTACTATCTGAAAGATTTCTGTGTCATTCAAAATTCAAAATGAGCTAAGATAGGGAAGCCATAAGAGATCAATAGGAACTGGTTTCTGTAATGGCCATCAAAATGGTCTCAATTACTATTGGTACCTACTAGGAAACTATCAGTTTATTGAACACATATCTACTGAGCCAATTTAAAAAAGTGAAATCATTAGGTAATGTTAATTTATTAACCTTTTTTTCCTTAAACATAGTACCCAATCTCTGGGGAGATACATTCTTTCATGGCAAGATTTAGCATTCATTTATTTATGATTCTTGCCAGAAACAATTTTTACTGTGAAGGTGGGAAAATCGTGATTTTTCTATCATCACTATTTCTTCCAAATTCTACTGGAACAAAGAGCTTTCATTTCAAAACTATGAAAACTCAACCTACAAGAAAGTTCAAGATTCATTTGCAGCTCTATATTTCCCTTACATTGAGAATATACAGTTAAAATGCCATGTTCAAATATTACATGAATTCATTTGGTTTGTCTGTGTTTTTGTTTGGTTTTGCTTTTTCCTCCTCCAATGTGGCTATGTCATTCCTGTGTAATATAGCAGAGTTCTTTCTGAGCTCAGCTTTTTTTTTTTTAAATTTTATATTTATTTATTTTCCCTTTTTATTAAATGTATTGGGGTGACACAGCTTAACAAAATTATACAGGTTTCAAGTGCACTGTGACTATCGAAAACAGTAACATGCAAAGGGATACCACGCATCAGAACTCATTTGATATTGCATTTTCTTATGGTTTGGATATGCTTCTACTTAAATCTGATTACTTGGAACATGTGAAGCTGGAGTCTGACATTCTGTGTACTCATCTTTGTTTTCATCAGGAAATCGGTTTCCTCTCCTGTGTGAACTGCTGTGCTGTCGGGGGATGTTGTGAATACTGTGCTGAGAAGACTTGCACAAATAAAGTCTAGATTTAGTAGAGATTCAACTACATCATGAATACTGATGTCTGCCATGGTTGTGAGACCGGAACCTGGTAGCTGGTGTCTATTCCTTGTTCATTTGCCGGAGAAAATCAAATTTTTCTTCCTTATAAACTCTTGTTTTCTGCTTTAAAAAAAATAAAAAGAAAAAAATTAAAGGAGAGATGACTTATAATGTTATCTTGTTAATCCTAAAGGTTGTTCTGAGAATTTAATCGTATCATGTTTATAAACTCTTTGTAAATAATAAGTAATCTTAATATACAAGTTATTATTGAGTTTGGAACATAATAGAAGACGTGGATGCGTAGACTGTTTCTACCTTGTTTTAAGATGAGATCATTTGGGCAATGCCTTATTTTTGGCAACTCTGCACAGTGGGAGTTAAAAGTCCCACCTCAGAGATTAAGGTGCGTAATTTTAGAGTACCTAAGAATAGCAGGATAAAAATTGACCACAGGTTAGCTCACACTGGCCCCTCCAATGAGGCCACAGGCTACTGGTGGGTCATGATGGGAAAACTTTCCAAATCTCTGCCTTGTTCCCTTTAAAGATTACCTCCGCTGGAGTCTAAGAACTTCTGATCACAGCAGGAGGAAAACTTTAGCTCTCTGCCTTTTACATTTCACCAGCCTGACTCATGACCCTCCCAGCCAGACAGGGAACCAGTGACAGAGTGTACATTGATTATACATCTCAACTTTCCTAGTACATCATATAAAATAAGTGCCTTTCTCTATAGTTTTCTGGTTCAGATCCACAGAATGCTTGTTGTCATGCCAAGGCTCCCGGACAGGACAACCTGCAATGGGGCTGCCTGTGCTTCTGGCACAGTGAGGCGAGGGCAGTGGCGAGGGCTTCTAAAGCTGGCAATACCTTAGAGCAGCAACAGCCACAGGGAGTCAAATACTGTTCTTCTGCCATAAGGACTGATGTTTAAAAATCACTCTGGAACCCCCCACAATTCGTAGATCACACTCCCATACTATGGAGAATAAAATGCCAAGACAGACTGATTGTTCTGCTTAACAGAATATTGGATCTATACACCTTACACTCATCAGAAAATATAGGAACTACAAGAATGGCTTATCTAGCTGTACAGTAAATTTTTTTTTTTCTGTTTTCATCTATTTGTTGACGAGGCCAAAGGCAAAATACATTATAAAATAACAAAACAAAATACAAAGTCAGCTTTTTTGAATATTTATCTGCCTCTTTCCTGGCATCAGGTTGTTTATTCATTTATATTTTTATTTATTATTCATCAAAGCACTTTGATATTTAAAGCTTCATGTCAAGAGATGAAATGCAAATAGCTACTTCTCAGAAAGGAACCCTAGAATTTTAGCTATCTTAAAAATTCTAATGTAATTTTAACCTCATCAAATATAAATGATAATTTGATTATGATAATATTCATTTAGATTAATGGAATAAATAAATTTTTAGTTATTGCTTTTTTTTTACATGCTCATTAAAATATACTGATATGCAAGATCAGATCTCACTATGTTATGGCCAAAGTAAAGCCACAAACAAGTAAAATAATAAACTAAATACTTATAATGCCTTCATTTAAAATAATAAATGCTCAGTACAAAATTTGGAGAGGCAGGTTTACTGTATGGCCCTGTGCTATAAATCTCTGTTATTCAAAAGTGATATCTGCAATACTATCAACAACAAAAATTATATTAAAAAAGTGATCATAGATGTACAATGCATTGCCATTAAAATAATAAAATAAATAAAAGTAAAATTGATGAAAATAATAATGGTGGCTAGACTCAGACTGCACTGATAATCTGTACAAGGCAAAGAATCAGAGAATAATCATAGAAGTATTTCTTGAAATTTTAACTGCATAGGAAAAATAAAGAATGCAAACCACTATGTGGAGACCTAATAATTAGAAGCTTTTCAACAACAGCAACAGATTTTAATCAGTTATGTTTTTGGAAGGGTTGTCAAATGTACCAGATTTTTTTTTTTACAAAAATCAAATTAAGTTAATGTTGAAGTTCATTAAAAATAAATTTTATTCTAGGATTCAAAATACCTGTGGCTCAATCTTGATTAAATACTTTAAGTCCTTCATTGTGTATTCTGACATTTCTTAGACCTGAGAAAATAAATTTCAAATGCTAAACGTATTGTATTTTTCACAACTAATATAATATATATGTATGAACCTTACACTTTAGATTTATTTTCACGTTCTAACCTGCAAGCAAAAAATGCCAACTGTAAAGACATCTAGTAATTATTTAGTAACCACCATTAATTTTATTTTATTAGGAGACTTTGCCATATCGTGGCTCTTATTTACTCAGAGAAGTCAAATTTCATTCAATCTCAGTTACAAATCTTTGATGACATGTTTAAGTGCACTCTATATGGACTCATTCATTTTTAAAACTGACATTGGTTTGTTTTCCCTTTTCTAAAATAGCAAGTAGTTCATCCACATCAAATGGACAGTAGTTACACTCCACTGAAAAATGATTTTGCAAAAGCATATTGAACAGCTGAATCAAATAAACAGTAATAATAAAACACCTTTGATTACTAATTTTTATTGAGTCCCTGCCCTCCGTGCTAAAATGATAGGGTATAGTTTCTACATCAGGACTGCATGGGTCATTGCAGCTGCCAGTGGATTTTTAAACAATTGCGCTCCAACCTTTGAAAGCAAGGATTCATCACAGAAATGCTGACACAGCCGTAACTGATGCGGTGTGAATGGCATTGCTGCACTCTGCATGCTATTAGTCCTTGTAGTCGGAACTGGCCCGGCTGTGTTCTGCAAACTTTCACCAAGGAGAAGTCTTTAACATTTCAGCAAGACACAGAAGTGTCTTGCGTGTTCTTATTTGTGTGGTGTGAAAAGAGGTGTGTTGTGGTATTTATTACCAGGTCAGTATCTTGGGGTTGGCTAATCACTGGCCCAAATATAAATCCATGATCCCAGCTTTTCCAGATATTTGTATGGCAGGCAGCTACACAGCAGCAACTTCTGTAATCCCTTCTCCTGCAGTTAGAGCTACTAGAAAAGCTTAATAATATCCCAGAGGCAAAGATGAAACGGTATTTCCACAGCTACTGTTTGCTGTAGAGAGCTTTTGAAGTCAAGCCTAAGATGTCTTTATTTCCCTACCAGAAAGAAATTTTTTTTGCCCTCTTTTACTCTGGTGTTGTCATGATGATAGCTTTCTGCTTGAAAAATATTCCAAGCAGCTGCAGCTCTCCCATAAAGCATTAGGGAATGAGAACAGCTTTTCATCAGGGGCTGTTGGAATCTGTAACTACAGTTTGTCACTGCCGAAACCCACGGCTATGCTGCCAGTGATCTCAATTTAAAACTCTCAGCTTCTTTCTTATCAGGTGGAGGGCAGCCACGACTTTCATTGTCAGCTTATTGGGGACTGCCCTCGCTTTTAACTTGTGTGGTTAATTAAGTTCTAAATTGGGTGTAGTGTAGAGCTCTCAATTCAACCTTTGTTCAGTACCACCTAGAAAACAAAAAGCAGGAGGCCCAGAAAGCACTGAAAACTAAATTAATTGTAGTGGTGCGTATAAAAGTGAAATTCAGATCCAATTTACTTAATGTAAGGGAAGGGATACTAAGTGTTGGTCTAGAAAGTCTTCATTTCAGACAAACTCTGATCATTAGATCACAGTGGAAAGTTGTAAGGAAATGTAGAGCATAAAGCAGACTTTTTATTTATATAATTGGTAGCACAATTGTCAACTATAATAGGAAACAGTGAATTTTGGAGAAGAATGCAGCAAATCAAATCAAGGAAATAACAAATAAATAAAAACAGCAACATACCAATAGCACAAAGTCAGAACGTCTCCAGAAAATAAAACACTGCAAATATCTTTAGACATGAGAGGAATATAATTTGTTAAAAGTGGTTGTATTATACTGGCATTATCTACACTAATAAAAGAGTAAGATGCAAATTGACCATACCTTCATGACGCCCACCATCCAATCAGGAGTGAATATGCAAATTAACCCAATAAAAATGGCAGGTTAATTTGCATATGCAGGCTCTGAGTGGCTGGGGGCAGGGTGGGACTCTTGTGTTGTCGCCATGGCAATGACGCAGGCGTTCCGCCCTGTCCCGGGATGCTCTGGGCCTCTGGGCAGTGTGGAAAGGCGGCTTCGGGCCTGAGCGGAAAGGCGGCTCCAGCTGGAGCAAAGGCAGTGCTGGCAGCCAGGGGAAGGAAGGCACATTCTTGCATGAATTTTCGTGCATCGGGCCTCTAGTTTTACTATAAAAGTATGGATGAAACCTTATAAGCTCACGGAAGACCTGCATGGCAGTCTTGCAAACTCTAAGACCTAAAGTAACCACAAGGATGGTTTGAAATTAAAACTTTACCTAAAAGCAGTTATGGTGGGTAGGCATATCCTAGGCCAGTATTTTTCCTGACAAGGTCAATCTTTACTTTAACTGAACCTATTGTCTTTTTGCATCGACAATAACATATCCTTGAACTGTCAGGGTAACTTGTAACTTCCCTTTTTTCCAGACCCCTCAGGGCAGAACCAAATGCCCTGGGCACCAGGACAGATACCACAAATTCCTTCATTGTTATTGTTAACATGTTAATTGTTGACTGTTAACTATCCTGTACCCACCTAAGTAAAATAAGTGTGTGTCTATCATTTTACTCTTTATTCATTCCTAAAGGTTCCTCCCCCCAACTTCCCCCTTTGATTTTTCCTGCCTGTCTAATCTATAACCAGTGAATTTCATGTACCCCGCCTACGTCTCCTACTTTGATTGCAATGTATAAAAATAGGTGAAAAAAAATGCCATTCTCCGGAGAATTATCCCAGTCCCTTAACATTCTGCTTCCCAACACTTGTCCACAGTTTGGCTTAAATAAAGTCACAAAAGTTCTTTACAGGTTTGAATGTTTTTACGTTAACGTAAGTTTGATACTGCTACACAAAATGATGAAGTATTTTATGAAAAGAATATTATGCTTTTAACCAGATATGTTTGTGGATTTTTCAAATATATATTTTACAAACTTAAATTTTATTATACTTACAGTTTAAACTGTAAGGAAAAGGAAAGTTAAGAGAAAATGTCCAATTCCAGAAATAGATTTTTAAAAAAGAATAGATATTTGAAGAACATGTGTCTTGTTTTGTTTTTGAGTACATAAGCCTCTATCACAGCTATGTACTATAAAATAATGAGAATAATTTCATGAGAAACAATTGTTATCAGATAAATATTTTTGCTGATATTTTCCAATTCAGCAAAGAATTGGAAAATAATAACTGCAGTAATTAAGTATGTAATTAATAATTATCTGAACTCTAGGAATGTTTTGCTTAACTGGGCAATCTCATCAATAAACTATTTTAACCATTTTTAAATTTTGAAATGTATTTTTCCTTATATCTTTTTTAATACCAAAAAGGATGCAAGAAAGCTGAGAGATTTACTTGTTATTACTAAATAGGTATATACTTTTTTTTCCCCCACAGTTGTAGTCCAAATAGTTTAATATCAAAGTTGGAAAACATGACTAATGGGGTTAGTCCTAGGATGAGTGCTACTTAATAATTCCATCAATCATCTCAAAATATGCTCATTTACTTAGTTAATAACATCAGACTGGGATGGATTATTTAGCACCTTGAAGGACAGAATTAAAATATAGTGTGACCTTGAGAATTAACAAGTCTCAGAAGTTATGAAAATCAAACTATAAAATCTTACAGAAAATACATATTAATGTAATCCTGCAGGCCTAAAATCCTGAATGGCAGATTTGAAACAGATTTATTTATTAATTTTATTAAGAAAACATATCAATGGGGGAAAAGAGGGACATTTCTAATACTTTCAATGATAAAGATAAATAAAAAAATAAAGCATAACTCAATCTATAATAATAAAAGTGTAATATGCTAATTAGACCAGACATCCTTCCAGGGCTGCAAGAGAAGCCAGGGTCCCGGGTGCCAGAGGAAAGCCAGTGCTGGCAGCCGGGGGAAGGAAGGCTTACTCTTGCATGAATTTTGTGCATCAGGCCTCTATTCTTAAATATTTATCTTCCTGGGAGACAATATTGCATAGTGGTTAAGAGCATGGCCACTGAAATCCTCTGGCTTGGGTTTAAATTCTGCCTCTAGCAATTAATGTGATCATTGTCAAGCTACTTAGTATCTCTGGATCTCAGCATTCTCATTTGCTAAGTGGTAAAAATTATAGTATCACTTTCATAGGATTTTTACAAGGATTAAACTGGAGCAATGCCTGGAATATAATAAGAGCAATACAACTATAAACAAACATATTTTAATTTATCTGTCTAAAGGTCACCAGACTAAGAAATGGTTGAGCTTAGATCTGGTTTCTGAGGATGATGAGGTTCATGATTGGCCTATAAATGTGGATGTTTGTTTATAACATTTTAAATTATTGTTAAAGCATAATTATGTCCCTTCAAAACCTTAAAACATAGTTCAGTCTATATAAAGTACTTTATCTTTTCTTGGCAATGGGAAAATATCTGTGAATTAAGAAATTGAGTGAGTTTTATTCAAGATGAACAGCTATGGAAGGTCTTATAACAATTTGGTAAATCTTGTGAATTTACAGGCCAGTACTTGGTGATTCTCACATAAAGGTGCTAAGAAAAATTGAATATTGATTTATTCACATGCAAACACAAATGAATAATATTCAATAATGAAAAATATCATCTTATTCACATTAAACGAAGTATAATAACTTTTTAGGCTAAATGATTGGAAGATATAATGTCAAGCCCTCTTGGAATTTAAAAATGTCATTCTTTCAGGTCAGTGATTCTCACTAGGGATGAGAAGTGAAGGTATCAGAATTACCTGCATGATACTTTTGCAGGTAATTAAACCCACTCATAACAGAGGCAAATACACACAAATTCTAGTATGCTATGATGGAGGATGGTACTTCTACCTCTCTATGATTTATCAACAGGTGAGTCACTGCTACAAATGAGAACATATACCAGGTAGTGCTAATCATGAGAAAATTCATGATCCTCTATTTGTTAACATGCTACACTTCACTCTATATGTCTTTCTCATAATATTAATATATAAAGAGGTAATATGCAAATTAGGCTGGGACACCGTAATAGGATGACCGGACAGGAGGAGGTTGCATGCACAGGTGAGGCCCGGAATGGAGATGGAGACAGAGACAAGGGGCCTGCCCGAGCTGGTGTGGCAGCTCCAGTGGCCCTGAGCGGACACAGGCAGGGGGTCAGGGGGAACCTGGGGTGGAAGTCAGGCAGATGGCCCAGCCGCCCGCGGCACCAGTCAGGCAAGGATACCAGCTGCCCGCAGTGGCGGTCCGGCCTGACTCCCCGGCAGTCCGCGGGGTGCCTCCTAGCACAGTGGGAGGTGGGTGCCTCCTCGTGTGATTTTACTCACTGGGCCTCTAGTTGAGTATATTAGGCTTAGACATTGTATTAGGCAGGATTAAGTTAACCATTCCAGATAATTTATTTATGCCTCAGGTTTTTATCTTTAATACTAGTGGCCTGGTGCACAAAATTCGTGCATGGGGCGGGGGTGTCCCTCAGCCAGGCCTGCACCCTCTCCAATCTGGGTCCCCTCAGGGGATATCCGACTGCCGGTTTAGGCCCAATCCTTGTGGGATTGGGCCTAAACCGGCAGTCGGACATCCCTCTCACAATCCTGGACCACTGGCTCCTAACTCGGAGCGCCAGAGGGTCTTTCTTTATTTTTATTTATTTAACTTTTTTTTAGGGCAAAAGTCTATGATTTTCAATTAAAACTGAAAAACTGTCAGGGACAGGAATGACAGAGGACCCATCCTAGGTGTATGGGATCCTGGGGGTGGGGAGTAGGGAACATTGTTGACACAGTTGTCAGAATTCAAATGGGGTTGGGTGGAGAATTGTTATGTAGGAGTGTCTGCTTTTCGGAAATACACAGGAGAGTATCAGGGCATCCTGTCCTGTGTAGAGCATGCTCTCAAACAGCTCAGAAAAAGACTGGGGGAAATGGGCATATATGTGTATAAATGCACACACTCACACACAGTCTAACCTTGCTATTTTCGACTCCACCTTTGTGCGCCTGCCTACTTGCTGAGATCCGTAACTCCGGAATCAAGGCTTGCAGAGCTTCCTAGGCCATTGGGCCATGGCCAGGGTGCAGGGACCCTGCAGACAGACCCGCAGGCACAGTCCCAGCTGAGGTCCAACAGGTGCCACTGTTTTCTTGTTTCCGCTCCAGTATGCGAACTGGGGTCTGTTTCGCAATGGGTTCCGTTGGGGCTTTGGCATTTCTGTGCTTCCTGGTGGCGTCTGGCTGTGTGGGATGGCCAAGCTGGCGCTCCAGTGGCTGCCGGTTCCCTGAGCCCTAGAAGACTGTACGGTAAATTATGGAGAAAAGATTGCGTCGTAAGCAAGTTCAGACTGCCCTATTTCAATCTTAAAGAATCAACAGCACCCATCACATACGGTGTCCTTTCAACGGAAACACAGAGAGCCCTGCCCTGAGCATGCACAGTGCCGGCTCACCAGGGCCCACGGACCAGCAGCGATGGCCATTTGCAGGTGATGTTGTGAAGTTGTGATGCTGAGGCAATGCCGGGGGTGAGTCCAGCTGCCAAGGCCACATCCTGGCCCACATCTGGGCCTATGCCCCACAGTGAAGCCTGCGGTCGGGCACCAACAGGCGGCTAGGGGAACTGACATAGCCATGTCGGTACCGCCACAGTTTCTCTATGCACATTTAAACCATCTGCGTTATTCCAGAAAGAAGGGCTTTTTCTCCCACTCTGGATGGCCACAGTCCCCCGGCAGCGCCCGAGGACCTGGGGCCTACCTGGCACCCTAGCCTCGCTAACCCCCTCGCGGGCCACTGCCCTAACAGCTTTGTACCTCTGCAGCCCTCCGGCACCGTCCAGCGCAGTCCGTCCAGCTCAGTCTGTCCATCTGCACGGCCCTCCAAGGCCGCACGGCCCTCCAAGGCCATCCGGCCATACGCGCTTGGTCCACTCCTGCCTGGACTCTACTTTCCCTCGCCTGGGGGTGTGCCAGTGCACCTGCGCAGAGCTCCCACCTAGATTCTGCTTTCCCGCACCTGGTTGTGGGCCCAGTTCGCCTGCGCTGAGCTCCCGCCTGGACCGGTCGTCCGTCTGGTCATGACAGCCCTAGTCTATTATTAGTATAGATGGGAATATTACAAATTATTAAACTCTAATAGGAAAGGTTAAGTCAAATATGTTTTAATACTTTGCAAATGTAGGAGTGCTACGTATGTGAGAAATATAAGTCATCACTATATGCTGAAAACAGCCAGACCCAAGTGCACAACAATTTAGACTACATAAAATACTGGCCCAGTTTGAATTCCGGTTAATTAGGTCAAGATAATTTGGCAGCCTTTCTAATGTCTTTCTCTGAGCACTAAGGAGTGTGGTGATGGGCATCTCCACAGTGCCTAGAGATAGACACTGAACAGAGCTGACTCAAGTGGTATAATAAAATTGGTCATGCCCTGCAAGCCTGTAGATTTGCTGCCATTCCTCATTTATTCCCCAATGCCAATTGTCATATGAATGTTCTCTCAGTAAAATTCTGTGCCCAGGTGCTTTTTTAAAAGGCATTGTACAAACATGGACTAAGCTATAATAAATCCCACTATTAAAGTTGTCACCAGAAGCCCCTGAACCTGACCATAACACGATCCAGAGATTTTCAAGGAGCTGATCTTATTCATGTTTATTTGGAGCATTATCTCCCACCACTAGAAAGCATCTCTTGTTTTCTTTAATAAACCTCTGTTTTTTCAGCTGAACATATAGGAAAGTATGTCATTTTTTCATAAATGTTCTCTCTGTGTGCTTTTATTTATTTTCATAAATACTAAAAATACAGTATACCTCAGGATTTAATATATAGCCTGCTGCTAAACAATTTATGTAGAAATAATAGCTAACACATTAAGAGAAATGATATTAAAACTAAGCCCCCTGCAAGTACCTGAGAGAAACATCAAACTCTGCAAATGTTTTTTAAAGTTAAATGGAACTACTTGATTAAATTCACAGAGGCATTTCTTTAAGTTAGCCAAGAATCTTTATTCAATAGAGACGGGATTAAGGTTTTAAAGTCTTGATATTAGTTGACCAGTTGAGTATCTGAAAAAAACTGAGTAAGAACCTGATGGCATTCTGCTGATTTTATTAGCAACAAATTATTTTTCTAATCGCCCTCACTGCTGCTCAATACCTACTTTCTGTTAATTACAATCTGGGGATGGAGAGAAGAGTGATGAATTTAATTTCAAAAGATCAAGTTTAAATTTGTGATCTCCACAATTAAAAAAATATTAAACAAGCTCTCCCTGATGCTTCTTATGATTTAGAGGGGAAATAACATACACTTGCATCAAAGAACTCCTACTTGATAATTTGGTTTTGTTTAAATTGCTGGAATAATTTCCGTCTTTTGAATCTGTTTCTTCCTAAATGTGTGGCTGTTATTTAACTAATTGCATTCATCACTCATTCACAAACTTGATGGGCAGCAGGGTGTGACACCCAAAAAGTTGCCACTTTGACATGTGGATTATTTTGAATTGAAAGCAATCAAGACCCAGCAGATTCAGAAAAAAACTTTTACCTCTCCCTTAACTAACTAAAATTATATGAATAGGGCCTCTGGCCCAGAAAGAAAGCTATCACCATATATATATATATATATATATATATATATATATATATATACACACACACACACACTGAGTGGCCAGATTATTATGCTCTCTTAACGCATAATAATCTGGCCACTCAGTGTGTGTGTGTGTGTGTGTGTGTGTGTGTGTGTGTGTGTGTGTGTATAATTTTTTTTTTTTCCCTGAAAGACCTTCCTGCATGGCAGGGCAAACATCTGTTTACTAAACATCGACTCTTCCTATTTTCCTGTGAATCACCTTCCTTTTCTTTAAGTTCCAGACCCCTGTCCCCCTCAGCTCAGGAAGGCACATAAACCTCAATTGCCTGTCTTTGAATCTCAAGTCTTTGTGAGTTCCTATATGTACATAATTAAATTTTTTTATATCCTACAAATGTCTTATCTCATTTTTATTGCTAGACCAGCCAACAAACTAGAAGGGAAGAAGGAACTTTTTTTTCTTCCTACATATCAACAAATATTTATTGAGGACCCAGGAAGCACCAGGATATGGATAAAACACTGGAGTAACATTGTACAGCAGACAGTGATTCCTACTTTCAAGTTGACCTGAGGTTAACTAGAGAAGCAAATAGAAAATGGCAGTGCAATGTGCCATCATTCAAGTGTCATGGCAGTACATAAAAGGGTTACCTTAACCAATCTTGTTTTACAGGAAATGATGGTTTTTCCAATCAACTGAATCATGCTAGGCCTACCTTGTGATTAGGCACTAGCCACAGTCATTAGAAACAAAACAAAACATAAAAAAACAATATAAATAAGACTTCAATAGAATTTTATGATGAGGGTACACAAAAAGTTATCAGATTTCCTTATACTTATTTATTTTGAATTGTATATAGAATTGATACAAGGTGCCTGGAAAACATGAAGAGTTCAAGAATAGAGATATGGGAAGAACAGGGGGACGGGGGCATTAGGTTGAATATTCATGGCAAATGAAATAGCTCTTATAGACTCTAAGTGTGAAAGAAAACATGGCTTGTTCTAGATATCAATCATGATCTCCTTACTGGAACATCTCCTTACTGGTTCCTTTAATGCAGGTGTCTGTACCAAGAACAGTACTTAACAATTTTTAATATCAAAGTCATCTGGGAATCTTGTGAAAATATATATACTTTCCCAGGAGGTCAAAAATGGGCCCAAGAGTCTACATTTCTGACAGGCTTTCATGCGATGCTGACTCTGCTCATTTGAGGACCATGCAGTCTTTCAAATCTAAGGAAGACTCACAAACTATTAAGAGAAGCATTAGGAGTGCTCACAACTATTGAGGAAGACAGATTCATATGTAAATAAGCTGAATAAAATCAATCTGTTTTAATAAAAGTATACACTGTATACTATGGAAATTTGAAGAAGGTAGAAAGCTACTTATTGCACATGTAATTTTATGGAAGACTTCTAGAAATGCCATTTGATCAGAATCTTGATGTCTTTATTGGAATTTCAACAGTAGTGCCAAGAATTTTTGCAAAATTAGAGTCACAAAAGCTAACAGCTTTCCTGTGGATCATTAATTTTGGGTTGCTTAGGGTGCATGCAAAGAAATGACAGAAATTAGAAAGACTGAATTTCTTGCAAGGCATGCAAATTCCAACCTTACTTAAGTTCACAAGTTTAAATTCCACAGAGGGTTAATGCAGATAAAGTTGATATGGTTTGGCAAACCTTAAGTTAGTGCATATTGGCAAGCTAAATCTTTAACTCTGTTTTTTTATCAATTATTTTTAAATCATTTTCTCCAGAAAACTAGGATCATAATTTTTTTCATAAATTTCCATGCTATTCTAATATTTAGTATGATGGTAAATCTTATGTGACAACCTTGCATTGCCAAGATACCCAGATGTTTGATCAACCATCAGTCTGAATGTTGCTCTGAAGGTATTTTCTAAATGAGATCAACATTTAAATCATTAACTGTGCTTTGAGTTAAGTGTATTACTCCCCATAATAAGCCTCACCCAATCAGTTGAAGGTATTAAGAGAAAACAAATTGAGGTCTTCCAAGGAAGAGAGAATTTTTCCTTTAGTTCTTGAGACTTGAACTCTAACATCAACTCTTCTCTGTGTCTTGAAGCTATAGGATCACATAAGCCAGTAAAATCTCTGAACAGATATATGGATTCATACACACAACCTATTGGTTACGTTTGTCTGGAAAACCCTGACAAATATATTTTACTTCCACTAATTCTAGAAGCCTATTATACACCTGGGCTGTCAGTGTTTGAAAAGCACTGCAACATTTCAGAAGTTTTGAGCTCTTCTTAGGTAATTATCTTATGTTGTTTAGTCCCTGAGAGGTATTTTGGAGAAGTATGTATCCATCCTTGACTTTAGATGCTATAATTAATGGGTTAAAATGAGTACATATGGAAAAAATATCTTATGTGTATGAATAAGTGAATGAGATACATGACCCCAGTTCAACTGATTTCAAAACATACTTGGTGAGCACCAGCTCTATGCCAGAGTTTGTGCTAGGAGCTGGGGAAGAGAAGATAAATGAGACAGAATCTCTACTCCAAGGAGAGAACATGCTCAACATTATGTGGTTAAGTGCAAAGACAGGTGAGTCTGAAGTACTCATGAGTCCACAGTCAATATCCTGCAGAGATAAATAAAGAAGCACTTTTCTACAATTATCACGGTATGGTTCATAGACTCTTCTTGGAGTAGAGTGCCCTATGACTATTTTGGGGAAATAAGCCATTAGTTGCTATGGACAACTACCTAAATTAAGAGTCCCTGAAGATTTGATCACGGGGAGGGAAAGAAGTTGAGCAAATAGAAAAATAGATTTTTTACAGAATCTACCCTCAGCTTGGTAGTATTATTAAGTCATAAATTGAGGGATTGGAGTCCTATATGTAGCAGTGAGGGGAGGCAACAGAGCTGTTCCTACCTCTTCTGTGACCCATTGCCCCTGCTGCTCTGACTGACCTGACCATGTCAGGATATTTCCACTGCACAAGCATGTCAGCCAGTCCTGCTGTTAGTAACTTGTAAAGGGCTCAGTTCCTTCACCTCATCAGTACCCTCAAACTGAGACAGCAGACATTTGCGGCTACTCACCCATTAGCCTGCTCTCTGCAATTGCCCACAGTATTTCTTGGGTCACTCAGTTTAAACTGGGAATTTGCCTTGGGAATAGTTTCAATGGCTCTAGACAATGATTATACTGCAGTGCAGTGACTTAGGGTTAATGTGCATTTTTAGGTTTTTCTCTGGGCACAGAAGGGAGTAACCACACTCCATGGCATTGTACAAATTCAGACACTGGGTGGAATTTCCCTGCCTTCGCTAATGGAAAACCAAAGAGCTATAATTCTTTGCAAATGATTTAACAGGTGCCTGACATGACATAAGCTTCATGAAATGTAATCATGCTGATGATGTTAATGATGAGTGTTGGGTGATGAAGACAATTGCAGCTGAAAGAGAAAATCATTTCTTTCTGTTATTGCTTTTAGTGGACTTTTGTGTTTTCATGTCATTTCCCCCATTTCTCAGATAGGTGCATGAAATGAAGGGGGGCCAAATAAAGTGTGCAGTTTTTCTGGGTCAGCTCAATGGTAGATAGTTGTCAAAAAAAAGAATGCAAGGAGTGTGTTTGCTGGTGTGTGCTCACAGGAAGATTACTTTTTAAAGGGTGCATTTTGTTTGCTTATCCTGATTCCTATGGCACATGTGGCATTCACGGGCAAAAGCACATAGATGGCTTTCCAGGCACATAGCTGCTTCAGCAAATTGAGGGAAAAGTGGCGGGGGGGAGGGACAGGGAAGAACAGAGGGAGAGAGAGAGAATATGAGATATTTTATTCATGTCTATTGTATTTTCTGGAGCTTATAGGGAAGACAAAATTTTTTTATTTGCACCAAACAACCTAGTATTTATGAAACTGGGAAAAGCAGAAAATGAAGGCTCAATATCCAGGCAAAAGTCTAATTTTCAAATTCACAATATATTTTATTGAGGTTTGTAGACAACTAACTATAAAAGCCAGTAGAGTGCTGTCTGCATGCCACTGAGTATTCTTTAGATTGCTGGCAGCTACATCACTTGTTTTAGCAGCTGATTCAACAAGTTCGCTAAAGTGTGGTGTTTCTTGCATCTGTATGAATGTGCCTTTGACTTTCAGTGGGAAAAATATATATCCTACAGTGTAGCTTCCAATGACTTTATTCTTCTTGTTACCACTTAAAAATTCTCACTGATTGAGATGTTACATATCATTTTGAGTGGTGTTAACTTAATTATTTCTTATCTGTTGAGGATTTAAACATGCTGATGTAGTTGACATTAATTATTAAATAAAGGAGAAAATGATCTGTAGAGTAGAGATGTAGATGAAACCATTTTTAATCTTGCCCTTAACTTTATTTCTATTTTTTTCAGACTTCAAAAAGTTTCATGGTACCTGCAAATTAATTTTAGATAAAATAGGAAAATTTTAAGTACAGGAGCTACACACTTAATAGTCTGTTTTATTAATGAAGGGTTTTCTTATCAGTGCTTTTAATTTTTTGAAATGCTTCCCTCCCAAGCACGGCAGGAAATACTGAAATGTCAGACCCCCATGGGAGCCACCAAAATATTCATGAGAGCCTCAGAGAAACTTATCTATGTACAAACAGAAAAAAATTTATACCTAGATATAGATCAGGGAAAACATTTTTTTTTCCTCACAAAATGTCTCAGAAATGAAGTAATATTTTCTGATATAGGTAAACTGACAGTAAAATCACAACCATCTAAATGCACAACATGATTACAGGGGAATAATAACAGTTAAATACTATTGACATGAAATTTTATTTATTTATTTCACGGATGAAAATTACATGCCCAAATAATAAAGGAAGAAGAACCCCACCCAGCACACAATGTTCTTGTTTCCTAGTCATAAACAACCTGATATTTCCTCTCACTTTTGCCTTCTTCTTCTCTTTACATTAAATTTGGCTGCTACAATGACTTTAAATTATTCAACCTAAATATTTAATCAGCTTCTAATATTCTCTTAGTAGAAATGGTATATCTTTTTCACTCAGGCAGTTCTTCTATCTTTGGCTATAGGCTTATAAAACCATCTTCAACTTCAATTTAGATTCTTCCTTTCTTCCCTTCTTAGAGGATATATTTTCTAAAATCTAGTTGTTGCTTTATTATAAACTAGAGGCTGGTGCACAAAATTTGTGCAAGGGAGGGGGGTGTCCCTCAGCCCGGCCTGCACCCTCTCTAATATGGGACCCTTCGGGGGATGTCCGACTGCCAGTTTAGGCCCGATCCCTGCAGTTGGACATTCCTCTCGCAATACAAGACCACTGGCTCTTAACTGCTTGCCTGCCTGCTGGCCTGATCCCCCTAGTTGCCCTCCCCTGCCAGCCTGCTACCCCTAACTGCTCTCCTGTGCTGACCTGATCCCCCTAACTGCTCTCTCCTGCCAGCCCGATCACTCCTAACTGCCTCTGCCTTGGCCCCGCCACCATGGCTTTGTCTAGAAGGACGTCCGGTCTAATTAGCATATAAACCTTTTATTAGTATAGATAGAGGCCTGGTACATGGGTGGAGGCCAGCTGGTCTGCCCTAAAGGGGGTCCCAGATCAGGGTGAGGGTCCCCTTGGGGGACAGGGCTGGCCTCAGTGAGGGGCTGTGATGGTTTGCAGGCCAGTCACACCATCAGGGTCGGGGGGTCTCTGCTGGGGATGGGGCCAGCCTGAGCGAGGGGCTAAGGGCCATTTACAGGCTGGCCATGGCCCCATCGAGGTGAGGGTCACTGCTGGGGGGCGTGGCCAGCCTGGGCGAGGGGTTGAGGACCGTTGGGGGTGGTTTGCAGGCCAGCCAAGCCCCCAGCTTTGTCCAGAAGGACGTTCAGAAGGTCTTCGGAAGGTCTCCCGGTCTAATTAGCATATTACTATTTGATTAGTATAAATTCCATTTGGGGAATGAGTGCAGGTTGAGGGGGTCAATGGGGCAAAAGGAGAACATCTGTAATGCTTTAAACAATAAAGATAAATTAAAAATAAATAAATTCCATTTTGAGACATGATTTATTAGAAGCTAA
This sequence comes from Cnephaeus nilssonii, assembly GCF_951640355.1. Taxonomy (NCBI): domain Eukaryota; kingdom Metazoa; phylum Chordata; class Mammalia; order Chiroptera; family Vespertilionidae; genus Cnephaeus; species Cnephaeus nilssonii. The sequence goes on from NC_137080.1 coordinate 50,065,433, forward strand.
CTATTAGTTTGAGGTTGAAATTACTAGAAAAAAATACTGAGAAATAGGACAGCTGGAATTGGAAAAGTTTGAAGGAGCAAAGTAAAGCTGGGTAACATATTTAAATAAAATTTCTATCAAAATTATTTAATTATGTTTTTTAGAAGTCCCAAATGTTAAAACTATTAAAAACATTTCTAACTCTCAAACAACTTTTAGAATTGATCTTAAGAAATAAGTTACAAATAAAATATTTCCTTATAAGTGGCCCTTTTATATTTTATCAATTATATAAGTCCAGGTTCTCCTTTCCTGTATCTTGTTTAATCAGAATAATTATATTCAGGTTAACAATTTTATAACTTTAAGTACAATTGGCATGAATATGGTTTGATTTTTCTGATACTTAACTACCTATTATTTATACTGTTAACATTTATTATGTAGTAATAATAATTTAGGAGTTCCATGTGAAAATGCAAATAGATAAACCCTTTTGCACTGAAAAGAGATTAAAATGTACTTATGCAAGTTGAAGTTGGCATACACAAAATATACAGCAAAGTATATCAAAGAACTGTTTTAGATAATTTTGGCAGAAGATGATCATCCACATAACTTCATAAGTAATTTGTTTATACTGTGTAGAGAGAGATGGAAAGAAAAGAGAAAAAAAGAAGACCCTTAATCAAATATCAGCTGATTTTTAAATTTAGAGACCTTCTTTTGGTACTAATAATCAGTTCTCCCTATCTAAACATTCAGTGCCTTTAGAACATTATCTAAGAAATTTAAGAAAAATTACTCTTAGAGAAAAGTTTTTATTCTTTTATCTCATTTAGGTTATTAGAGTTTCCTTTCATCTTTGACACTTTTTATGAACATCATTCATATTAGTAAAATAATTTAGCATTATACTAATTATGTAGTGAAATGTATAAACATCTATTTGTGGGGCTTTTTATGTACTGCTACTAGGATTGTAAATCAGTAACTTTCTCAGGGATAATTTGGTAATGAGTCTAAATAGACTTAAAATTCACAAACTAAACTCATAGTCATATCAAGTAATTGATGCTAAAGAAATAATAAGTAATATGCCAAAATATGCATAGTTATTTAGCATCATTCAGTTTATAATACCAGAAGAGATTTGGAAACACCAAATGCCACCTAGAAAACCCCCCTATAGCAATGGAATAAATTAAGAATGATAAACTGAATTTAAGGACACTGAAATATTTGCATCAATTCAGATGGTGTTAGAGAAATATATAATGGAATGGAAGAATAAATAAAATACTTGACTCAGAAAAGAGAGTTGCTTTGATCTCATTCTGTTTTCTCTGATCTCATTTTGTCCATGTGTTTTTAGAGGAAATAGTCCTAAAATATATACTCCAAAATTTTAAATGTAAAATTTTCAAATCATTAGCTAGTGTGAAGTTATAAAAGATAAACAATAAAATCCATTCATGTTTTTCAATCCACTGTGTATGTATAGTAAACCATTCAGAAAGCTTCACCTTTATCCTCTCATTTAAAATCTTGATCTCAGTGGAAGAATAAGCTTGGGAAGCAATGAGCCCTGTGAAGCAGTCCTCAGATGGTCCCAGCTGACCCTCCTGTGCAGATGCCCACACACCATCCTGTTGTCATCTTTCTGTCTCCCTTCCTCCTCTCTTCCACTCCTGTTCACCTCCTGCTGACCTTTCCTTCCCCCAGGCTCTCTCCTCCTCCTCCCACCTACTCTTTTCTCCCTCTTTCTCCTTTCCTCCCATCTGCCTACACTTCTCCAGCTAGCTTCTTCCTATAGCCCCTTTTCTCATTTTTCTTGTCCTTCATTGACTACTGTTTATGACCTGAAGATTCTGAGGACTGAATATAAATGCCTTGCCTAAAGCACATGCTCTATTTTGCCTTTTAAATAATCACTATAATAGGATTTTAAGAAACAGACACCCACTGATTGAGAAACAAATAGATAACATTTCAGAGCGAAAGCCAGGAAGGCTCGTAAGAGCATCGAAGTTTCATGAAGCCTGCAATGACCATAACTTTAGCACATACTTACAGACTGTGCTATAATTCTTTTTTATGCTACCCAAGCTGAATCATTTATGACTTAATTATATATTGTACAGTATGGTAATAAAGATGCTGCCCTCATATTTTAAAATGTGGCCTTTTGTAAGAGAATGCAGGTTAAAGGCAGTGTTTAAAATGACAAAAATATCATGTACATTATTGAAAAAGTATCTAAAAACTATGTGAACAATTAAAAGTTTATATATTCATTCTAACTTCATGAACTGCTGGTCAGAACTGCATTCCCCCTTTATATCTCCCCCTGACTACCATCCCCATCACTACCCAAGAACTTTCTTGGATGTCAGCTGGTGATCACAGTGCCAATTCAAAGCATAGCTCCTTGAAAACAGATCCTGTAAACATTTGCTAGTGGTAAGAATAGCTATAATTGATTACTTAGCTATTTTGCTAGCTAGGCATAGGACAGGAAACATGTCAAGATTTATGGTAAACCAGAAAGAAATATTATTTTATGCTTTTGTGAGAGGTTTCTAAGATAGAAAATGCTTCAGAAAAAAATAACAATGGAAAAATGACAAGAAACTATGAATACTGACTCTTTAGGGAAGTGTCACCCATGACTCAAAAGGCTATGTGCCTTGGCAAGCCATGTTACCTATGTTTGTTTTCTACTTACCTATGCAAATGAATTTTTGGACCAGATTATGTTTTATTTCCATTAGATCTCATTGTCTATATTCTGAATACTTTGTTGAAAATTGCCTCTTTCCTCTCCAAAAATAACACACACACACACACACACACACACACACACACACACACACTTTCCCTTTGTAATTACTGAAAACTTTTGGGGGAAATGCTGCAAGTGTAATTAGTTCATTGAATAATCTAAACTTGATTTTTTAAAAATTCTCTGGTCACTGTTAGATATAACAATTCTTTCTAGAATGAAAACTTACTCCCATGTTCAACTTATGACTCACCCCTTCCATGCTGGGTGTTGACCAGAGGGATTTGCACTGGCCCTTTCACTTCTCTTCTCCACCCTCTTGCACATGCCTTCTTCTTTGTTTAGTGGAGTGAGGACTCAGGGGCGGGGACGGGAAAGTGTCTGCTGCTGTGGTTGCTCCCTGGTTTTCACTGCTTCTCCGGTCAAGGCTGGTGTTCCAGTGCCCTCTCTGTGGCAGGCGTCCAAGTGCTGCTTCTCAGGCAGGTCCTGTGTGAGTCCTCCTGGTGCAAGCTGGGAGTCCTGAGGGCTCCTCTGTGCCTAAGCCACTAACAAGGGAACTCTACCTTAACTTAAGTTTCTAGATACCATATTCCTGCTCTTGGTGGAGTAGACATGTGCCATTGTCCTCGTACATGGTTACCAGCCCACTTGGGTGGCATAGCAGCGTGCTGGTGCAAGCTAAGCTAATTCCTGTAATGTTCACTCAAGTCTCCAGGAAATCAGGTGTCCTTTCCACCCATATCTCTGCCCTGTTATATCTCTCTGCAATTATCTCACTTCCCTTACTCACATAAGCACATGGGGCAGATGGGCAAGTTTACTGTGTAGGCATATGCCCAACTAGAAAATTAGTATCAGTCTCAGTTATTATAGGCTTCCTTAATCTCTACAAATAAAGTTCTTGGAAATTCCACATTTGACTTTATGAGAGAGAAGCTTAACACAGCAAAGAAAAGCAGGAAGAAACCACAACACTCACTCTTAGGCCTACACATCCTAATTGAGATCTAACTCCACACTGTCATCTCATACCAACTGGGGAAGTGACGGGAGAGGAACTATTGTTTTGTCACTTGATGGAATGTGTGTGTGTGTGTGTGTGTGTGTGTGTGTGTGTGTGTGTGTGTATGTGTTTGAAATATTTAATGAAATCTCTAGATGCCTGATAATACAATGTTTTTCTGCTCTCTTTTTGTACTTTCAAGCCACCTTTCCCTGGGTTCTGTCAAAGTGGGCATTTTGAGGCAACAGGGTAAGGTGCACTTAACATGTAGCTACTCAACACTGAGGTGAAGGTTAGTGTTTCTGTCAGACATTATTTTATCAAGTTTCCTTGGAAAAACTTACCCCCTGATATTATTCCTCGGTTGAAGAATGAGGAGTATAAGGACTAGAATAATCCAAGGAATGGATGAACAACAAAGCAGTGGGATAGTCAGGATGCTGCCAGGCCTCTCAATTTCAAAACCAGTAAAGATACCTCCAGGGTCCTTAGCTTATCCTCTATCTCTCTTCTCTGAATATTTATATAATTCTCTCTCAGTATAGAACAGCTTTTTCCATATGTTGAAAAATGTGGCCACCTATAGTTAGTATATGAACATTTTCAAAAATCATAGGAAAGAGTATGATTTTTTGAAATTTTGTAAGAACTCATTTTAACCAATTAATTATAAACAATAAGGTAGCATCATAACAATATGAAAATTCACATAATAGTAATGTGTGTGGAATAACTCAAATGTCCATGAATAGATAAATAAAATGACTGATATAATATACAAGAGAACCCTAGAGTTAGGCAGTATTAGAGTTGGTCCAGCAGCTCAGTAATTCCTTTAGGAATCTTCTATTATTCCACTCCACCATTCTCACTCTTCTTATGATGGAAACCTCCATGATGGCTAACTACCTTTAGGCATCACGTCCTTAGGCAATTGCCTCCAAAGTCAACACAAAAAGATGGCTCTTCTTTGTAGCAATGGCCTTTTTTTCAGAGAAGAAAATCTTAATCTTTCCTGGAAATCTCTGTCAGACACCCTTTTGTATTTCACTGGCTCCAATTGATTCTCATGATTACTTGCACACCAAACCACTGACAACAGGAAAGAAGATTATCATGATCCCCTGAGACTAAGAATGATTAATCCCCAAGGACTGCAAATCACCATCCAGGTAAAATGGGTGTGCTTTTCACAAGGAAGAAAAGTGGTATATCTGTCAGACAAATAGTTTTCTGCAGCTACAACCTATTAGTATAGCAATCATGTATATGATTTATAGGAAATAAATATGCCTATATTGACAGTATGTACTCATTTTTATTTTTCTCTGATAACTGAAGGTTATTAAGAAAAATTTATAATCATGGGTATACTTTACCTTAGTGATATTTGTAAAACAATGATATAATTTGAAGGTTTCTAATGAGTCATTTTAGAAAGTTAATAAAAAGTTAATCATCAACAGTAAAGAAAACTTTGTCTAAGGGGATTAAAAATTGGGGATGGCTGTGTATTTCAGTTTTTGTTTTCCCGTTTAATATGAGCTTTGTGTCTGAAAGAAAACTACTGAGAATTCTTAACAGCTTAGATACACTAAACCTAATGCTATCAAAAAGGATTATGAAAGTATCGATGGTAGCTGTCACTTTGGTTGAGTAAACTAAAACACCTTAAATAACAGATTTGCCAATATAAGGTATAATAGTCTTAGACAATAATGGTCCAGAAAAAACCCCACTGGATTTATCTTTACCTTCTATTCTGACATCGGGACCTTAAAAAAAAAGTGGATTGTTATTTCATCAGATGTTTAATATAAATGTTCTATTCGTTAAATGTAAATTAATTTCAAGTGAACATTAGAGTCATGTATTTAGTAAATTAGTAACATCTGTGTAGATATTTATAAAAGATGGCAATAGTCCTTAAGAATGCAGATAATCCAGTGAAAGTAATAGGACAAATGCAAATGGAAAAGATATAACTAAGAATATATAATGGGGAAATATACAAAGTAAATGCCAAACTGTCCATCTATAAAGAACATAGTACATAAATGCTTAATGAAAGATAAGAAAATTGAATAATTGAAGCCAAAGGAAAGCAGACAGTAGAAGATTTATAAGTGATGTTGATATTTTACTCATTTATTGAAGAGGGCAGCAGACTTCTGGCTAAGAGACAGATCATATATTCATTTAAGTTGGCCTGCAAGAGTCCCAGTTGGTGCTGACCATCATGGCATCCTGATTTAGTTTTGTCTTAGTGTGGGGCCCTGTCTAGAGTATGCTGGATGTCTAAGGCCACTCTGAGTGTGGGAATCTAAATCAGAATGTTCAAGACTAAGATGCTATACACAGGTGCAAAGATGCAGCAATCTATGCACTGCACAAGCATGCCCTTAATAACCCAAATGACTGAGATCATTATCTGGCAAAAAGCCTCATTTATCTAAGTAGTATAAAGTACTAGAGGCCCGGTGCATGAAAATTCATGCACTGGAGCAGGGGTCCCTCAGCCTGGCCTGCTCCCTCTCACAGTCTGGGAGCCCTAAGGGGCAGGAGGCGACCTGGCAATCAGGGGAAGGCGATGCCCCATCACACCTCTGCTGCTGCCACTGCCAGCAGTGCAAGCCTTGGCTGGCCCTGGTTACCTGAGCCTCGGGCAGCCCTGGGTGGCTGGGCAGCTGCCATCTGAGGCTTGCCTGTGCCTCTGGCCAGCCGTAGGCGGCCGTGGGACTGAGGGGACTCCGGAGGCAGGTATGTGGAACAACCGGGCCTGCCTGAGGGTGGACCCAGCCTTGCCACACGCCTGCCACCCCAGTGGGGCTGAGGTGACTGGGCACTGCCATCTTTTGGCTGTGGGTGCTGCCATCTTTGAGGACGGGGCAGTCAATTAGCATATTCCCTCCTTATTGGCTGTGGGTGTTGCCATCTTTGCAATGGAGTGAGGGTCAATTAGCATATTCCCTCTTTATTAGATAGGATGACACTGACCAGCAAGTAGCTAGCTCAGATGATGGCTGGTGCGACTGCTTGGTGAGGCTGCTTGTACTAGTATGTAAGACTAGACTGCTTAGTATAAGACTACTGACCAGCAGGCTGCTACTATGGGTACAGAGACTGCTACTACTATGTAGGAAAGATGTATTGTTACCTAGCCAGTGTGGGGCTACCTATTGTATGGGACTTTGCTTTGAAGAACTGTTTTGTCTAGTGGCTCCTTGTTAGCAATGGCTACATGGCCACTAGCTTCTACAATAAAGACTCATATACCCACAACTTCTCATGGCTTCTCTGTCTAATACCTGGCATTCTAGAAGGTCCAAACTCTGGCAGAGGGGCTAGGACCCTGCAGTTGGTGTAGTGGAGCATAGGATAAAGGAGGAACTGAGTTCCCAACATTTAGTACAGCAAGCAGGGTTCAAGGAAGAACATTCCCTGACAATTGGCACAGTGAGCAAAGTTCAGAAGTATGTGCAGGTTCAAGGAGCGAGTGTTCCCACACTTAGGTATTTCTTTTTTCTTCTTTTCTGAATTTTATTACTAACTTTGCTCTAAGATAACATGACATAGTCTTGTTTAATCTCTGCTTTGTATTAGCTCCTCTGGTAGTGAATTGGGCACATGTACAGTGGACACAGTTTTCATTCTAATGTGTGGATAAATATGAAAGCAACCAGTGATAACCTGCCAATATTTTTTTTAACCTTTCCAGATTCAGAGTAACTTTCCTCTCCCTTCAGGACAATGACATTCAGGGCATTTGCTGATAAACCAAAGGGTTTGAGATAATGTTCCTTTTCTGGGCACTAGGTACTGTATAAGGATGTAAAATCAGCATTGGAGACTACTACTTTTGCTGGCCACTAAGTGTACTACATGGTTTTGTTGTGTTCACTGCCTGGGAAAGGCCTGGAAAATGCCCGAAAGCCACTAGGCCATCTGTCTACATGGTCTGTGAGGAACATGGGCAAATATAGATGAGATATATTTGAAATATGTACTGAAAATAGAAGTTATTGAGCTCATAGTGTTCCTGTGGCTTTTGCTTAAGTGCTTTTATTATTTAACATAAAATTGCAGTTAATTTTTTATTTTTATTTTTTTATAAAATCATTAATAGCAATGAATAAAATAGCTTATGAGAAATTTACCTTTTAAGTTTTTCTAATTCTTTTTTCTCTTAACTTCTCATTTGTGTGTTCCCCCTCCCCAAGGATTTTTTTTTTTTTTTGTCTTTCATTTTCCCTTTTAGATCTTTGCTATAATTTTCTCCTTCTTCTCCTCCTTTCCTTTGTGGTAAATACATTCTACACAAGCGAGATTCACAAAGCAATTCTCATAGTTGAATGGTGAAGGGGAGCATAGATCCAGGTTTGAGCCAACCCAGCTTAGCAGGAGTATCTGTTCCCAGAGGAGGTGTCACCAATGACAATAGAGATTTCTTCTAGACTAAGAATGTCCTTTATGATGTATTGGAAATGATCACTTGTTCTAAGTCATTCTATCTTAGTGAATGCCAGAGCCATATGAAAATTATGTTCTGGATTTCTGTATCACAGGAAAAAAAATAGTATGCAAACAAGAAGATAGTGAATTTTATTTATATAAAACACAGGAAAAACAAAAGAAATGGTGAGAACTCAAAATGCAGTTTATGTTAGAATTGTATTCTTGTGCTTTGAAATATTAGTGGAAAGAATATTTTGGTAGGTTTCTGTTTACATTGAATACAATTATATTCTTTTTGACTATGCAATGGAACTGAAAAGATCTAAGATTTTGCAGCGTTTAAATTTGCTAAAATGGTAAAAAAATCATAAAGAGATATAATTTTTGGACAAGTTTTATCTTATATAAATAACTTAAATAAAAGGACTCTAAAATATAGAAATAAGCATGGATTTTAAAATAATTAAACTGATATATGTACACATTTCAGTAAAAATATATAATTGAGAATATTCTTTATTTAGCATAATTTGTTCTCAGACAAGTCAATAAAAGAAATTAACAATTACAAATGCATTAAATATAGAATGTAATTTTAAGGGGGTACCAGAAAATGTTATGAAAAAATAACAAGACAATATTGAACACACTATTTAATCGGAAAAATACCGGACATAATATTAGACACAAATACAATTTTTAAAAACCCACATTTATCTATGTATCTATCGTCTATCTAGTTAACTAGTTTATAGATTAACTGATAAACCAATATTTAAAGTAATAACTTAATAACTAAGCATTTTAAAATTATTTTATTAACTTTGGTATGACCTACCATCTCAAAACTATATCAATATCATGGGTAATACTCCTCAGATATCTAACCTCCCTAAAGCTTAGTGGCTTACAACAACTTACTATTTCTTATATTTTGTGGTTGACTAAGTTCCATTGGATTCTTGCAAAGGGTCTCCCAATTTACAGTGATGATGCCTGAGAGTAGTGTCATATGAAGAGTGAATTTTTTTGAATATCCAAGATGGCTCATTCATATGGCTAGTAGTTGATGCTGAGTATTGGCTGAGGCTCAAATTAGACTACTAACTGGAGTACCTACATGTCAATTCTCCATACAGTTTGGATTTCTTGCAACATGGAAGCTGGGTACTGAAAGAGAGAACTTCAAATATGTGTGCTCTAAAAGACAGAGCAGAAATTATGAGGGTTCTTATGAATGAGCATCATTTCTGCCATATGCTATTGTCCAAAAACAAGTCAAAAGGCTAGCCAACATTTGAGAAGAAAGAGCTATAATCTTCATTGGTTAAAAGAGAAAAGTTAAAGAGAGCCTTCCAGATAGAAAAAAAAATAATAGAATTCAGAATTATTGGTGCAGGGATTTTCTAAAAGAGAGATACTTTGCTTCGTTGATATGTATGTAGGTTATATGGTTTTGCTTTTCTTTGTTTGGTTAAATTAAGATCTGAATTGAAATAGTTGAACTAGCAAGGGATCCCAAATGGTAGAGGGTTATGAGATATATAACTAATCATTCTGAGTGTGTGAAAAACAACTTAATTACTCTGAAAGTTTCTGAGAAGGGGGAAGGTACTTTTGCTAAAATTTAAAAAATTATATGTTTTACTCTTTGTCATATAAAGTTGGTAAAAATTATAACCCATTAATATTTTATGCATCTGAGTATATCTAACCACTAAATTCATACCCTCCCTACATTAGGTAAAAGGGCTTTAAATATATGCAAATTTAATTGACTAATATATATCATAGAATAGAATGAAAAGGAAAGGCATGGCATGGCACGGCATGGAATGGCATGGCATGGCATGGCATGGGATGGGATGGAATGGAATGGAATGGAATGGAATAGAATAGAATAGAATAGAATAGAATAGAATAGAATAGAATAGAATAATATATGTCATAGAAAATATTTTATTCTGAATAAGCTGTTATTTAGAGAAATCATTGAAACTGGATTTGGGACTAGAAAACTGTACAAGGGAAGACTGGTAGAAGGTTGAGGTTACCTGTAACCATCAAGTGATGCTGTTAAATAGGCTGTTGCATGCAAAAGTCAAGAGTAGAGTTATAAACTTAAAAAAAAAAAAGACTGAGCCATTTATAATATTTAGCATTTGAAAATTGAGCAAGGAATACAAAGGAAGAACTAGCAAGGACATGAAACTGAATTAGGAAACATTTTTTACAAAAGAGCATTTATTGGCTATTTTAAAACCTGCTGATATTTTAAACAGCAAACCATAAATGAACATTGGTTTTAACATTATTTATTCACTAGAGGCTTGGTGCATGAAATTCATGCATGTGTAGGGTCCCCATGCCTGGCCCTGATCAGGGCTGATGGTGGCCTTCCAGCTGCTTGCCAGGGCCTTCCTTCATTCCATGCCGCCCCCTGGTGGTCAGCACATGTCATAGTGAGTGATGGAACTCCTGGTCTCCCAGTTGAACTCTTGAGGGGACATTTTACATATTAGCCTTTTATATATATACTAGTGACCCGGTGCACAAAATTCGTGCACATTAAAAGTGGATTAATTAGAGGAAATAATTTAATATTGCTATTTGCCCTTTCTCTATAATAGAAGTGTCAGAGATGAAAGAAAATTAGTAAAATCTATATGAAAACCTTCCTCCTGTCAGGGTCTGGGGCTTACCATGGGACCCAGAGTCAAGTCCCTGCTCACCCACATGCACCTCAAAATCGCGTGAGACCCAGACCCGGCCGCCTCCCCCCCATTGGTCTAGATCCAGACCCAGCCAGTCCCACCCTCGTCGAGCCCTGCCAGGCAGGAGGCTTAGCCTCAGGTTCCCTGGCCTGGCGCCAGGATGGCGGGCGTGGCCAGACTGGGGCAGGGGGCGTGCCTTGAGGTCCTCTGTCAAGTCCCGCCAGGTGGGGGACACAGCCTGAGATCCCCTGTCAAGCCCCGCTGTGTGTGGGGCATGGCCTGAGGTCCCCCATCAAGCACTGCCAGGCAGGGGGGTGCAGTCTCAGGTCCCCTGTCAAGCCCTGCTGGACAGGGGCATGGCCTGAGTTCCCCTGACCCAGCACTGGGGGTGCACCTTGAGGTCCCCCATCCAGCCCCACTGGGTCAGGGTACAGCCTGAGGTACCCTGTCAAGCCCCGCCAGGTGGGGAGCATGGCCTGAGGTCCCTGTCAAGCCCTGCCAGGTGGGGGGCGTGGCCTGAGGTCCCCTGGCCTGGTGCTCGGGCAGGGGGAGCAGCCTGAGGCCCCCTAGCCCAGCACCAGGATGGGAAGCACACCTTGGGGTCTCCTGTCAAGCCCTGCTGGGTGGGGGACACAGCCTGAGGTCCCCTGTCAAGCCCCACAGGGGCAGGGGAGGGCATAGCCTCAGGTCCCTACTGATTGCTCGTTAAGGCTCCTTATGGGAACTTGGCCTCAGCTGTGGGTGCAGCCATCTTTGTGATGAATGATGGTCAATTAGCATATTCCCTCTTTATTAGATAGGATACTAGGGGCCCTGTGCACAAAATTTGTGCACTTGTTGGGGGGGGGGGTCGGTCAGCCTGGCCTGCACCCTCTTGCAGTTCGGGACCCCTGAGGGTATGTCCGACTGACAGCTTAGGCCCACTAAGCCGTCAGTTGGACATCCTTAGCATTGCCACGGAGGCGGGAGAGGCTCCCACCACTGCCGCTGTGCTCGCCAGCCATAAGCCCGGCTTTTAGCTGAGTGGTGCTCCCCCTGTGGGAACACATTGACCACCAGGGGGCAGCTCCTGTGTTGAGTTTCAGCCCCGTGGTAGTCAGTGTGCATCATAGTGACCGGTCATTCCACCATTTGGTCATTTGCATATTAGCCTTTTATTATATAGGATACGCTGTAGATGAGGCCCCCTAGAACCATAAGAAATGCAAAAAATTCACTGTTAACTCATTCTCGAATTGCCCCCACTTAAAATCAAATAGCCCCCCTGTAGGTTGTGTGCTGCACCTTAGGAACCCTGGGCTTGACACTTTTCCTCTCTGAGCTTCATTTCTGAATACATACACATATACCATGGAAATTGTAATCTCTTCTCCACCTACCTCACTGGGTTGTCATGAGGAGGCTCTGAGCTAATAAACCTAGAAATGTTTCATCAAGTAAGTGATGTCTAAATGGGAAGGGATTGTTATTTTTTAAGCCCACGGGTACCCTTGCAGATAGCAGAGGCTGATTAGGGGAAGAGGACATGATTGTTTCCTGGGACTGTAGCTATTGAAGCTTTGTAGAGGGTTCCGCAGGCCTCAGAGGAGTGGGCTCTAGCCAGTAGTCCTGTAGTGGTGGTCATCCCTGGAGGCGCTGGCCAGGGGTTGGTAGGGGGGCACTACAGGGGTGGTGAGGCCAAAGGGGGAGTAACTGTCAAACCTCTCTGCTTTGTGCCATTCTCTAAATTGTATGTGGCCATTTCGCAGCTGTACGTGCTCAGGGCAGGGCTCCAATCTCCTGGAGCGGAGCGGGGACCTGGGAGGTGGAAGGGTGAGAAGGCCCAGGCCAGGGCAGGGCCAGGCGGGCTAGGAGGGCAGGTTTAATCATGGCCCCTGGCAAGGTTCAGCATGCTTCCACTGCAGAGACGGTACTCCTGCTCTTGGGGGGGATGGGTCTGACCCTGGGGGGCTGCTAGGGCCTGCCTCCACACGGGTCTGGAATTTTATGGAGGAGAGGTGTGCCTGGCCCCAGTGGAGGGGGCCTACCAGCGGCGGGCCACAGGCCCTGGGTGCCTCTGGGGCGCTGACAGGTGGTCGCCAGCGTGCTATTGTTGTGGGTGGCCCTGGCAGGGGTGGCGGGGGAAGAGATCAGGAGTCAGAGGTGCAGGCTGAGGCAACCCCCGAGGCTAGGTTTTCTCCCCGTCCAGTCAGCCTCCCCATCCTCCCCAGAGGTGCGGGGGCTGGGGTAGGGTGTCCATGCAGGGGAGTTGGAAAAGCTCCCCCTGGCCACTTCCTCTTCTTTCTTTGCAGCCTGGGCTCCTGTCAGGCGATCTCCTCAGACCCCCAGGAACTTGGCTCCGGCCGCCTCACCCCTCTGTGGCTCCCTGCCGCCCCCACCCCACTCAGCTCTCCCCAGCTGCCCGCCTGTCAGGAGGCTGCCAGGGCACTCTGCTGTGGGCAGTGTGGTCCTAGGGCAGGGGATGGGAGTGTGGGGAGCAGCTCCAGTAAAGTTTAGTAAACCCCGGGTCCACGTCGGGATTCAGCTGCAGGGTCGCAGGGGAGTCTGCCTGGGTGGGACAAAAATCCCATGAGACTCGGAGTCCCGCCCCGCGGCCCCACGGCCCCGCCCACCCTGCTGAATGGTCGTTACATGATGGCATCCCAGCCAATTTGCATATTCCTCTATTATTAGTATAGATAGATCATTGGCAATGACAACAGCTGGTTTAGTTGTGTGTTGCTAATTGGAAATTCTTCAGTAAAAAAGGAAATAATTTGATAATATAAAATAGAGAACATTTGCTGGCATGTGGTCCTTGGGTAAAGGGGCATGAGGAAGCCCTCTTCCTGTCCTCTCTGTTTTCTCAGTGGAATTGGAAGCCATCTCATCAGATGAGAGTAAATATGGAAAAAGAGGTTTAGAGTGTTAACCAGAAAGGAGAAGGGAATATTCATCTCAGAAAGTTATCCTAGAGAATCAAAGAGTGAATGATGTAGGAAAGTGCAGAGGTGTGATAGATTTGTCATGTCATTAATAGTAAAATGAGCATTTGAAGGAAATTCAATAACTTTCATAAGCTGAAGCTGTCTTATGACATAATGTAATAATATTGTATTCACTAGAGGCCCGTTGCACAAAGTTTCATGCAATAGGCCTTTCTTCCCCTGGCTGCCAGCACCAGTTTTCCTCCAGCACCTGGGACCCGGGCCACAGTGGAGCCAAGCCTTCAGCCTTCAGGCTTGGCTCTGGCTGCAGCAGAGCCTTCAATCTTCAGTCTTCAGTCTTCAGTCTTCGCTCAGGTGGAGCCTTCAGTCTTTGCTCCGTGCCTGCATATGCAAATTAACCCTCCTTTTTGTTGGGTTAATTTGCATACTCACTCCTGATTGGCTGGTGGGTGTCATGGAGGTACAGTCAATTTGCATCTTTCTCTTTTATTAGTGTAGATGATACAATAACTTAACGATACATTGTCCCCTGATACTATATAATAATGATAAAGTAAAAATAGCAATGAGCATGGGCTGAGTGCTAATTATATGTCAGGTGATATTCTGTTTTAAGTAATACTCAAGCAAACCTCCAAAAGTAGATGCTGTTACTATATCATGGCTTGACAGTAGAAGAAACTGAAGAAATTAAAGGTTGTGATATAATCCTATATAATAAAGAGGTAATATGCAAATTAACCCTCAAACCTTCACAAGATGGCTGCCTATGACCAGGCTGGAAGGGGCATTACTGAGGGACAACCAAACGACTGAACAAGCAGGCTGCATGGGGCAATCATGCTGGCAGGGGGGTTAGTGAGGAGCAACCAGGCTGACAGGGGGGCAGTTGGGGGTGACCAGGCCATCAGGGGGGCAGTTGGGTGCGATTAGGCTGGCAGGGGGGTAGTAAGGGGTGACCAGGCTGGCAGGGAAGGGGTAGTTTGGGGTGACCTGGCTGGCAGCAAGGGGCAGTTAGGGGTGATCAGGCTGGCACACAGAGGCAGTGAAGGGCAATCAGGCTGGCATGGGGGGCAGTTAGGGGTGACCAGGCAGGCAGGCAGGTGAGTGATTAGGAGCCAGCAGTCCAGGATTGTGAGAGGGATGTCCGACTGCTGTGACCAGGCCTAAACTGGCAATCAGACATCCCCCATTGGGTCCCGGATTGGAAAGGGTGCAGGCTGGGCTGAGGGGACACCCCCTGTGCACAAAGTTTGTGCACTGGGCCTCTAGTCAGATTATAACTTGTGATATAGTCAAAATTTGATTAAGATATACCAGATTCAAAGCTTTTTTTTCCCCCCACTAGGTTGAACTTTTATCTAATGGAATAAAATAGCACATTTACATTTCAACACATTTAAATATGGAATGCAATGGAAATTTATATTTTTCTAATTTAAGATAAATTTCTAATTTATCTTAAATTAGAAATCACTGAATAGAAAACACAAAATTCAAACCTGAGAGTATGGGTCTTTCTATCAATATCTAATTTTTAATAATGAGGGTTGTGTATTCTCTTGGCACAGCTATTTTAATTTTTTGTTTTATTTATGTTAATAACTGTTCAGTGCAATAAAAACTATAATGTAATTAGGTCTGTTTATTTACTCTAAAAAAATTCACTTTTAGTAAAAAACATAAAGTAATACAAAGATTTAACCTAATCTTCTATAATACATAAAATATAGAAAGAACATATTTAAAATAAATATAGCAATAACGTTAAGTAATAAAAACAATATAATCAAAGAGGGCTCTATTATTTACTGCAATTTTTCATGGACCTCTAGGCAGGTATATGTATAAGACATTTCATTTTGCCTTAGGTTATCTTCCTCATATCAATCTTACTTCTAAGGTCTAATAGTCAACATGCACCTGTAAGTCATTACAGCATCATCTCTCCAGATGAAGTACAGACTAGCATTCTTCTCTGTTCCCATTGATGAGAGCCATTTATTTTTATTGTTACCTGAGAATTTTGGGGTTACCTTCTCCATAAAAGATAATACTATGATGATGTAAATGGACAGTCTTAAAAAAATCTGTCATGTCTTTTACTGTTAGTATTACTTGTGGTATAGACTAAATAAATATTGAAATGTCTGTGAAGATTAAGAAGCACACACCTTGGAAAATGCAATCAACATTTTTTCAATTCATACATGGTGCTATAGCAACAATTCATGAAACTCTAAAACTTCCCATGCAGCCAAGAAAAACATTCTTAGAACAAACTGCTCCAAAGAGAATTCATCTGTTCTGTTCTAAAAATGGTGAGAATCTAATGAGAATGTATCTACTGATCAACAACCCATTTCTACCATTATCTAAGCACCATACGGCATAGCATTCATAATAATTTTAACATTTGTGTTACCATAGTAAAGTCAGCTTATCTTCAATTTTCATTAAAAAATTGTTTTCCAAATTTGTCCACAAAATGTAAATATTATTGAGATGAGGAGTCTTTGTATCATACCAATGTTTGTGCTCCCCTACTTGTCTATACATTTTATGTACATCAGGTAAAGTAAGAATTAGGGCATTAGCATAGTGGCAATTATTTTTGTTTATCATTAAGGAGCTAAGTATACTAACAAAAATATTGAGCAAATTTTTGGAAAATTTTTCTCACACAGGGGCCATTGCTGTCTATAGAAGAAGCATGATTGCATTACATTATTTCACACATATTGCACTATAGAAGCAGATCTTAACATTGCTGGAAATTCAATAAGCAAAAAAAAATTATGTGGTTGTTTTGACATCCGTTATTTAAAGCCTTTGTCAATGTGGAAAAGAGAAAACTGAGGACTATTTAAAAGCAATAACTAAAATTTACTGCACATCAGAAGACATGATAGCACTTGAATTCAGCTGCCCTTTGAAGAGATAGAAGAGTTATTTTGCAGATGGCTCTCATCCTGCAAGGCTCTTCTGTTCAACAGAGCCGCAGGTGGTAGAGCAGGGCACAAGAACGGGGTGGAAAGGTTAGAGTTATATAATTCTCTCAACAGTCACTTAAGTAAAATTAGATTAAGTTCCCTGTCTACATTCCTTATCAGTACTGCCATCTAGAGTGACATGGAAAATATCATTTTGATAAGTATTAAGCAGGGTGCATGATCTCAGTTTTTCATAATTTAGCAAACCAGTCCAAAGAAAATAGTTGCATTATTCACTGTTAAAATAGATATACAATAGTAAGACTGAATTATGCAATTAATGCACTTATACAAATTTAATGACAAGTATCTCTATCCATTCATTATATAAGCAGAACTCATATAATTAGCTTGATGGTTAGGAATACATTAAAATTGGAGTATGGATTAGTCAAGATAAGTCAGATAGCAACCAATCTGAAATATCAGTGATTTACAACAATAAAAGTTAATTTCTTGATTAAAGTAGATGTAAAATGCAGGTTTAGAGAAGATTTTCTTTTTATCAAAGTCACCCAAGGTCCAGACAGAGGCATATGACAATCATGATTATTAGTGGAAGGGAAGAGAAACTGAGAGTCTTGCATTAGCAATTAAACACTTCGACTCAGAAATGACACATGCTGCACAACTCTTCTGATCATCTCTTAATAGCATCTTTTAAGCATGTCCATGCTTAACTTCATAGGTGTGAGTAAGTGGAATTCTCCTATGTGCCTGGAGGGAGAACAGAACCTGAAATTATAGTGATCAGTATTCGTGGTCAGTTACTACAGAAGTTACTACAGTTACTACAAACGAAACATTGCCCAAGCCATGACATTTTAATAATATTTTTGATATTTTATAATCTTTTCTTAAAAGTCTTTACAAAGTTCTTCCTTAAAGGTATCACCATACTAGAGCGCACAGGTCAAGTTTGAGAAAATAGTCAAAGAGGGAAGGAAATAATGACAAAATTTCAGAGAAAAACTGTGAACACTGAGATTTGAGATAACATTTTAGAATCCTACTACATAAACAGTTGTTGAGAGTAGAGGAAAAGGGACAGATTATGTCACTGTCATAACTAGACATCTTGAACAAATTATTGAATAGATTTTGCTAAATTTTGGCTCACATTCTTGTTTTATCTATACAATGTCTTTAATGAAAAAGTTACAAAAAGAATGACAAAGTTATAGGAAAGTTTTATACTTGTTTTGGGACTGAAGTTCTAAAGTATCTATTACCAAAATCCTTGCTATGACTTTTGAACTCTATTCCCTTGCTTGATTAGGTTAGCTAGAAAAAATTAAAAATTTTGTCCAGAAATGTGGATAAGCTAAGAAAAAACATGTACAAAACTATCAAAGAAGCCATTAAACATACACTGTCACTGACCTATCCTAGCAAAGTTGGCTTTTATTAAATGGCAGATGTGCCTGATTAAAAAATTATAGGTCCCCTCAGGAATCATGAGGGTCATTAAACACCAAGTCATAAAATCCTCTACTCCCTGAAGGAACATTAACAGAGAACACTTCCCATTTCTTTACTGTAATTTAACTTTAACTACTATAATAGCCAACATGTATTTAAAAGATTTTTAAAAATTGTCATTTTATTCTTTATACACCTACCTCAAATTATTAAATAATTATATTAAGTTAGTATTTGAAAAATACAAATGACCTTAATTATAAATGTGGTCTAATAAGTGAGTCATTTTAAATAATCTTTTTTTCTCAGATTTGTCAGTGAATTCTTAACTTATTTACTTTAAACTGTGTGTGTATATATATATAGATATATATATATATATATATTTATTTATTTATTTATTTATATTCATATTCATATTTGAAAAGAGATTGGATAAGAAAACAGAAGACTACCTGTGGGAAAACAATCTGTGGAAATTCATGGATTTATCAAAAGTTAAGAGATAGAAGAATTTCCACTATTTTCCTAATTCTGAATTTATAGATAATACTTTGCAAACTTAAATATGTATATTCTCTATCAGGGAAGATTCTTCACTTTTCATTTCTTATTATGTTAACCCTCCTATCTGACATCTCCCAGAGGTTGGTCTTTTCCAACTCCATTTGCAGTTAAGGTTGACAATTTGGCCAGGATTACTAGATAATTTACAGAAAGCTAATGTGGTTAGTGTACTGGACCAAAAATTTCCTAGTTGCCATTCTTCCAGTATCAGTGCAGGCTTTCTACAGTATAGTCCTTTTTATTGTAAAAATACAGATTTACAAGTTTTGGCTCCAATCTACTTTGCTGGTATGGAAGGAGGTGAATGCTCTCTGAGGCCTCTTTTATTACCACACTAATCCTAATCATGAGGGCTCCCCCCTCATGACCTGATACCTCCCAATGACCCCATATCCAAACATCATCACCTTGGGAGGTAGGACTTTAACATGTAAATTGGAGATGGAGGGCACATTCAATTATAGCATCTAGGAGGCATAGAAACAATGGGATGCATGCTAGAATGGCCCGGTGATTTCTTCAGCTCATCATTTGGCCTATACCATGTGTATTCTTCTGCTGGGGCTGCTATAAGAAAATGCCAGAGACTCTAACAACAGAAACTTATTTTCTCCCAGTTCTGGAGCCAGGGGAGTCCAAGATCAAGGTTCCAACTAGTTGGGTTTCTGGTGAGAGTTTTTCTGGCTTGCACACAGCCGCCTTTTTCCTATGATCTAACATGATCTTTCCTCTGCCTACATTCAGAGAGACCTCTGGTCTCTCTTCTTATAAGCATATGACCACATCCTTGTGATCTCATTCATATTCTAAAAGCCTTATCTCTAAATATAGTCACATTGAGGGTTATAGCTTCAACATATACATTTTTGGAGATCAAGACATCTAGTCCATGATACATGGCAACTAGCAATGTCTTTTTAAGAGTCTTTGTTTGCCTTCACACCTCTCGCCCACAAAAAAATCAAACATTTAAGGATCTATTACACTTTTATGTATTCTATATTTACTTGAATATATATTTTCAGCCTGTCTATAACCCTTTGGGATTATACATTCCATGAGCTTATTATTTTTTATGCCAAGTAGTATATCTTAGTATTTATTCTATAGTTAAGACTAAAGGAGGACTCTAGTTTATATTAGTTAGGTATTTACTGATTGATTTTATTTTCATTATGCATATATCTTTTAAGAATCAGAAAACATTAATTATATTTCTCCTTACTTTCATCTTAATATTTTTATTATTAAAATTTTTCATTTAGATCCTGTTCTCTTGACCATTTTAATATTAATTTCTAGAACTTTTCTAGTTTTACATTGACATATCTTTCTTAATTTAAAGACATCTTGCTTCAACAGCACATTCCTGATATTGCAAAAACTTGCTTACTTATAAGGCTAAACAGGTGTTTGCTGATTCTCTTTTTTAATATAATTTTGATAGTTCAATATAAAAAGTATCCAAAAGATTTATAAAAGTTGATGCTGTTTTATTCCTACTTTAATCAGTCATGTTTAATTAGGTAAGTCTATTAAACTCTTTGATCTTTAGCTTATTAAAAAATAAACTAAGTGAAATCAATATGGCTTTCACTGCTTAAAGTTTTCAAAGCTATAATTCTTTAGGTAAACAAAAGAAAAAAATTTAAATTGTCTAGTATAAATGGTGATGAAAGGACACTTGACTTTTGGTGGTGAGTACATAATACAATATACAGATGATGTATTATAGAATTGTACACCCCTGAAACCTATATATTTTATTAACCAATGTCACCGCAATAAATTCAATAAAAGTTTAAAAAATTTTTAAAAAAGTCATAATATTGAGCCATAATTTAGTTGCCAAGTACTATGGAGTGGAGGCTAAAATAATTCAAATATTGCTTTGGTATTTAATTTGCAAAATAATTGTGAAAAAAAAATTAAAGCTTTCAAGACAGAAAGAAATAATGTTAGAGATCCTCAAAAATACAGTAACATTTGACTATTAAATAGAATATTATATAAAAATAACAACAGAGGAGTATAAATTAGTACATTGATTCTTGCAGTATATTTGGTATAAAATAATGAACATTTTGAAGTATATTAATTTTTTTTATTCTCATGTATTAAGTGATTTAATTATCCAAGAGCCATTCTGAGATAGATCATGTACTTATTTCCGTCTTACAGATGAGAAAATGGAGGCATAGGATGATTAAGTAACTTAGATTATGACATAATAAGTGTTAAATCCAATTTTATTCAAGAGTTCTGACTCTAAAGCCCATGTGCTTAACATTTAATTAAAACTGCTTCAAATATCTATAATAATAAAAGCATAATATGCTAAATAGACCAGACAGCCGAACCGCCTTACGGACGACCTTCTGGATGAAGCTGGCTCTGCGAGGGAAGCCCGGGTCCTGGGTGCCTGCTGGTGGCCACAGGGAAGCCCAGGTCCCGGGTGCCGGAGGGAAGCCAGTGCCAGCAGCTGGGGAAAAGAAGGCCTTCACTTGCGCGAATTTCATGCATCAGGCCTCTAGTAAATAATAAAAGCAAAAAAAGAACTTGTTTGAGTGTGGAATTCTTTAAAAAAAATAGACAAATGCATGAACACTAATGTAAAAATATGGTGATGGGATATCATTTGAAAGAGCAAGCAATTAAAAACAACGTAGATAAGTCACAAATGAAAATGGTTAAAAAGAAACATACATTATTGAAATAAAATGCCTTGGAAATGAAATAGGAACTTTAGGGGTAAAATAAGACAGGTTTTAGGAAATTTTAGAAATTAAGGGGACCATGGAGGAAACACAGAGCTACAGAATGAGGGAGCTGGGAACAGCACAAGGTCTATATTTACAAAATAAAGAGAAGAAAGCCCCTCATCCAGAAGAAGAAGAAAAAACCCCAAAGGGAACAGGAAAACAATAAGGAAGGAGGGGTTGACCTTTTAGCCCAGGAGGTACTATAGCAACCTGTCTAAGGGAATAGTGACCAATCAGAGGGGATATCAAGGCATCAAGATCTGCAGCCTTTATATGCCATAGGGAAAAAGAACTCAATGGGACCCTTTCCCCCTCCCTATATGGGAGTCCGTTCTGGGGGACTCTTTCCCCCTCCCCAAGTGGGAGTCTGTACTTGTTCTTTAATAAATCTCTACCTTTGCTATACCACCCTCTGTCTGTGGGTTCATTCTTTGACTCCGGTGGACAAAGAATCCGGGTTCCAGTCCAAAAATTTCGTATCAGAAATATTAAATGTTATTCCACAATACAATAACTAAGGATATAGAGATATGTTTATGATTTGCTTTTAAGACAGAATAGCAGGTTACTTGCAGTAGGTCCAGTGTAAACCTATTTATATGTATCTGCACCCAAATGTTAACTGTGATAATCTTGGCAAGCTAGAATTTCAAGTGATATTTTTTCTTTCTGTGTTGCTATAGTTTTGAAATTTTTAAAATGACAATTACAGCTTTACTGTATATCACCATGAAATATTAATTGAATTTTTTTCAATAAAGGCAACTCAAATCTTCCAATTTTGGGTCAGAAGCCCAAGAAAGAGTAATGCTTATATGCCCATAGTTATGACCTTCTCAATTAATTTTTAAACAGATTAACAAATTATGGGCAAGATATATTATAGCCAAGTTAAAAACAAACATTCTGTTCAATGAAAACTTAGAACCGACACATGATAGAGAGCTGATCGTTTTCTGGTTTATTGTTTCTTTAATAATGTTGACCCTACCAGATTGTGAGTTTTCTATGTGCGTTTGGGAAACATAACATAACAACATCATTTTGAATAGAATCAATGTGGAGAAATACAGTGAATAAAGCTAAATATTGCTGGTTTCATTTTATGCTTCTGGAAAAACTTAGGAGTTGAGATTGAAACACTATTAATTTTAGTAATGATGTGAATCAAAAATAGTTCTCTGTATATCACTGTTCAAAACCAGCAATAAATTGTACAAATGATTCTTGAAGGATTAATATATGTTGCTATAGCAACTTGTTACTATACTACAAGCTGTTAATATAAATAAAATAGTCCAGTTATGGGTTAGAAATTATCTCTGTGATAAAAACAAAAGTGTAAATTTTTTTGGGGGGGAGGGCATTTCAGGATCAATGTGTTGCAGATATTTTATAACATTAGGATGTTAAAGAGAAAAAAGTATTTAATATTTTGTTGTAGTTCTGGAGTTCTCCTTAAAATGTTTATTTATCTTTAATTTTGTCCAGTAAGTGCAATGGCACAGTGCCTTGCAAATAAATTATATTGAATGAAAAAATAAACACATTAGGGAGGGTTAAATATGAAATGTACTTTAAGTCTAATAAACAATTTGGTTTTTCTATTCATTGTTATTTATAATATTAAATACAGAGTCAACTTCAAGTTCCCCCATCACATCTATTACTAGGACAAGGGACTACTTAAATCTCAGTCCCTTCCTTTCCCTATTTATTCCCTTGGTCTTTATTTAATTCTTTCTTCTAGTACTATCTACCTAAGCATGAATTCCATGGATTTCATAGAAATCAAGAGGATAGAAAGAGTTGAAAAGAAATGCTACCTAAATCACATACATCTAAGAAGTGGAGTAATGTGAAGGCAGAAAAAAAATCTCTGGAATGTGCAACAATCATGAATCTAATAATTGCAATCTTATTAAAATGGTACAAGAAAAAAATGCACTGAAAATTCATGCAAGGAGAGAAAAGTAGAGAACAAAAAGTTTATGTAAACTTGTGTGAGATTTGTTTTTATAGGAAAGGGAAAAATGACAGCATAATTTAGGAGTGATAGAAATTAGGATGGAATATAGAAGAAAATGTTTGAATAAATGTTAACAGAAATACAGTAGAGTGAAACAGATTGATGATATAGAAAAATGAAGAAATACATGGGAAATTACATGCCTTGAGAAGATTATAGGGGAGAGGATTAATAACATATTTGCAAGGAGTAGCCTTTGAAAATAAGATTTTTTTCCTTAATCAATACTTTAATCTGAAAAATCTTCTTAAAAAGCTACACTGGTTTGGTTTAGCTATCATACCCTGCTCCTAAGTTCTGAGGTAGCTTGCCTGCTGTTGAGCAACCTAACTTTTCTTCTGGGTAAGATTGTTCGAAGTAATTCTACCTCTTCTTTTAAACTTTTTTCCTAGTTCCCTTGTCAAAGATCCTATATAATAAAAGCATAATATGCAAATTGACTGAACAGCAGAAGGACCAATGGAAAGACCAGTCACTATGACACACACTGACCACCAGGGGGCAGACACTCAATGTAGGAGCTGCCCCCAGCCTGCAGGCCCCAGGCCAGCCAAGGCAGGTGACAGCGCCCCCCCCACCCCCCCACCCCCGATCGCCCCGCCGGTCGCCCCACAGATTGGCCCTTATCGCTGGCCAGGCCTAAGGACCCTACCCATGCATGAATTCCATGCATCAGGCCTCTAGTTTTAACATAAATCTACAGGTTGCAGCATCAGCTTTCTTATTCATCAACCACAGTATAGCCACAGTTATATTGTTCTTTATTTATAGAGGAAATTAATTCTTGTAAAGAGATTTATCTTTTTCAGTTAGATGAAAAATTATTTTGCAACATAATTGCCCTTGAGTGCTTACAATATAATTCTACATTGAATTCTTCATTTTGTAAATCATAATCAGGGAATTGTTTGATACTATGAGGGATAGAACAAACTTCATCAGAGCCCAAACACTTTCTTTTCTGTGGTAATTTTGGCAAGGCCTGCATCTAAATAGCATGTGAGGGCCCACAATGACCATCAGAGCTTCCATACTATCTTCATCTCTGGTTGTGTCCACTTTTCCTACATTGACCTTGTCTATGAAAACGTTCAAAAAGCCTATGGGCCAGACACAAGCCAGTGAGATTGATGCTGCATAATTTGTCATATAATTCTTACTCTGTACTTTGGAAGGTAATCAGCTGTGCACACTGTCATACCTCCTTTATACAGGCATATGCAACCTAACAAATAACATCTCTTTCGGTAATACAAATTCTCATCTTAAATTTTGGTGTGCGTTACAACCTTATTCCAGACAACTGAGGGTTTCTAAGCATAAAAACAGTTTTATTCTCTCCTCTTCTCTTAAACTCCTTGGTATTTCTAAATATAGCCTTATTGTCCACAAATTTAATCATATCTTGCAAAACAGACACCCACATCTGGCAAAACTCTAGTGAGATGTGTTATAACAAGAGAAATAGAGAAAACAAGTACAGATATAGTTAGGTTTGTAGGGTTCCTTCTGATGACAATTTCTAAATTGTCCTACTTGGATTACAAGACAAAAATTGATCTGCCATGGAGTGCCCTTAAATAGTCCTTAACTAAGTGCCCTTAACTATTAAGGAACATCAATTCAGAAATTGTCTGGGGTGAAAATTTAGCCACTTCAATCCCAAAATTTCAAAGAAACTTGACTATTTCTAGAGGAAATAAATTTTTAAACAAGGAATTTTAACTCAAAAGGAAAAACAATAACCAAAGCATTATACAAACTAATGAATTTTAGTTAATGGTATGCATATCAATATATTTTGGGATGAAATTATAATGATGTCTGTAACTTTGAAATGTACCAAAAAATAAGACAGATTGGTAGAGGTTGGAGTCCTCAAAAAAACAGACGAGTAATAAAGCAAGTGTATTATAATGTTAGTTATAGAATTTGAATAGTGGGAATTTGGCTGTTCACAGCAAAGCTCTTTAAACGTTTATTTGTGTTTGTATTGTTTCTTAGTAAAATGTTAGAAAAATAAAGCAAATCTGCATTCTAACAGAAATAGATTTACATAGACAGAGACTTATGTGATTGATCATATTTATTGATAAACATTACTATTCTTTCTTATGCCTAGATACAAACTTCTTACCTTTGCTCCAGTGACTACCACTGATTTAACTCATCTCTGTAACTTGACAAATCTAATGATTCTCTAAATCCATTTCTTCTAAAACTTAGAGAAAAGCAGTAAATAAAAAGAAGAAAAGAGGCTTTGGATTTTCTCGATCAATAAAGTCTTATACATTGAATGATTAACACATGAACACATGCAGTCAATTTGATTTGACTTGTCTGTAACTTGGAAGAAAAGGTAGCTGTCCATTTTTCTCTATTCTCAGGAAAAAAGGTTGAGATTTGACCACTGCTGGAAAAAAGGTTAATAAATAGTGGTGCCTATATAATGGTTGAAAAATAAGGCTCTAACTTAAAACTTTACAGGCTAATACAGAGACAAAACCATGAATTTGGTAAATTATCTTATTCTCTTTTTAAAAATAAACTCATTTTCTTCATTTTTATGATCCCCACCTTTTATCTACAAAGCAGCCACTCTGTCTTCATAAAAAATCAAAATCAGCATGTCCTGTTATATTAGATTATATATATATATATATATATATATATATATATATATATATATATACACACACACTAGGGGCCCAGTGCACGAATTCATGCACCTTGAAAGGAACTGTGGGCCTTGAGGCTGTGATGGGCACAGGGGCAGGTCTCAGCCCATCCTCCGCGCCCCAGACTGGCCCCTCCCCCTGCAGCCCTGGTCTCCTGTATGCAGGCAGCCCACTCCTGCTGCTGCTCCCATGCGCTGATGGCACTGGCCTGCTCTATCACCCCTCAGGAGCAGGGGAGGTGGAGAAGCCCTGAGGTGTGATCAGGGCTGGCAGCCACTGCTCGCACCCGCTGATAGCACCAAGCGATTGGGACCAATGCCAGGTGCTAGCAGCAGGTGTGAGCTAGGCTGTCGCCAGCAATGGGTGCGAGTGGCAGCTGCCAGGCCCAATTGCTCTTCAGGAGCAGGGAGAGGTGGAGAAGCCCTGAGGGGTGATTGGGGCCAGCAGCTGCCGTTCACATCCACTGATCAGGGCCAGCACCGGGTGTCGGCAGCGGGTGTGAGTGGTGACTCTGGCGCTGGCAGCGGGCGCAAGCACCAGGTGGGATGGCGGTGCATGAGAGCAAAGAATTTTCAGTAATCATCAGAGGCTCATCCCGATGACAGCGACCTGCGCCCCGCCTTGGTCTGGCGCCCCCGCTCACCTGCTCCACCATCCCACCACAGCTGACACCCACCATGTTCAGCGCTCTGCTGCCTGCTGCCTGCTGCCTACACCCACCATGTTCCATGCACGTCTCCTGGTGGTCAGCACATGTCATAGTGACTCGTTGTTCAATTGTTCGGTTGTTCGGTTGTTCGGCTATTTGGTCTACTTGCATATTAGCCTTTTATTATATAAGATATTCTTTCTATAACAATTTATAAATATAGAGAAATAAAAATAAAGCAAAATATAATTTCACTAAAGTCTATCATTATTTTCTCATTTTTAAGTGATTTGTCCACATTGTATTTATGCATTTATAAATAACTTGATTTATTGTATCCTAACATTTTAAATTAGTTAATAACAGATAAAATGCAGAAATTGGATAGTTTTGAAGATGGAAATTATACATGGAGTGAAAAGAATCTACTAACCTCAATTAAACAATAATGTTCATAAAGCCAGTTTATTCCAAAAACCAAATGTGGAAGTTTTATCTAAAATTTGAAGTAATTTTTAATTTTTGCAACATATATTTAATCTTCTAGGAATTCCCTCCCTTTATGTAACATGTAGCTCATTAATGACTTTCATATATCTGATTGTTTAAACAATCTTTTAGATGTACATTATGAGAGCAATTGATGGAGTCTCTATGGATAATTCAATAAATAGTCATGCACATATATCTTTGACTACTTTTTCAATCATTTGTTTACTACACACTCCTTAATAAATGCCAAACCGAAGAGAATGTATGTTTGAAAAATTTCTATGCTTGCACAAATTTAACTACACTAAAAATGAACATTAGTTTTTACTACTTCACTCCATAGCCAACTCTGGATAGTACCCTTGATTTTGTCTGCACCGAAAGACAATGCTCTTCAAAATCCTTGAAGTAAAATAGTTATATGTATATTTTTTCCTGTTAGAATTTACGTGCAAAATATTGAGGTAATCATACTTTTAGTATCTGGCACTCTCTTTCTTGGTCCATGCAAATTCCTTCATTCTCTTCTTTTAATTAAATTTAAATTAAGTCTTTATCCTCCCTCTCCCCATTCTTAAACCCTCTTATTTTTCTAATTAGACAACTCTTCTAATGTGTTTATTTTGTTCTTTTTTGTTTGTTTTTGCATGCTATTTTAGTATAGATTCTGTATCTTTTCCACTTAGCATAATGTTATTAAGACCTATGAATATTTGTACATGTGTATATTCTCTACTCATCTAACTGCTAAGCTCCATAGTGAAATTACATTCCCTTCTATCCACAGAGTTTCTTCTGTTGGAACCAAGGTCACATCTACAACCTGGAACTTCAAGGAATGTGATGAGCATCTTCACACAGGCCCTGCTATGAACTTTTGTGAGATTTCCTTGGACGCATATGCCCAGGAAGAGATGCGCTAAGCCCTAAGCTGGGGTCAGTGGCAGCATCCACATTCCCACCAGAGGAAGCCCCAATCCACCCTTCTCATCATTGTAAACTGCCATTCTCATGAACTTAGGAAGGCAGTACAGTGCACTGCTTCTTATGACAAATCAAGAAAATAATAGCAGTCTTAATCCTACCTAATAAAGAGGTAATATGCAAATTGACCATCACTCCAACACAAGATGGCTGCCACCATGTGGTCAAAGATTGTCGCCCCCATGTGGACACAAGATGGCCACCACAAGATGGCCAGAAGGGGAGGGCATTTGTGGGCAATCAGGCCAGGAGGGGAGGGCAGTTGGGAGGGACCAGGCCTGAAAGGGAGGGCAGTTGGAGGCAATCAGGCCAGCAGGGGAGCAGTTAGGCATCAATCAGACTGGCAGGGGAATGGTTAGGGGTGATCAGGCTGGCAGGTAGAAGCAGTTAGGGGCAATCAGGCAGGCAGGCAGGCAAGCGGTTGGGAGCCAGCAGTCCTGGATTGTGAGAGGGATGTCAGATTGGAGAGGGTGCAGGCTGGGTTGAGGGACACCCCCTGCCCCATGCATGAATTTTGTGCACCGGGCCTCTAGTGAGTTAATAAAAATAAAATACTTACCAGAGTGCCTGGCCCACAGTAAATCCTCAAAAAATTAGCTATCACTACTAATATTTGGCCCTCATTGTCACATACAATTAAAAAGATAAGCAGAAAAACTTGCAGCAGAAATAACAAAAAATAAAGCAAGTTCTCTGTCCTTTTATTAAAATTAAAAATGATTTTGTTTATGTCAGCATTTCCTGTTGATCAAGTTTTACCTTCTGAATATTTCATATTACCCATATCCCATTTTAAACTGCTCATTAAGGTCTTTTCTGACATTATTACCAGATTCAAATAAACTTCACATATGCATTTGAAACACTGACTCTAATGCCACAGTCTCTTATGTAGCATTGAAAAGGCCAAATTAATATATTTGGAAGAATGCCCACTGGAAACAGATTTAGAAATAGATAAATGGTTCTGACACAATTATTAAAATGCCTAAAGTCACCTTTTCATGTGGCATATAAAATGGTAGCTCTAATATTATTTTGCTCAAGGCTACAAACATTTTACATAAATATTTAAGTTAATATTGAATGTGTTGCATTTAATAAAATTGTTCACTATAGATTTAAGTTATAAGAAATAGTGAGAAAATGTTAACATATTTATCTAATTATTTTTAAATTTGCTTTTCCACCTTTTTTTCATATTACTGCAAATCTCAAATTTTTAGTTTTGAGTTTCCATTTCTCTGTTAAAGAATCAGATAGGAATGAATTCAGTGTAGCCACTCAATAAAGGGTGACAACTGAACTGTGATTTGAGTGAATTTGAGAGCTAGAGTTGAGGAAGCAATACATTTTAAGTTAAAATGTCTCTCTCAGAAACAATATGAATGTATTTAAAATTATTTGCATCCTTTTTTATTAAATCCCAACCACCCACCTATTACTCTTTGTGGAATATTTTCACTGCATAACCAGGGCAGAGGGTATCCGATTTGGTCTCCCTCATCATGGAAAGAGGAGGGGAATAGATTTGCTGCTGCAGAGTCTATCTAATGGACAAATGCCTACTTTCTTTGGGGACAATTCTGTGATTTTCTGACCACAAGAAGGAAATTTCAGATACTAATGGAGAGCTATTGACCAGAGAATTAAACAGGAAAGTTTACTTTCCCATAAAATATAAAATTATACAAGGTTAAGGAGGTTTTTTTTATTGTTGTTTTCTTTTACCAGTTTTTCTAGTTTCAAAAGTCTGCATCCTATTTCTATTCTAGCAGTTTCCCCCAAAATATTAATTA
The DNA here is from genome assembly GCF_951640355.1 of Cnephaeus nilssonii. NCBI lineage: Eukaryota > Metazoa > Chordata > Mammalia > Chiroptera > Vespertilionidae > Cnephaeus > Cnephaeus nilssonii. Next base: position 50,095,671 of record NC_137080.1, read on the forward strand.
ACATACTTAAACTTATATTTCCTCTTAATTGTAGAACACTTAATTCAGACTTTATTTCTCTCTACTCTTTGGGATTCTTCCTATCTGTCATGTTTAAAACATCTGGAATTCAATTGCATATTCTCATTTTAAAATATAATTTTTGCAATCAATAGTTATTTGATAAAAGTGCATTAACGGTTTCTTTGTTTTAGTGATTATTTTGAGAGATTTTAGTGAGCTAGATTTCCTGCATCCTTCTTTGTCTGAATATTTTTTCTCTCTCACTTTTGAATGATCTTTGACCAGGTTGAGAATTCTTGATTTAGCACTTTGAAGGTGCTGCTCCTTTATCTTTCTACATCCACATTGCTATTAAAGTATGTGGTCAGTGAGCCTTTTTCCTCTGGAGTTGACCTGCTTTATTTTTCTTGGACAGAGGAATTTTCTGAAATTTCTCTTTCTATTTTTGTCTTGGAAATTTATTACACATCTACTCAATTGTGTTAACATTTTGCTATTATTTTCTCAGCTCTTACGTACATTTTCTCTCTCCCTCTCCCCACATTTCTATTAAACATTCAAGATGCTTTGATTCTTGTCTCTATGTACCCATTTTTCTCTCATGCTTCCCATCTCTTCATTCTTTGTGCCAGCTATTTTGGGACATTTCTCCAGCTGAATATCAAAGCTTAGAGTTCTTAGTTCACCAAAAACTTTACTTTATATGTGAAACTGGCTTTGTATTGGGTTTTTGAAAATGATCTCCAGAATTGTCAACATTCGGTGATGGGGGAAACTGCCCTGTGTGCCCAATCAGCTTTCTTAAATCCAGTGTCACTGCCTGATGTTTTCTATCTTTCACGTTGTTAAGATATAACTGGAGTTGAATAGAGAAAATGAAAATGATTTTATTGTCAAAATACAGTATATTGAAAATTTTGACTGATGTAGCAACATTCAACAAATGACAGTCACCTAAAAAATGTCAGACACTATTCTAGGCATTTAGGATACATAAGTGAACAAAACAGGAGAAAAAAAATTCTTGCCTCCTAAAGGCATTCTAGTATATTCCTATGCATTTGCTGAGGCAGGAAACTACTTTAATAATATGGAAGCTTTATAATGACATTAATATAAAACTACTCATTTTATATATTTATTGATTAGCAGTGTTTGCTGCATATCCATATAATATGTCACTGTACAATATTTTTAGATTACAGAGATCATAAAGGGAATATAAGAGTCCTTACTAGAAACTCATGAACTGTATATCCTATACCTATAGTAAAATAAAATAAAATGTACTCTCAATTATGTGCATATTGATTTAGAAATTTTATTTATTATAAATTTACATATGAAATCTTAGTTATATTACACTATTATATGCTTAATAAACATAAATTATAAACTTTACAAGCATAATAAAGGTATAGTGAATAAAATGTGCTTTAAAAATTATTAATGGTATAAAATAGCCTCAAACCTTAAAAGTTTTTCATGTTCTTGGGTTTTAATAATCTTTCTAATACAGTGCTTTACAATAACCATTGAATATTTTGAGATTTATTCTTGGTTTGTGACACCCACCCCAGCTCTCAAAATCTTTGTTGCCCTGTACCCCTCTAATGGTGCCATCTCTGGGAACCTGTCCTTCCTGGCCCAAAGCCCACAGGTTGACTTCTACCATCGGGAGTTTGTTGCTTGCATGCTCCAGGTCTACTGAAATATATGCCATGTCCTCTACACTCTTAGTGTCAGCATTCTGATATTGCAAATTATTAACTATCAAATATGATAAACTAATTGATAATGATGTGATAGGGTTAAAAGAGCAACTCCTGAATAATACTAATATAGAGCTTCCAGATACAGTGCCCTAGTCTTTCAGATTCTATGGTCTAAGAGTGAGAATTTAAGGGAAAGATTGAATTGGGCTGTTCTTCCCAGTCAATGGAAAATATATTTTTAGAACAAAACAAAATGACATTATATGTGTTTTTTAATTATTGATTTTGAATAATCCTTTTCTTCAACACACTTTGAATGCTATTCAACATTTCTTTAGTACCTAATAAGACAGGTATTAATTACTTTGCCTAGTTTAAAATCAAATTTTCACAAAAATTCATTAACTATATACTAAAATATGTTTTCTGGTAAGACATTGAAGGAAAATTAAATTATTTAAGTCTATACCATAATATATTAGTTAGGGTTCATTCAGAGAAGCAGAACCACTAGGATATCTATCTATCATCTATCAATCTACCATCTATCTATCTATATATATCATCTATCTATCTATCTATCTATCTATCTATCTATCTATCTATCTATCATCTATCTATCATCTATCATCTATCATTTATCTATCATCTCTCTATGATTTGTTATTTGTAAGAGGTATGTGACCTCACAAAGTTGGTTAAGCAGTCTCTGCAAATGTGTTGTCTTGGTGGTTGATGGTGGAGCTTGATTCAGGGCAGGTAGAGGAGAAGGGAAGATAGACATAATGTGCCAAAAAGCAGGAAAAGCTGGAACCTACAAGAATGCTCTGAAGCCCAATAAGATAGACTAACATCATTTTAGTGTTTTCTTGCTGGAGGCTAGGAACAGTAGTTAGCATATTAAATGCAGGAGGTCCATCAAAAGGTTGATGGACACCTTCAGCAGGGCTGAAGATTTGCATATATTATCGCCTGCTGCCAGGCAGCTGAGGGAAGTTCCCCCAACCTGATAATCTTACTGTTTATCAAACCTTACCTTTGATATGTATACCTGCTTTGCTTGAGGGCAAAATGTGTGAATAAAAAGCCCTGGGTGCGGAGATTCAAGGAGCTTAGTCACTAGAACTAAGTTTCCGTCTGGCCCTCCAAAATGCCTTCCAAATTCATATTTCTTCTCTAGTCTCTTTAATCTATTTATACACAACCCCTTTTCCAGATTCCTGAACCCTTGTAGATGCCGAGAAGACCCCAGCATTTGCTGCCTCCAAACTTGATGGTACTGGGGTCCTTCAGAAGCTCAGGCTGTTTATCAATGAACTAAGCATGCACACACCAGACCCAGGTGTCAAAGAAGCTGAAGGTCAAGGTTGAGTAGCTGCAGGCCCAGACACTGCCAAGGAGACAACAAAGTAGCCATAATACATGAGCTCTGAAATGACTGCTGTTTCCCCTCTTCTCTATAAATTACACATGACAAAGTCACCACACATAGGACTCTTCATTGAACCACATTATGCTAGTATTCCTGAAATCCTATCTAATAAAAGAGTAATATGCAAATTGACTGTCACTCCAACACACAAGATGGCTGCCCCCATGTGGTCAAAGATGGCTGACCCCATGTGGACACAAGATGGCCACCACAAGATGGCCAGCAGAAGAGGGCAGTTGGGAGGGACCAGACCTGCAAGGGAGGGCAGTTGTGGGCGATCAAGCCTGCAGGGAAGGGCAGTTAGGGGTGACCAGGCCTGCAGGGGAGGGAAATTAGGGGCAATCAGGCTGGCAGGGGAGCAGTTAGGTATCAATCAGGCTGGCAGGGGAGTGGTTACAGGTGATCAGGCTGGCAGGCCGAAGTAGTTAGGGGCAATCAGGAAGGCAGGCAGGTGAGCAGTTGGGAGCCAGCAGTCCTGGATTGTGAGAGGGATGTCCGACTGCCCGTTTATCCCAGTAGGATTGGGCCTAAAGGGGCAGTCAGACATCCCTCAAGGGGTCCCAGTTTGGAGAAGGTGCAGGCTGGGCTGAGGGACACCCCCCTCCCCCATGCACGAATTTCGTGTACCGGGCCACTAGTTTTCCTATATGAGTCTACAAAGTAACATTTCTTCATGCAGTTTTTCATCTTCCATTCACTTTATTTTTATTGTGGTAAAATATACATAACACTAGAAGCCCAATGCACAAAATTCATGCACTGGTGGGGGGTCCCTTAGCCCGACCTGAAACCTCTCCAATCTGGGAGCCCTCAGGGAATGTCCTACTGACGGCTTAAGCCCACTCCCTGTGGTTCTCTGCTCTCTGCAAACCTGCCTGCTGGATGCCGCCACAGGCCCTGGTGTCTGCTCTCTGCGGGGGCCCTGTTGTCTGCTCTCTGGCTCGCCACCGCAATGAGGGGCAAGCAGGGCCCTGCTGTCTGCTCTCTGTGGAGGCCTGCAGACCGTTGAGGTCCGTGTGCTCTACTCATTTGGCGGGGAGCTGGGGTTCCATTGTTGACATGGCCGACTCTGATCCCCGCTACCCCCACTCCTCCATTGAGGGTGATTTCAACTATGGCAGCTGCGTGGCCTCTGGGTAGGTTGCACTCTCCGCAGCTCACCAGGCCTGGCTGCTGCGCAGGCACCATGGGAGGTGGATTTCCAGGTTCCCAGGGAGAGCGCCCTCTGCGCCGGACTCCCAGGGAGAGCGGAGTCTCAGAGGGAAAGCAGTTCGCTCTGCGTCCCCTCGGGTCACCTGCGCCAGAGCGAGCCCCCATCCTGCTCAGGGCTCAGAAGGGAGAGCCGCCCCAGGGAGTCCTCCTAGCTGGATGTGAGAAACAAAACTGGAGCCCTTCCTCCTTGAACCCTGTCGTCTTCGGGCATGTGAACCCATTTTATTTTATTTGACGCAGCCTCACCTGCCTGGCCTGTGTGGCACGCAGCCACACCCACCCACTACTGCCGGATGTTACCCATGAGGGCGTCCTGGCTAACTAGCATATTCATCTCTTATTATATAGGATAAGCCAGCAGATGAGAGCAGCCATCAAAATGGTTAATTAGATTTAGTAATCAAATTAGTTTCAGTTTTTACTGAATTAATTATCAGAATGGGTGATTTAATCATGAATATAGGCAAGCTTAAAAATTTTTGAAATTTTCATGCTAATTTTAATAGCAGGTAGTTTTAAATCAGGTTTTAAAACATATTTTTTGATAGTTCAAGAAAACACTAAAAGCATAGCATATCTGGAATTTTAACCTCACAGTATTCACAAAGGTAAATTGCCTGTCATTTCTGATTGCAGTGTTTTATTTGGTCATTATTTATAGTGTCATTTAAAAAATTACATTTGTCATTTAAAAAATTACAAACAACCAGTAAAATTAGCATTTTCTAGAGTGAACTCAAGAAGAGTTGTTGGAAATAGATTATTTACTTCCATAATAGAATTAGATCTGTGATCCTCTCAGCCACTTAAGAAACATAGCTGCTATCTAATTTAGTGGGATTTTCTTTATCTTAGACATTAAAATTACCGCTATAGTTAAAAAATAATTGAGAAATAACTTTGGATTCTTACGTTTAATTTCAGAAGAAAATTAAAGCAATATAAAAAGCATTAGCAAAATAGTATATTTGAATTAAAAACTAGAAATAGGAATCTATAAAAGCTGTGGTGCTAGGTGCTAGTTTTTCAGTTCAAAGTCAAAGGGAAGTGAACAAAGGCTAAAATACATAGCCACTTCTCAGCTACTTTTCTGCTTGCAAATATTCCAAATACATTAAAAACACAAAGAATAAAGTATGATTTATCAATAAGCCTCCAAATAATAAATATGGATGGATTGATAGGTAGGTAGAGAGTTAGATACATCAATAGATGATAGATATATAGATGAATGATGGAAAGATGATAGATAGATGGATACATAGATACATAGATTAGAAGTGGGTATTAATCTCCCACCCCTCTAATTACACCCTTTAGAAGTAACAAATTGCTGTATCTTCAGGATATGTTTTATCTACCTGGGTCTTTAAGGTTGCATGCACACATGAGTACACACATACACAGTTTTTGTTTTTGTTTTTTAACAAAAATGAGATTAGGTTTTACAAAATTTTTCCTCTTAGTATGCCATGGATATGTTTCCTAGTCAGCACATAAGTCATATGTGTTTTGCTGATGCTTCTATAGTATCGCATTACAGGAGCACAGCACAATTCACTTAGTTTCTTCATTTTGCATATTTAGCTTGTTTCCTTTCTGTTGTTGCTTGTTTTACTATGGAATAATTCTGCAGTGAAAACCCTAGTAAGATAATTTTTAAGATAATTCCTTAATTACTACAGAATAGATTCGATGAGTGGAATTGCTTGATCACATGTTTTGCCCATTTTCAACCTACATAGAGTTCCCACCTACAGTTTAAAGAAATTGTCTTTGTCCCAACATTTTCAAAAGCCTGGAAAAATATCCATCTATTAAAATTTGCACTGACTTTCTTTTTTAAAAAGATTAATGAGCATTTGAAATGATTAGTGAAGGTAAGCATCTTATAAATTTAGTGGCCTTAGCTCTTTACCCAATTGACCTATTTAAAAAAAAAACAAAAAAAAAACTTGGGCTCTTAATCTTTTCCTTAGTGATTTTTAAGTACATTACATATATTTGGGCTATTAGTCCTTTTTTTGTATTTGTTTTAACGTGTTTTTTTTTTTTTTTTTACTTTTGATATTATGGAATTGAACATACATAAAATGAAATTTAACAAATAATTATAAATCATATATCCATTCCATTGTAGAAAGCATACTATCACTGATATCAGAAAACAGCAATCACTCCTGAAGTTCCTTTCATGTGCCCACCTGACCACAATCCTCTTTCACCCATAAGGCACACTTGACCTTCACATCAATTACCTTCTAATTGCTCTTATTTTCTTCATCGTTTTACTTCCTACTTTTGTTTCCCACTAGAATATAGTTTTGTTTTCTCATTCCTTCCTCCACCCAGCACAAAGGGTGTGTGTTGAGTCACTGCTGTTTTTCTTTCTCTTCACCTGTAGTCACTGTTGTTTTCTTTCTCTTCACTATCAAGTCTCCCTGAACTCTGGATACTCCAAAGAGGCACTGACTCTCATTTTAAACAAAGCAAACTTTCTTTGGCTCCCCATTGCCTTCCAGGCCCTTTTCACTTCTCCCCTTTTTATCAAAACCTTCTTTATGTGGTTTCTCATCTTCCATTCACTTTACTTTTATTGTGATTAAAATATACATAATATAAAATATACCATCTTATCCATTTTTAAGTATAATTTTGTGGCACTAAGTACATTCACATTGTTGTATAACTGTCATCACTAATGATCTCCAGAACTTTTTTTCTGTATCATTTAAATAATCACTCCCCAACTTCCTCCCCTGTTAGCCCCTGGTAACTAACATTCCATGTCTGTATCTATGAATTTGACAATTCTAGGTAACATGTAAGTAGAATCATTTATTATTTGTGCTTTCATGCCTGACATATTTCACTTACTATAATGTCTTCAAGGTTTGTCCATGTTGAAGCATGTATTAGAATTTCATTCCTAAGTAATGCTTGCTGATATACCATTGTATGTATGTGCAACATTTTATTTATCCATCAATGAACACTTGGGTTCCTTCTACCTTTTGACACTTGTGAATACTGCTTATATGAACACGGATGTACAAATATCTGTTTGAATCCCTGCTTCTATTATTTTTGGTATATTTCTAAAAGTATAACTGCTGTATCACATGGTAATTCTATGTTTTATTTTCTGAGGAATCATCATACTGTTTCCACAGCAACTATACCTTTTTACAACAAAGTTATATGTGCATACTTTCTGTCTGACTTATCTATACTAATAAAAGAGTAATATGCTAATTAAATCGAGTTGGGGGCAAGTAGGCTGGCGGGGGGGCCAGTTGGGGGTGAGCAGGGCAGTTGGGGGTGATCAGGCCAGCAAGGGGGGGCAGTTGGGGGGCGAGAAGGCTGGCGGGGGGGGGCAATTGGGGGCAAGCAGGCCAGCAGGCAGAGTGGTTAGGGGAGATCAGGAAGGCAGGCAGGTGAGCGGTTAGAAGTCAGTGGTCCCGGATTGCGAGAGGGATGTCCGACTGCCGGTTTAGGCCTGAACCTGGATCGGGCCTAAACCGGCAGTAGGACATCTTCCGAGGGGTCCCAGATTGGAGAGGGTACAGGCCAGGCTGAGGGACACCGCCCACCCCCCATGCACAAATTTTGTGCACTGGGCAACTAGTATAATATATATGGTTTGGGGATTGTAAAGTTTTATGTAATGAAATCTATTACAATGTCTATTGATGGCTTCTCTGCTACCTATTACTTTACATATTGTCAGCATTTTTCTTTTTATCAACCATTATTATACTTTTGATGAAATGCAGAAGACACAGTTTGCAGAAATATTTGCCCTCACATATCATTATTTATGTTAATAAATATGTTCCTAAAACTGGTGCTACAATAAGCAGATTTCTAGAATAATATCCAACAAGATAAGGTACTATGAAAAGCAATGTAAGTTCCATGTGCCTAGATTTCATCTTATTATTTCCTGTATTCTTGGGTCCTAGAATACAATGTTGCCCAAAGAAGATGCTCAGTAAATACCTGTTAAATTTGAATTAGTTAATTCTGTATTTTATGCTTCATTATCAGTGGTTTAGCTATGGGTGCATGAAAATCAAACCAGAGCATTTTGGATGAGTTTAGTCACAATATTTTCATTAGCTTTTTTTCCTTTGGGATAGGAAAGACAAGATTAATGCTTCCCAAAATGTGGCATGTGTCAAATTCTTTCCTATGGCAGGTATTTGAAGAAGATCCCTGTGATACTTTACCCCGTTCTCATAAAAGAACTTAGAAAAAATGTCACTATTCAATTGTATTCTTCAGGGGAGGTATTTTGGGTAGTCGTTATAATAGTTAAAGGCTAGTTTTATCTAGAAATGTATTGTAAAAATATTTTAACAATGCATGCCCATAAAATGAATCATATCAGGTTTTATAGATCCTAAAATGTGTAATTTACAATCTTAGTAGTATGGTTTTGATGTGGGGAATGAAACTTCATTTTATAAATTTAAAAATTACCACTGAAATAATAAACATTTAAGTGTCTTTAGACATAATTAAATACAGAGGAGGAAGTGACTAATTAAAATATTATAATAATAATCTTAAAAATATATAGAGGTAACCTTAATATGAAAGTAATGTGACTGATTTTACTCAGTGAAGTGAAAATAAAAGTTTGATTATAACCTCTTGAAAGCTTTAAAACAATTGTGAATTTATTAAATTCTTTGGTCTAGGCTTTGTGGTCATGGAAGTACATATGTACACCATTTTAAAAATTAGTCTTCCTAATCTAGCAATATAGTGCAATTAATATAAAACTAATCCCCCACTATACATCATCCATAATTTTTTATTAAATGAAGCAAAGAAATATATACACATGTGCTACAAAATATGTTTAAGAATATCCACAGCAGCATTGTTAAAAATAACCTAAATTTATATAAATAGAAGAATGGATATATAATGTGTAATAATCATACCATGAAATACCATACAATAATGAAAATGAGTAAAACAGTGTTACATGTATCCATTCATCTAAATAGATAAGTCACATATAGAAAACATTGAGGAAAATTAAAGAATAACTTGTAGAAAAATACATATATTTTAAAAATTTAAAAACATGCAAAAGTATGCATACTATATGTACATGTATGTATATCTATGTGCGCATCTACATATGTATATACATTTGTGTACAGTATATATATGCAGCTATATCAGGAAGAGTTAATAAATATTGGAAGAAAAAATATCAAATTCAGATTAGTTCAAATTTTAAATTAGTGGAATTAGTTATTACCTTGGCGTGAGGAGTGAAGGAAATGCTACCAAGGAGGAATAAAGCAGGGATTACATTATATTTATAATATAATTTCTCATATTTTAATGTCATATTGTTTTCATATTTCTACAAATGTCTTGTATATTTCACTACAGTTTTAAATAAAAATTTAAATAATGAATAAAATTACTTGAAAAGTGGGCTTTCCCTTCTTAACTATAATCATCAAGATAGGAAATACAAATTTTGTGGTCCATTCTTATAAAACTTAATAGATTACAGGAGGGGAAAAACATAGCCAGAATATAATATTTGACCTTAAGTAGACTGTGGTCAATTTTTCTAGTTCAGAATAAGCTTGTAAATGTAACAGAAGAGATCTTCCACTTTTTAGCCTTATCTGACTCTTCAGTCACTTTCTTCACATACCCAAAATTGCATCAAATTATCCTTGTCTTCAAATCACAAATCACAACATATACTTTGTAATTTTACACAAGATAGTCCATGGGGTTGAGATACCTTGCTCTCCTTGGCTAAAATAGTCCTACATCTTTCAAAAGACACAACATTTTGGGGGTGAGGAGTAGGTGTAGATTTTATTCCTGAGACCCCAAGACTCTTTCCTTTGAGCACCAACTGCCTATGATTTATGTCTCTGTTCTAGAGGTCACACACTGTCCTGCCCTCATTTTCTCTAATGTCTAGTTTTTCTAACTTAAATGTGAACATATAAAGAACAGAAGAGGTGATTCAGACTCTCTAGTGCTAGGAATCTGAAAACATAATTATCATAGGATCTAATAGTACATTCTCACAGCTGATTATTGTGTCATGTCATTCTGAGAATGAACCCTAATATTTCTAAATATTTGATGCCTAGAAGAGTACTTACTTTGAATACATAAGTAGTTTTTCATTTTATCTTAGGGCAAAACATATAGTTCTTTAGAAAAAAATTTACTCTTTTGCAAAACAAATAAAATAAGTTTTCTTGGTAAAAAACAAACAAACAAAACTTCCTTCTGGACTGAAAGGTAACAGACTTGCTTGAGCATGTTGATGGATTGGGAGCCAGACCTGTGCTCTATAAACACTAACCTTGGTCAGGTTTAAGATTGCTCTTCTGGGCTGTAATTAATGTTTAAGTCAATTGGTAAATTCAAAAATAATACAGCCTGACTTTATTTGCACTTGGGGTAATAAGTAAGATCTATTTGAAACATGTCAGTAAGCAGAACCTCTGGAAGAGTTGATAATAAAACTGATAGCAACTTTTTAAAATTTCTAGAAGTGTTTCTAGAATATGCTTGCAAAATTGAAAACCAACCACCATATAGATGGGTGAAAAACATAAGTGTTCCTCTGTGTTTTCCAAAACTTGGATGGGTAAAGAGAAACTAGTAGAAGAATGAACTTTCCACAACCCAGGAAATGGGGAAGATAATGGCAAAGGTGACCTTATTTTATACTCTCAGCTTGTGAGGTCTGAGAAAAAACATGAGTTTACAATTGAATAATTGAATGGAGAAAAGAATTAAACACTCTTTTTAAAATGGTAGCAAGAAGTCTTGGAATAAACTTTAAAAGACCCTCATAAGGACAGTAATTTGTTCGTTCTGTATCTATCTGTGCAATTCATTCCTTCCAGTAGTTACAGCCTTGAAGATGGGTACTTATTTTTTTACTCTTGTTTCCCTATAGCAGTAGATTCATATATGTTATCTTTAATTTAAGATATAAAATAAACAAATGTTAGCACAAATAGAGTGTAGAGGGCCGCCTGGGAGGCACCTGGGCATTTCCTTAATTATTCATCAGCTGAACTCAGGGAGTAGGCTGAGTCACGCCCTGGGAACATGCTTCCCCAATGAGGCTGGACATGTTAATCAGTTCTGACTTCATAGCAGCCCAGGTGTCGGCAGGGGCGGGTCTAGATATGTAAATCTAGTAATGCTGGGGCCTAATTAAGAATGCAAATAAGCTCCTTTGATCCTAAGTTTTGGTGTTACTTCCTGGATTTTTGGGATATAAAATAAACCTGCTGGGTGGCTCAGGGTCGTCGTCATGCTGCCTCTCCATCAGAGAGGAAAGATGGCGTCCCACCCAGCCCCAGCTTCATGAATCTATTTTTGCGTCTTGTTTTCTTTATTTCTATTATTTCTCAATCCCTGGCTGCCTCCACTTAGAACCGGTTCGTTCATCTCTCTTTCCGCGCGGGACGCGAAAAAGGGAGATCCCCGCCATGTCTGGCCCCCGCCGCATCAGGGCCCCGCAATAGAGAAGACTATAACATGTTATTTCTTACATGTGCTTTCAAAAGAGGTATGTGTGTTGGTTATGTCTACTTTCATTTATGAGAAAAATTAAACTTAGAGAGATTAAATTACATGCCCAAAAGCATCATGCCCCCTTTGAAGGCAGCTGGGAGTTGATTTTATGTCTTCTCTAGACTCCATCCTCTATCCTTTGTATCACACTATGCCCACTTTCTAGGTACAAAGAGGAAAACTTTATATGCGACTTCCCTTCAGCCACCCAATTCATGCTTACTTCTGGCCCCTCTTTATATGAAGCATTTGTATTGTAGCTCTCAATTTACCAACGTTTAAAGTTGATCCAAGCAGACATTTCTTGAAATTCTTCAGCCACAGAGGAAATAAAAGCTTTTATGTTTTAAAAGGATTGCTTCCCACTCCAAGGCAGGTTGACCTGTATCCTAGCCCCACACTGAAGACCCAACAGCAGGAGTTCTGACTCCTGCAGAACTCCCCAGCTCACAACCTCACTCTCTTGACTCTTTCTTCCTCTTAACCCAAACCTTGACCTTGTTTTTTATTTTTTTTAACATTATCTGCTCATATTAACTCTTAGCTCTTTGAAAAAATTTACTTGTAGCAATGACTTGAGACCTTAGGCTAAAAGTTATGTTTTGTTTTTCTTCTGCACCCTCTAGCCTGACTTCTAAGAGGACAGACACTAAGTTACACTACAATAAGCCCTGTCAAGCTAGAGTCTGGTGCAGGACATACTTATTTGAGTAAACAAGGTGGATGTGTTCATTGTGCCTTTGTTGTAGTACATGTACATAGCAAACTATGAAAGACGCCTTCTGAGAAAGAAGATTTCTCAAAGATTAAATGCAGATAGGAATAGCTCCCTCTTCCACAACCTGCCTGTGGAGAATGGCTTTGATAAATGTTTCTCCAATAAAGATGAGGCCCCTAAAATCTTCTTTGAAGTTTGGGCATTTTTCTAGCGTCTGGGGACACTTCTTGTTTGGAATTCCTGAATGGCTGGAGTACGAGGAACTGTCTCACAGCTGTGCTTATGTATGGTCGAGGCTCAAGGCAGGCAACAAAAATAAGTTATGGAAAATTCACATTATGCAATGCAGCAGACATAAAGTTTATTAGAGAGAAGCACCAAAAGAAATTACAACACCAGAAATGTATCAAATTAAAGGCACTCCAAAAATGACACAGAGTGGCAGGAACCCAGGGTGAATGTGACAGTCCGTCCTTGGAACTGAAGCCGAGGGATGGACTCCTGGATGGTGAGCCCTGTGACAGCAGAAACTCTTGTTTGGTATCACCTATGAGCACGTAGGTCATGAAGACTGGAGATGTTGCCACAGTCAGGCAGGAAGTGTGCTCTGGTGACTAAAGGGAAGCCTTTACTCCTGTTTGTATAGCACTTAGGCAATCTTGTCAGCTGGTCATCACACATTCTCTTTTACCAATTTGGACTACCCCATCCCAGTGAAGATTCGGGAGAGAGAAGACATTCCAAATCCCTTTCCACTCTCCAAGTGGTTCTCTGATTGCCATAGAGCTCTACCCAAATGGTGATAGAAAACTGTTAGCTGGACAGCAACAGATTATCTACACTAATAAAAGAGAAACATGCAAATTGACCATCACTCCCCTACGCCCACCAGCCAATTAGAGCGAGTATGCAAATTAACCCAACTAAGATGGTGGCCGTCACGGAGCTGGAGTGAGCAGGAGGCTTGGGTTGCCCCATCGATGGAGGAAGCCAAGCTTCCTGCCTGCCCTGGCCGGCCCTGGCCTCCGCTCAAGGCTACAAAGTTTCAATTATAGAAAATAAATAAATCCCAGATACCTGTTTCCAGCCAGCCCTGGCCTATGCTTGGGTCACCGGGGTGTGTGGATGGCCTGTAAACCACCACAGGCCCCTTTCCCAGGCCACCCCAATCCCCAAGGGAACCCTCAGCCTGATCCGGGACACCCTTCAGGGAAAACCAGCCGGCCCCCACCCATGCAACAGGCCTCTATCCTATCTAATAGAAGAGTAATATGCAAATTGTCACTCCAACACAAAAGATGGCTGCCCCCATGTGGTCAAAGATGGCTGCCCTCATGTGGACACAAGATGGCCACCACAAGATGGCCAGCAGGGGAGGACAGTTGGGAGGGACCAGGCCTACAAGGGAGGGCAGTTGGGGGCGATCAAGCCTGCATGGGAGGGCAGTTAAGGGTGACCAGGCTGGCAGAGGAGGGAAGTTGGGGGCAACCAGGCCTGCAGGGAAGGGCAGTTGGGGGGGGGGGGGGACCAGACCTGCATGGGAGGGCAGTTGGGGGGGGGACAAGGCTGGGAGAGGAGGGAAGTTGGGGGCGACTGGGCCTGCAGGGAAGGGCAGTAGGGGGGACCCAGGCCTGCAGGCAAGAGCAGTTGGGGGGGACCAGGCCTGCAGGGGAGGGCAGTTGGTGGGACAAGGCCTGCAGGGGAGGGAAGTTGGGGGGACAAGGCCTACAGGGGAGGGCAGTTGCGGGGGGAGGACCAGACCAGCAGGGGAGAGCAGTTAGGGGCGATGAGGCTGGCAGGGAAGGGCAGTTAGGGGTGACCGTGCCTGCAGGGGAGGGCAGTTAGGGGCAAATGGGCTGGCAGGGGAGCAGTTAGGCATCAATCAGGCTGGCAGGGGAGTGGTTAGGGAGTGATCAGGCTGGCAGGCAGAAGTGGTTAGGGGCAATCAGGAAGGCAGGCAGGCAAGCAGTTAGGAGCCAGCAGTCCTATATTGTGAGAGGGATCGGGCTTAAACGGGCAGTCGGACATCCCTCTCAGGGTCCCAGATTGGAGAGGGTGCAGGCTGGGCTGAGGGACACCCCCCCCCATGCACAAATTTCGTGCACCGGGCCTCTAGTAATGAATATTCTTAGTTTGAATATTTACCAAAGAGAGATCCAGTTTTAAACTGAACATCATGTGGTGGAAAAAATAATAGGGCTTTTAATATCAATCTGATTCATTTTTCATAGTGGAGGAGGAACAAGAAATTGTCAAATGACAACAAAACCCTCATATTTATGTAAGCAAGGCACATTTAATATTTATATTTTAACATAATCCCATTAGACTAAAAGTGTCATATGGGTAGGATTTTTGTCTGCTTTCTGACTATTGAATTCTCAATGTTTAGACTAACACTGGGTCCATATTAAATTTTCAATAGATATTTTTCAAAAAAGTTATTGAATTTAACGTATCTGGCTCTGACTAACTGATATGCATGACAAGGGATATTACCACAAATTTTGCAAGATGTGAAGAAGCTAAATGCCTTGAACACCTTTACTGTAATAAATTTTATAATTTAGACAAAATAAACAAATTGCTTGAAAACACAAACTTCTAAGTTTAACACAAGAAATGCAAACTCTGAATTCTCCAATATCTAGTAAAATATTAAGTCTGTAGTTAAAAATCTTTACACACAGAAAACTTCAGACCTATGTGATACCACTCATAAATTTATTCAAATATTTAAAGAAGGACAAAAGTTATACCAATCATAAATGACTTATTTCAGAAAATAGAGAAAGAGGTAATAATTTTCAATTAATTTTATTAAACTGTCATAATGATGAAATTTGTTTTACCATCAGTTCTTTGAATAGTATTGTATACAGTCAATTAATAAAAATCACTCTAGTTTAAAAGCGATGCAGTGGGCCAATGTTCAACTTGGACACATTCTGCTGTGTAACATAATGTGAAGATGAGACTTTTATATTTCAGGCATCATGGGCTTGGTATTCTAAGAAACACAATGACGCACTTGAGGAATCATCCCACTTTATTATTACTATGTTTATATCTCAGAGAGCGTAAAGACCGAGTTTTTCATCTGTGTACTTTCATTATGCATCAGAGTGATTGGACCTTAATTGGTCTTCAGTAAATATTTGTTGAACATTTCTCTAAAAAGTGTGCTAGAAAGTAGTGAGATTGGTTTTTACAAAAATCTATAAGTGCAAGAAAATGATCAATATTTGTCTGGTAAAATGTCATCCCTGTTTCTGAATGCCTAAAGATTCTGAAAGTGACACATAAAATGGCTAAGTTGCACGCACCATCTGAAATGCTGCCTATAATTCTTCAATCAGTATCTAGGTACCATAGTCCTGGGGAATAAGGCTGCTTTGAACAATTTCTGCCTAGGATAATAATACAGTTTGGCTCTTCTTATCACTGGATCAGCACAGTAGCAACTAAGAGCAAACGAAAGGAAATGTTACTAACTTAGGTATATTCTATATTTTTCAGATATTCTCAAGAACACATATTCCTTTGTTAGACACCTTTTCAGATTCAGATACATGGAACACCTTTCATGGCTACAGAAGCTTCTCTACTAGGAGCATCACCTTAGCTCACAGACATACATGGTTGTGTGTGTATATGCACACGTGTGTATATATGTGTGTACAGGTGTATACATACCTTCCTAAGTGTTACTCATGGTTTTAAGTACTTCCGATATATTGTAATTTATTCCTTAGAACACCCTTACAAGGTAGATTCCATTGTTAGTCTCAGTTGAGGAAACAGGCACATAAAGGTTAAGTAGCTTTTCTTTCTCCAGGACCAATACATGCCGGAGTCAAACCCAAACAGAGTCTGATGTCAAAGTCCGAGCTCTCAACACTGGCCATCCACCTCTCACAGTGTGATAAACCCTCTGGCTGGTATTTGACTCTAACTTGTCCCCCAGAGTGAGGTGGGGAAGGAGCGGTCCAATCATGGAACGCATTTCCGTACTGGCTTCTCAAGTCATGACTTTTTTCTTTGTAACAAAGTGTGTGATTGAAACACCCCTTTTCAGCAGTGGCATTACCATTTTGAAACCATTCAAACTGGTGTGTTTTGTTCCATGAATATGCCTTGGAACCATGTACCTTGCTTATTTTAGCAAGCTTCCTGATTTTTTAATATGACTTTTTCCAATCCTTGGAGGGAAAAAAAAAATCTGCCTTGCACTTATGTAGTGCTTGCATTTCAAAGTACTCCTTATTACCACTCTCCTCTAGATTTGCTATCAGGGAAATTGGGAAATAGGAAGTAAATGTTAGTATATGTATCTGTATTATGTTTATACTTTATGCCCTTTGTGAATCTAAGCTTAAACTTACAAAGTAGGCAAGAAAAGTAGTTTTATGCTAAGAAATAAATATAGATTCATAAAAATTAAAATTTATGTGTAAGAGGTACAATATTTAAATATTTAGTGCCGCTTATGTCTACTTCCTCACTTCTTTCCAGTGTAGAATATCTATCTTATTTTATTACGTAACTATCATTTTCTCATAAAAAGGTAAAGGAGTGTTTTGAACAGGAGTCTCATTTACTGGAAAGTCTTAAACCATTTTTTATTCATTTATACTTCCCTGCTCTCTTACCTCCACCCAATGTGGATACATTGAAGTCTACCTGCCTTTGCTTTTAAAAATTCGGATTCTTGTCAGCACTCAACTCGGTCTATACATAATTTATTATAATTACTAACAGAACTTTTAGTGCCACGCTCAATTATCCCTGGGGCACAGAAAAGGGTTATGGATTGTTGGATACTTTTAGGCACATGAAACTGTCATAAGAGGGTATACCCATTAGTTCTAGTGAGTGGCCACAGACTCCAGAAGAACAGAATAGCTTTACACTGCACAGATGCTGTACTCCCACCTACCAAAGCAAGAAATGTTTTTAGTACAAGATCACATGGGAAAATTCAGACGCTTACATTGGAGCTTACAGCAACAAGGATTGAAATTTCATTATGTTTATAACCAATACTTTTGGAGAGAAGAATCCAGCTATCATCATTTCATAATACCTGTGTATCTCATAGTTTGGTTGGGAAGGCACTACTTTCACCAGGAGTTAGGACTTTGTGCATGAAAATGAAACCATAAGGAATTTGGAAAGAGAATAATGATGCTGGCAATGCTTGCAATTTCTCCTGGGTATGTGGGAGAGTAAAAGTTTAGAGAGTGACTAGGGGTTTCTTAGACCCGGAGGAGAAATGAGTGTTTCCATCATTGTGTGTCTGTTTGGTGAGAGGAAGCAAGGGCTTAGAGTTATACACAGATTTACTGCCTTTGTGGATAGCCTCTCCATAACTCAATAAAAGTCGTCTGATTTCCTTAACTTTCTTCTTCGAGGGCTCAGGCCTGCTTCGTTTTTAAAGAGTGGAAATACACATTTGGACTCGGCATATATTTCATGTTTCTGAGACTGTTCAGGATTTGGTTGAATCTTGCTTTTTTGCCCTTAGCATTGCCAGGCCCACTAGGGCTGCTTTCCTTCCAGGCTTTTCTCCTGGGTGTGCAGATGCGCCCCAGGCCTGCCATGTGTCCATCAGGGATGCAGAGGTTGTCAAAAGCCCTCCAGACAGAAACCTATTTGTCTTTTGCTGAAAGGGAGGGGAAAAAAAAACAGTTTCCTTAATAGAACTCTAACTTTTCCTTTAAAATAAGGCATCACCATAAATTAGTTTAAAAACCCTCACGGAATGCTTAGAAAACCAGAGGTATTTGAGGGTCATGATAAAGAAAAAGGTGTTTTTAGAACCAACATGCCAGAGCAACACATTCTAATGAGCATTGCCCTCTGCAAAGCCTTTACCTGAGGAGGCTCTTCTTCATTTCGCAGTGCTGCCACAGCTCAAAGCTGTGCGGAAGCTCCTGGCATTGCCTTCAGAGCGAGGTTATGAACCAATAAGAAAATCATTGCTTTATGGTGATACCTCCTAAACTTCCATGAGGGAAATAGGAAAGCAAAGAAAAACAAATGAGTGCGGTTTTGTCCATCCTTAAAACCAGCTAAAAAGATGAGCTTTGTGTCCTACCCAGAATATGAACAGCTGAATGTACTTTGGACATACAGTAGCAAGAAAAAAAATAGGTGAGTCTTAAAGTATACGTACCTAACTGTACAGGTTTCCGTAAAATCTGGCAACATAGAAAAATGATTTTATTGATTGCAGGTGAGTTTGATATTACATATATTCACCTGTGTTTCATGATTGGATAGATGCTTTTTAGAATCATTAGTGGGTGTGCAAATCATTCTATAATGAAGGTGATCTATTCCCATGTAAACAACTCTAATGGCTTATCATTACCCACTTGCTACCATAGTTTAGGCCATTATCAGCCCTTGCCTACTTTCCTACTAGTAGTAGCCTCTTACCAGATCTCGGTGTCTCTAATCCATTGCCTAAAAGTGTACATCTGAACATGGCACTCCTGTTAAAACCTTGCAATGACTACCCATTACCTTCAAGATGAAACTCCCTACTTAGTACATTTAAATCCATCACAATTGATCCCCTTATAAAGCTTAGATTGATTAATCTACTCTTGCCACATTTCCATTTTTCCTAATTGCCCTCTAGGCTGATGGACTTGCTTCCAGGAAGCACTATTCTCTGCCTAGTTTCTAGAACTTCATGTGTGCTTCACAATGCCTGCTACCCAAATATCTGCAAAGCATGCCGCCTGAAATGTCTATCCTTGATGTTCATGAACAGAACAACTATTACTCCCCAGCAGTCTCCTCTCATTCTAGATAAAGACATAGAAATGTATCTTTCTAGTGATTCTCATTATAGATACCTAGTGTGCATTATTTAAAACGCCAGTTTCTTAGACCATCCTAAATTAGGTAACATTGTGCCCCCAAATGTATATGATATAAAAAGCATTTTTGGGGACTCAAATGTAGGTTTGGATATCACATTTTGAGAAATCCTTTTGGGATATTCCCCCATGGTCCTTAATTATAGTAAGGAGAAAATTTTGATCCTCCTCTAAAACTCCTACTATGAATAGATGATTAAGCATAACATTAACCAAATAGTAGAAACTTGAGAAAGAATTGTTGAATAATTAATTCTCATGAAATATCAACAAGCCTTTTTTTATCTTATTTTGGTAGTTAGAGCACAAAGATGGTTGCAAATAATTATATCCTTTTTTGTGCATGCATGCATGGTGCATCTCCTACCAATAGAAGAAGCATTATATTCTCTATAAATCCAGGCTGATCTTGTTACTGTTTTTGAACAAAGCAATGCAAAGTAAGTAACATGTAAAGACTTCTGAGTGTAAGCAAGCATTATGGAAGTCTGGCCACTTCAGTTGTCTTCTCTTTTCGGATACTGTTGAAACCCAGATGCCATGCAATGAGAAGCCCAAGCCACAGGGAGGGGCTATGCATGTGCACTCAGGTCAACAGCTCCAAATGAGTTCCCAACTGACAGCCAACATCAGCTGCCTGCCACGTGATAGGGTGACCACTGCAGCTGGATCAAGCCTTCAGAAGACTGCAGCCCTAGCAAACATCAGGAGGCACAGAGACCTTCCAGCTGAGTCCATTAGTGCAGAATCATGAGAGATAACAAAATAGTTGTTCCTTTTAGCCAGCATGCAGTAATAGGAAACTGAAACACACATACATTTTTTTTATAGCACTGCCACCTCACATGGGAAACCACCCTCCAATTTTAAAGGGAAATCTAATTTTTTACTGTACTCCTTAAATGAATCTAATACATCGCGTTTTACAAAACACTTTATTTCCTGCTAGTTTGTATTTGAACAAAGATTAATATTATACAGATGCCTCTTCTCCTCATGTCACAGTGTTTTGGGCCCACTTCTGACATCAGCTGAAGCACAGGCGGTGGTTCCAGCTCCTACCGTAGAGCTCAGATCCTCTGCCTTTCCTCATTCTGTGCCCAGTTCTTGTCTACTTAGAGAGATCTTGCTTGTCTAGTACATGAGTGCATTTTTAACTTTCCTAGGTTGGTTCTTCAACCAATGGGCAGCCTAAGATGGACAGATGTTCCAGTCTCCCATTTTTCAGATGGAAAATTCTGGATTATTTCATAGGGTTTGTATATATCTTGGCAGAAAGAAGATTCTTGTCCACGGCAGCATCCTACATCCTAATGCACTCTTTCATTGACTTCCTGCTTCACTCTCCCCATTCTCACAGTGCTGCCTCCTGAGCTCCTCACACATCCTTGTCTCAGACACTACTTTCAGGCCAAATGAATATAGTTACTTAGAAGCAAATGTTATGGACTGAATATTTGTGTTTACTCCAGATTTATGTTAAAGTTCTAAGCCCCAATATGGCTGCAATTGGAGATGGGATCTCTAAGGAGGTTGATTAAGGTTAAACGAAATGCTAAGGGTGGGGCCCCAATATAACAGAACAAGGGTTCTTGTAAGAAAACAAACAAACACCAAAGATCTCTCTCTCCACACTCCTACACCAAAGATGTGGGGATGTAGCATTCTATTTTTCTCTTCCTGAGTCCCTGTAGATTTGTCTTGATAGTTTTGACCAGAGTATTTTTTTCCTTGGACCTCTGTTAGACAGAAAGTTGTTTCATAGCCTCTCTTTGTTATCTTATACCTGAGGAAAGCACATAATACCCCTGAGGCTTTCTCAGTGATTTTGCTGCAAGCAACAGTCATAACTTTAAGATACAAGATTCATTTCACTGAATTTTTACTTTATAACCAGTAGTGTGTTTATGGAATTTCTCAGGCTAGTCCCAGTTCACTTTTATTCTTCATCAGCTTTGCACTCATTACTTTGTTTCTCTTCCAAAAAGATGAAAGTTGTTCCATGAGTACTTTATTCTCATGGGAGATGTTTTCTTACTCACTGTTATAGCTATTAAGGAAACTCTGAGATCATGGCATGGTGAGACTTAAGTCAAATAAAATATCAGGAAGTCCTGACCTTTATTTCATCCCATGGCCATTATTTTGTTTCTCATAAACTCAACGAGCCTGAAGCAGCCCCTCAATATTTCTCCAGTTATGAGTGCCACCAGATGTAAATTTAATGGCAGATGCTTTATTTTAATATTTCTAGCATCATTCTCCACATCAAGGGTTAAAGTTCAGATATTCTATAATTTCAGGTTCTTTTGATTAGATGAAGATCTTTAGATAAGTAATTTCTTAGACACATTCAGGGTAAGAATCGCATGATATAGTTTTAACATTGTCATACACAACTTTTGCATGTTAACATGTAAACTTAAAATAATAATGCAAAATACTGGCAAATAGATAAAATAAAAGTATACATTATCAATTGTCTATGTTGGCTATGTTAAGGATTTCACTTACGTTAAATG
This sequence comes from Cnephaeus nilssonii, assembly GCF_951640355.1. NCBI lineage: Eukaryota > Metazoa > Chordata > Mammalia > Chiroptera > Vespertilionidae > Cnephaeus > Cnephaeus nilssonii. The sequence continues at coordinate 50,117,759 of NC_137080.1, forward strand.
TAATATTCAAAATAGTATTTTGCAATAGGTATTTCATCATTTCTAGTTTACAGTGAAAAAACTGAAGCTCAGGCATGTAGAGTACTCTTTGTATCATCTCAGAAACAGTAAATGGTAAAACTGGGATCTAAGTCTATGACCATTTTGATAAAGGATGTTGTCCTTATACTTATAACAAAATAGTATATTGGTTGATGTTTCAGGCAAGCACATGGTAAAAATATTTAAGTCAAGAAATCACGAGGTGATCTCCATTCACAGAAGTTATTGATTCTGTGAGTAGAACCTAAACTTCTGCCAAATGGGAGGCAGAGCGCCTACATCATCTAGTTGTGATGCAAGTATGTGTCTTAACAGAGAGAGCAAGTCTCTGAGAGTTGATCTCAGATTCCTTATCTGTAAAATAAATTTTATCCTTTTATAATTTCAAAGTAGAATAAGAAGTTTATGAAACAGATGAAATCTTATCTCTTCATTGTGATTTTATTTTCATTGTACAGATTTTGAAAATGAGACTTCTAAATGGTGTCTGATTACAAACTTCAGAAAGTTCTTAACATTCACATTTTCTACTTTATTTCTAAACTAGAGGCCCGCTGCATGAATTTCATGCACGGGTGGAGTCCCTAGGCCTGGCAGGTGATCAGGGCAGATCAGGTTCCTCACATCCCCGCCTCCACCCCTCCTCCTTCCCTTGCTGCCTGCATCTGCCACCACCCACCCCAGTTCCTCATCCTAGCCTGGGGCCCAGCCCCAACCGGGCAATTGGGGCCTGCAGACCAGGGAGAGGGGTAAGGGGAAGGACCTGAGAGGTTGGCCACCAGCCATGAGGAGGGAGCCGGCCCTCAGTACCCTGAGAAAGGGCCATGCCTGCTGCCACCCACCCTCGGTTCTCCATCCCAGCCCGAGGGCCTGGCCCCGATTGGGTGATTGGGGCCTGCCACCCCAGAGGAAGAACCAGGAGGTTGGCCGGCAGCTCCTGCGTTGAACGTCTGCCTTCTGGTGGTCAGTGTGCTTCATACTGACCGGTCGTTCCGGTCGTTCTGGTCATTCCAGTCCTTCCAGTCATTCTGTCTTAACGGTCACTTAGGCTTATAGATATAGAGATGGATGATTTACATGGACACTTCCCTTTTTCCCCTCCATTGCTAGAAGTTGAGCTTTCCCTCCCTTCCTTTTTTCTTTCCCTGACTTTGGACTTTTTCATATTTAATGACACATCATTAACACTTTTGCAAGACTTTGTCTCATTTTGTTTTCTTTTCCCCCTGAAGGGTTTCACGTGAAAGAAGGAAGGTGTCAGGGCCAGGGAGGAGCCAAACTTCTTGTATCATAGAGCATATTTGGTGGCCTTGGGGAGCAAATATATTGCTAGATGATCAACAAAAAAAGTGGGTTTCCTCTTTCTAAAAAGAACATCTTCCTCAAAATACATCTTGGGGCTGGGCACACAAAAAGGCAGTACAGGTATTCATCCAGACAGCTAGAGAAACTACATAAACTTGTCAGCAAATGGAATGACAAATATCACAAAGTTCTGGCACATTCTGGAGAAGAATGCAAGGGCACTAAATCCTGGTAATAAAAGCTTCTAAGAGGGACCAGGTTAGGGTCTCAATAAAAATTGCTTTTTAAAAATAACAAAAAGTTGGTACTTAGTTTATTCATATTTCAGCGAGTAGAATTATGGGCTTGGGAGTACTTTTAAAAATATTATCTGGTCAAATCCCTTTTTAAAATAAATGCTTAAATAAATACTATGCCCCAGATCATAAAACAAATTAGAAGAGCAGAGACCACTTTTGCAGTTAGATATCTTGGCAGTTTTATGCTTCCCCTTTGCATGTACCATTTCTCTTGCCTATGTTTGCTAGCAGCCACATCTCTTAGAAAGCCTCATGACGGTTCAGATGCTTTCCTCAGGTACAAGAGGACAGAGAGGGGCTATAAAGCAACTTTCTGTCCAGCAGTGGCCCAGGGACAAGTGAAACCCTGTACAAAGCCATCAAGACAAACCTATAGAAACTCAGGAAGACAAAAAGTGAATGGTTTCATGTGTTTAAGTTGAGATGCACCAAGAGTGATGGAAAATTGGGCTTTTATTCCCCTCATTTGACTTAATCTAATTGTTTCAATGTTATTTTTTATAGTGAACATGCAATGCTTATATAACAAAAAAAGGGAGGTAGAAGAGAAAATATTTCCATTTTTATGCGGTATAAAAAATTACTACTCCTGAAGGTTTTTAGAGTGAAAAGTGGGAGTTCCCATTACTACCTTCCCCAAGAGACCTACAAACCTCATGTCTAAGCCTTTGTCTCCCTAGTCCCCTGGATTTTGGTCTCTTCTCCAGGAAGCTGGTACCAGGGGAGGCCTGGGAAGGCAGCTTCTAACCTAACCACAGATGATGTTTTCTCGCCTCTAAATCAATACTCACAATATAGTTCCTAATTAGAGACTTATGGTGTTCTCTACTTTACAGGTCTCTCTAGTCTGTACCATTTACCCATTCTGCCTGAATTTCATGACACATATCTTACTGCATGCATTTTAATAGTATATTTGTTTTCTCCACCAGACTATTCATTTGGAAGTTAAACTGACTTTTATTATCTCTGTATTCTCATCATAATTCAGTGAACAACCCAGACTAAATCAGTTATTTTATTTGAAAGAAAAACTGGAAGAAAGGGAGATAAGAAATGGGAAGAAAGAAACAGATGAGAGCCTGGCTGGCATGGCTCAGTGGTTGAGCATCAACATCTCAACTAGAAGGTCACGATTCAATTTCCAGGTAGGGCACATGCCTGGGTTGAGGGCTCGATCCCCAGTGTGGGGCGTGCAAGAGGCAGCCAATCAATGATTATCTGTCATCATTGATGTTTCTATCTCTTTCCCACTCTCTTCCTCTCTGAAATCAATAAAAATATATTAAAAAATAAACAAATGAGAGAGAATAAGCATTGTTATATTTGTAGTTATAGATTATTTTATAGCTTGATTAAACCCAACCAAAGAATATTACATTAAAAAATACACAAACATTATACCAACATATAGAAATGTATTTATGAGAAACCCATCGCCATATTACAAAACATACATATGCAACAGAGCTCATGAAACCAGACCTGCCTATACTTTTGGGTGTGCTAACTGGATTAAATTGAAATATAGTTTTTAATAATAATTAACATGAACTATATTATTTATAGATTCTAAAGTTTTTTGAAAATATCATTGCTATTTAATGGAAATTAAAAATAACTTACTAAAATGCAAATTTCTGCCTGCATGCTAGAAGGTAGCATATCAAACCAGAGTAGTCTCACTAGTCACTTTATATTACCCTATATCATGAATAAATTATTGTTTCCATCAATTTTATGATAAAACTAGTTAAATGTTATATTAATATGCTTGATATCTGATAGATTCTATTGATATTAAATATTAAAGCAAAAGAGAAGGAGAAAGGGAGAGAGAGAATTTTTTTTGGAAATAAAATAAATTTCTGTATTTCATCCAGTTGCTGGTTCTTGCATTTTATTACTTAACTAGAGGCCCGATGCATGAAATTCATGCAAGGGGCTCAGCCCTCATAGCCATGGTGGCTTGCCTCGGCCCTTGCAGCCCCAGCTTCATCCAGAAGGTCATCTGGAAGGTTGTTTGGCTATCCGGTCTAATTAGCATATTACGCTTTTATTATTATAGATTTGCTACTTTGACAATTGTGTTATATTTAGCTTTAATTCTTCTCACTGCAACTCAAGCCTTTTCATTTTGTTCTCTCCTTGATGAAGACCGGTTATTTACCCTCAATCTTTCCTCAAAACATTACAAAGCACAATTCTCTTTCATCTTCATCTGATTCAATGGTTTTCCCAAGTCACTAGAAAGTATAGTATATAAAAAAAAAGGAAGATAAATTGCACAGTATTTTTAAGTATAGTTAATAATAGAATATTATATTAGTTTCAGGTGTACAACATAGTGATTCAATATTTACATACCCCAATGGATTACCACACTATATCTAGTACCTATCTCTCACTGTACAAAATTATCATAATATTATTAATTTATTCCCAGTGCTAGATGCTACACTCCCAGGATTTATTTATTTTAAACCTGAAGCTGGTACGTCTTATCCCCTTTCACTTTTTTCATCCATTCCCCCAAACCGCTCTACTTCACAACCATTTGTTTGTTCTCTGTATTTGTAAGTTTGTTTCTATTTTGTTTTTTTCCTCTTCCTTTGTTTTGTTTTTTTTAGATTCCACACGTAAGTAATAACATTTTACTTTCTCTAACTTATTTCACTTAGGAAAATACCCTCTAGGTACATTCATGTTGTCACAAATGTCGATTTCATTATTTTTTATTGCTGAGTAATATTCCATTGTGTATATATCACATTTTCTTTACCCATTAATCTATTGATTGGCATCTAGGTTGCTACTACATCTTGGCTATTGATAATAATGCTGAAATGAATATAGGACTGGTTATGAATAACCAGAAGTAGAATTTCTGGGTTGTATGGTAATCCTACTTTTAAATTTTTGAGAACCCTCCATATTACCTTCCATAGTGGCTGCATCAATTTACATTCCCACCAAGAGTGCACAAGTGTTTCTTTTTCTCCATATCCTTACCAATACTTGTTATTTGTTGTCTTATTTATAACAGTCACTGTGACAGATGTGAGGTAGTATAACATTGTGGTTGTGATTTGCATTGTTCTGATGATTAGTAATGTTGAGCATCTTTTCATATGTTTGTTGGCATTTGTATGTCTTCTTTGGGAAAATGTTTTTTCAGGTCCCCTGCCCATTTTTAATTGGATATTTTTTATATTGCGTTGTATGCATTATTTATATATTTTGGATATTAACACTATAATATGTGTCATTCACAAATATCTTCTCCAATTCAGTAGGTTTTCTTTTTGTCTTCTTGAAGCTTTCCTTTGCTGTGCAAAAGCTTTTCATTTTGACGTAGTCCCATTTGTTAATATCTGCTTTTGTTTGCAATGCCTAGGGAGATACATTCAAAAACATATTGCTAAGAACGATGTTCAAGTTTTCTGCCAATGTTTTCATCTAGAAGTTTTATGATTTTAGGTCTCTAGCCCAGAATTACCATGACATCAAAACCAGACACATACACTACAAGAAAAGAAAATTACAGATCAATACCCCCAATGACTTTAGATCCAAAAGTTCTTAACAAAATATTAGCAAACAAAATTCATTAAAAAAAATTATACACCATGATCAAGTAGAATTTATGCCAGGAATTGCAAGGATCCACCAATCAAAAAATATGATACACATTAGCATAACCAAGTATAACAATTATGTGATCATCTCAATAGAGGCAGAAAAAGCATTTGAATAAATTCACATCAATTTATGATAAAAACTTTCAACAAAGTGAGTATCAGGGCGACATAATTCAACATGATAAAAGCTATAGATGATAAGCCCACAGGTAACAACATATCAATGGTGAAAAGATAAAAGCTTTTTCTCTAAAATGAGAAATAAGAAAAGGATGCCCACTCTCATCCTTTTTATTCAACATGTTATTGGACATCCTAGACACAACAATCAAACAAAAAATAAATAAATAAAAGGCATCCAAATTGGAAAGAAGTAAAACTGTCACTATTTGCAAATGACATGATACTATATGTATAAAAACCCAAAGACTCCACCAAAAACTATTAGACTAATAAGTAAATTCAATAAAATTACAGAATACAAAATTAATATACAGAAATAGGTTGAATTTTATACACTAATAACAAATGATTTAAAAGAGAAATCATAAAACACTTTCATTTACACTGCATAAAAAACAATAAAATACCTGGGAATAATTTTAACCAAGAGCTTTAAAAACTAGTACTCTGAAAATTATAAGACATTGCTGAAAAAAAATTGAAGATACAAATAAATGGGAAGATATACAGTGCTCAGGAATCAAAAGAATTCATATGTTCATATTACCAAAGCAATCTGCAGACTCAATGTATTCCCTAACAAAATTCCTAAGATATTTTTCATAGAAACAAAACAGCAATTCTCAAATTTTTATAGAACCACAAGAGACCCAGAGAGCCAAAGCAATTTTGTGACAGAAGAACAAAGCTAGAGGTATCATGCTTCCTGATTTCAAAATATACTACAAAGTTTTAGTAATCAAAACAGTATGTTACTGGCCAAAAACAGACACATAGATGAATGGAACAGAATTGGAGCTCAGAAATAAACCCATGCTTAGATGGCCAACTAATCTTTGACAAAACAGGCCAGAACATACAATGGGGAAATGGCAGTATCTATATATATAAAAGCCTAAGCGACTGGCCCACTGGCCAGTAGCTATGACCCGCACTGACCACCAGGGGGCAGATGCTCAACTCAGGAGCTACAGAGCTGTGGTCACTTGGCAGTGGCAGTTCTAAGGTGATGCACCCGGAACCACAGAGGAGGGAGCCTGATTTCAGGGTGTGTCACCCAAGAACCATCTTCTCGCAATCTGGGACCCCTCTGGGAATGTTGGAGAGCTGGTTTCAGCCCAATCCCCGCAGGTCAGGCCAAGGGACCCCACTGGTGCATGAATCCATGCACTGGGCTTCTAGTCTTCAATAAATGGTGATGGGAAAACTGGAAAGATACATGCAAGTAATAAAACTGTACCACTTTCTTATACCATATATAAAATAAATTAAAAATGAATTAAAAATTTAAATGGAAGACTGGAAATTGTACAGTCTTTTAATCAGTCAACCACATTTATGTACTTCTTTTTATTAAGTAGTTTAATAATTTAAGCTATTGGGAATACAGAAACTGATACACATAATTTTATAAAGAGAGAAGCAATTCATAGGCATGTATCTATACTCTATTTTTATTTTATTTTATTTATAATAACTGTAGCTATAGTTTTAATTTGAGAAAAAAATTGAAAAACAACCCCTGTGAGGTTTCTTAGTGATCACTTGTATAAACTTAAACATCTTCTCATTGGTGAGAAGAAAGAAGAATTATGAATTGAGAAATCTCAATATTCTAATAAAATGTCAGTAATTCAGGTCCATTAATTCCTCAATCCAGCTCTCATTACATATGACCAAAAAAATGTGTACATTAAAATTTGTGAAATTAACAGAATACTTTATTTGTAGCAATTATTTTAAAAGTAATCTTTTGAAAAATGACAATAGTCATATATTAAAATAAATTACTTAATGCAACTATGGAATATGACTGTTCATTTGAATATGAAAAAGTGTTGTCCTGTTTCATCAGATGTGAAGTATTCTCTGGGGTTATTTTTATTTTTAATGTTTTACCATCATTAGCTTGATGTCATTGTCCTATACCTGGGCTCTTTCACTAGCTTAGATACCAGCATTTACTAGAGAGTTCTAACCAGATGCAGCAAGTAGCAAAGATGTCACATGCCATGTGGGACTGTAATACAGTGCACCTGACAACTGGCAGAGCCCTTGGAATGAGGTTTAATGGTTAAATGAGTGCAATTAAGTGAGCTGTTACATCTCTGCTGTCCCAGAGTATGAGAATGCTTAATGTGACTCATCAGCCTCATTCCAAGTTACAGACACTTAGAAACTGAATGAGCATAAACAGCAAAAGCCACAGTAAATCAGTCTCAAAAAATTATAAATATAAAAAATGATAAGCAATTTTGATCGCTGGTTTCTTTTCAGTAATACAGCTTAACATTATACAGTATAGTGATGCTAGAATCATTTCCTATTTAACTTTGCTATATTGCTTACAAGCTCATAAAAATATCATCTCCCTTTGGTAGAGCAAACTAACAATTTGTAAACCATCCCTACCATCCCAAGGAGGCCAGGGATGCTTTCAATTCCACTGCCAAACTCAAAACAAGATTGCTAAATTCAGGTTAAGAAATAGTTCTGCACTGACCTATGTTGCAGCTCCTATCCAAAGTCATTTTGAAACAATCTATAGTACAGAGAGCCAGAAGTCCAAGATTACAGAAATTGTGTATTTGGACAATCAGGTCAAAAAAAGCTAGAACATTATATTGTTCTTCTCTGATGAATTTTTGTCCTGGGGTGGAGGTGGGGTGGGAAGAGGGACCAGAGAGAAAAAATATAAACCTACTCAAGTCACCAACAATAAAGCCATAATTTTAACTTTTGCAGGAAAAAAAAAATTCCAATTTGGTAAACAGAAAGGAAGATTTCAGACAGAGGGCCACGTGAACATCCTTGAAAAGGTTTGAAGAAAATATTTACGATAATCTGTGCTAAAGAAAGTAAGTAGAGACAAAATAAAAAATAAAAATGATTAGCATGATGAGTTCAAGCTTTTCTATTACAGAACATAGAAAGTGTTCTCTTGCTCTATTTTTTTTTCACAACAGAAAATTACTTCTTTATTGGGAAAGGAAAGAATGAGTGTCTATCATGATTTTTAGTTGTTTTTTTTAAAAATATATATATTTTATTGATTTTTTACAGAGAAGAAGGGAGAGGGATAGAGAGTTAGAAACATCGATGAGAGAGAAACATCGATCAGCTCCCTCCTGTACACCCCCCACTGGGGATGTGCCCGCAACCAAGGCACACGCTCTTGACTAGAATTGAACCTGGGACCCTTCAGTTCGCAGGCCAACACTGTACTCACAGAGCCAAACCGGTCAGGGCATGACTTTTAGTTTTAAAAAATTAAAAAAACAAAAACAAATATGTTATATAAATGAAATAATATGAATGGGCCAAATCAACACTGCTAAGTTTGGCATAGATATTTTAGATTTGACTAGGTTTGACCTGAAAGTTTATTTGACTGTAAAATTATACTAGTACATATGATTAAAAAAGCTAAATTAAAATAAAGGTAAGAAAGTAATGCTATCTATTAGCTCGAAGTCTGATAAATTTAATTACAGTAATATTTTTACATATTGTCCAGATTTTTCTGCCATTCTACAGTCTGTCCTACAAGAAAAATTAGCCATAAGCAAAAATTAAGAGAACATAGTTTTATGTATATCTGATATATGACAATGGAAACAAAACACACTCAATGAGGTCGATCAGATGCAAGCATGTGTGGTGTCTGCTGGAGCAGATGGCCCCGCTGATGAGAATTTCAGAGAGTTTACAGCCAGAGTTTAGGCCCAACATCAGCTCATTGAAAGAGAGAGAGAGAGAAAAAAAAAAAAAAGACATAAACACTGACCTGAGAAAGCTCAACTAAAAGAAAAATATGTATTAAATTCTCGCCATTGGCTCATTTAGTTCAGAGACAATCTTTTTTTTTTTTTTAAACTTGAGGTATCATCTTTTTATTTCTGAAAATAGCCTGAAAAGTAAGATCATGATGAAGAATATGATAATTTAAAGATTTAAGTTCAGTACAATGATCAACCCTACTTTTCATTTGTGAAAAGTGATTTGGTCACTTAACAAACATAGCACTGCACAAAGTTCATATGCATATTATTAACCGAGAGAGCTGACTTTTCTTTCTTGTTACACATTCACTAATGAAAGGGTTAACAGTTGGCATATGGCACAGGGGGGCTCCTTTCACATCACTGTAAGCCATGCAACAGAATGCTACATCACCCTTCTAAGACTTTTTCTTCCCCTTCTTTCCCATATGGCATTCAAGACTAAAATAGATTTTTCTGCGTACACTCACTATCTCTGTTTAATATTCTTCAGTTGGGAATCAAGTGTGACCGAAAAAGGAGAGCAAGTTCCCGTAAACCTTCAGTTCCCTTTGGGTCTATATGAATCTCGTCTATAGGTATGCATTTCACAGAATGTGGGAGTTCCAGAGAAGTCAACTGAAAACTAAACTTACCCATTTGTATTAATATCTAATACCCCATAACAGCAGGACTTTAAGATTAAATTATTTAGGTCTAATCAATCTACTTTGTTCAACTTACCTATCTATGCAGATATTTGACCTTATAAATGCAACAGAGGCAGGTCAGAGTTTAACATAGGGAATTTTGCCATGACTTCTAACATATAACTAGATTTCAAACTCCAAGACTCCATTGTATCCTATATAATAAAGAGCTAATATGCTAATTAGACCCAACAGCAGAACGTCCGTCGGGAGAATCTTCCGGACAACTGTCCGGATGAACTTCCATATGAAGCTGGGGCTGCGAGGGCCGAGCCCCTTGCACAAATTTTGTGCATCAGTGCATCAGGCCTCTAGTAGATTTATAAAGTGAATTAAACAATTGTGCCATTTGTTCTGACTGGCAGCCTCATATTCCTAAGACATAATACTTGATTGAAGACATGTTCGGTTAAATACATCTGCTTAAGTTATACAGTAAAATGTGCTTTATCCTTAAACATGAAGATTAAAATTTTTACTAGTAATCTACTGTTACTCTCAATTCTAAAATTTAGAGAAAAGATTTTGCCTGAAAATTCCCCACTTCTGAGGTCTCAAGTTCATGATTATTGGGAGATGGGTTATTGAGGTTGTTGTCACCTCCTCTAGTTGACTACATCTACCAAGCCATTTTATAAACATCCTTTCCCCTATTTAAAAATGTAATAATAAATTTCCCTTTAAATAAACAAATTAACTATAAGGCATTTATTTTTTTAAATATATTTTTATTGATTTCAGAGAGGAAGGGTGAGGGAGAGACAGATAGAAACATCAATGATGAGAGAGAATTGTTGATCGGCTACCTCCTGCACAGCCTACACTGGGGATTGAGCCCACAACCTGGGCATGTGCCCTGACTGGGAATTAAACCTATGACCTCCTGGTTCATAGGTGGATGCTCAACCACTGAACCATGCCAGTTGGGCACCTCATTGTTGTTTTAACTTGCATTTCCCAGATGACATGTATAGAGAATATCTGTAGGCTATTCCTTAAGAGTGAATTGAAATAGTCTTTATGCTTGTGTTACCTATTTCTCAGTTGGAAAATAATTTTTTCTGACTCTCCAGCTATTGTACATTTTATCTTTCCTGGTAGCAGAAAAGAATAATTTATCTCCAATTCATTTATGCCTATAAAATAATCTGTATATATAAAAAGCCAGTCTCCGTGACAACCGTGATGACCACATGACTGGTCACCATGAGGTGCATTGAGCACCTCTCGGTCTCTCCCCTCCCCGGCCCAAGAGCGGAGTGGGGCCGAACTGGGGACTGGCAAGTGGGCTGAACGGCTGATCTTTTGGTCCCTGCCCCCGGCCCACAGGCTCCAATGGATCAACAATGGTGAACTGGGAATCGGGGTGAGTGGCAGGAGGACAGGGCTGGTTGTCAGGCTGTTGGGATCACAAGCTCATTCCCAGATGCTCGGGGGCTCAGGCCTGTGGGAAAGCAGGCGCCGGAGATTTCACCTCCATGCATGTGTGCCAGGCTGGCCACTGATGGAACGTGCTGCCCACTCAGGGCCACTCATGCCAGGGCGGGTAGGTCGCAGGCATGCCCTGCAGCTTCGGTCAGAGCCTCAAGCCCCAGTTTCAGCAGCGGCGTTGGCAACAGCGGTGGCAGCGCCAGTGTGAATGGCCCCGAGTGGGCAGCACATTCCACCAGCGGCCGGCCTGGTGCACATGCATGGAGGTGAAGTTGCTGGCACCTGCTTTCCCACAGGCCTGAGCCCCTGAGCAGCTGGGGATGAGCTGGTGATCCCAACGGCCTGACAGCCCTGCAGCAGAGGCGGCATTCGGCCTGAGGACTGGCGAACGGGCAGAAGATGGCCCTGATCACAGGGGGCTAGGCCCTAGGGACCCTACCCGCACGATGTCATGTGCTGGGCCTCTAGTTTGTACATAATTCTTCATCCTTATCATATTAAATCAATATTATTTATTTATAATAATTCTGTTTTTCCTAGCAGATTATGCACTCTAAAAGTTGGAAAATTATATTTATTTTTGTATCCCCACTGTAGTACACAATCAGTTCTCAATGAACACTTTTGAATGAATAAACACACATTATTGATGTACCTATTAGTGATAATATAGAAAGTTTTATAAATATACATATTATAAAAAGAAGTGTTTTAAACTAAAAATTTTCTCACTTGTTTTCCATTATTTATTCTTATTATGACTGCATGTTAAAACGTACAAGAAAGAAAGATGACATAAGATGCAAAATAAATTTCCTGGCAATTTCACATTACATATTAAGATGTAGTAAATGCAGTTATTAAGATGATATGTTATCTTAATGTGAGTACCAATAAAATGATAACAAACCTCAAAATGAAATTTTTTTAAAAAGGTAGAATATTGTTATGAATTAGTATGGCCTTTAGAAAGAAAGACACAATTTATTCATTGATGTATTCATTTATTTATTGTGCAAAATAATATGGGGAGAAAAAAATAGAAAATACATTACAGCCAATGTTCCTATCCTGTTTAAAACTTAGCAGTTGAGCTAAAAACTGAAGACACTATACGGAAGTTGAATAAAGAAAGGTAACTTTCAGCTCGGTAGAGCATGGAAGGCGTCATAGAAAGCAGCAGAAGCATTTTGTGTCCTTAGAGTTGTCTCTGCTTCTGGTGAAAAGTGATACTGTTTAATTGCAATTTTTTGGGTTTTGTGGGGTTGTTTTTTGTTGTTGTTGTTTTGTTTTTTGGTTTTTGGTTTTGTTTTTGCTATGTGACTATGTTATTCCTTGAAATGTCATTCTAAAAATAAAATGAAAACACCAAGCGTTTAAAATAACTTTAATTAAGAAATAAGCTTGGCAAGTAACAACTCAGCTTCTTTTAGGAAAAATGTAACCTGCTCTTACAGGAAGTGGTTAATAGCATATGTTAAATCAGTAGACCTATATCAGGAGAATGACGTCTGTCCTAGAGAGCTAAAGAAGGTCAAATTCTTCCTAATTTAATGAAATGAAGCAATGAAAATTGAATATAAAAGGCATCTCATTTGAGCATATAGTGATTATACATTTGGTAAATGAATTTGGATTTTATTAGTAAATACTTTCAGGAACTAAACTATGCATACGATGATAATTATATAACCTTGTGATGATAGTCAAGGTGTTTAACAAATAACGTCAAAGCACTGAATGGGAATTTTATTTAGTTTAATGATTTAGTTCAAAGATTTAGTCCATTATCACTTGGAGTTTTCTAAATCTAGGCTCGACTGCATTTTTAGGCATTATCCTAATCTGTGTTGGTTCCTACATCACTTTGTTTCAGATTTACTTGAGGTAATGGCAAAAATTGAATGCAAAACAAAAATATTTATAATCAGAAAATGAGAATATCTATGAAAGGGACAATCAGAGTAGAAAAAGTATATGATGAATTAGAATAAAGAAAATACATCAAATGCAAGCCATAAAGTCTTATGAAACAGCAAGATGTGGGCTATTAATTTGCTTTTGAGCTTCATAGCTGCCAACACAAAAGGGCTGCGTGAGTTATTTATGTGACTCACAGTATCAATAAACAAAAATTTGTAATTCAAAAAAAATCACTGGTAATCTTGGTAATGAGACCAGATCATGTTTCTTCCCTACATTCTGATCTCTGTGTGATATAACACAGTTTGCTGAAACATTTCTATAATACACAGTAATATTTTTCACAAAGTTATTATGCATTTTTCAATGTATACTGATTATATAATGCTAAGTGTTCAGACAGAAAGTGAAATTTGAACCCAGTAGGAAATTTTTCATTGAATAAATTCAATCTAAGAATACAATTAGATTATCTACAAAAAATGATTTTTAACTGTGCATCCTTCTGGTATATTCTATGATTGTTAGTTCTTGCACTTGCACTTTTGAGAACTACTGGGCATTAAAGAGTTTGAGATTATGTTCACTGTTAAATTCCAGAACAATTCCAAATGATTTGAATGCTAGCTGAGTGGTAAGTAGATGCAAAGTTATGTTGTGTAAATTGAGAAGACGAATCTGGATTCCAAACCTCTATCAAAAAGTAAGTAAAAGAAATATTCATCGTCTTGGTCAATATTTCCCCCCTAAAATGTAGGGTTTTCTCCAACAAGATAAAAATAGGTAATCAAGGCTCTAAAACTCTATACCTGTATGCATAAACAGAATATTTTTAATTTGGAAAACAATTTGAACATTACAAATTTTACTTATAACCACAATAGAATCCTATTAAATATATCAAATTATTTAGTGATGACAATAACAAGAGTTTGAAGATAACAAGAGTTTTCAGACCATCATCACCCTATTTAATGATTTAATTTGCCAAATGATTTCAACTTTAAAGTATCAGAGGGATGACTTTGGTTTTGTCAACTTGTTTACTGAAATATTTTATTTATGTCAATAAAGTTATTTTCTCTGCATACAAAATGCTTAAAACATATATATTTAGCATTCAGGGCATAAATATTCATAGAATGAAAATAGTAATATTAGTAGCTACCATTTTGTTAATCGTGTGCCAGACAGGTTCTATTCTAAGCACTTTGCAAGTATTAAATAATTTAATCTTCACAGCCATTGTATAAGTGGTTACTATTTTAACCTCGATTTAAAGATGAGGAAACTAAGGCAGAGATGGTCTAAGCCATTTGGCCATGCTCACAAAATTGCTAAGTGGCTGAGCCAGGATTTAAACACAGGCAGTCTAAATCCAGAGCATATGTTTAGAACCAATTTGAACCACACCAGCAGGTGCTGAAGATATCATGATGAGCAGGACAGTCATGAACTTTACCTTCACAGAATTAAGGGGAAAGAAATTGTATTTAGCAACTAACTTCAATGAAGATGTCTTTGATGTGGGAACTCACACTAGGGGAACAAAGTTAATCTTTTAAAAAAGAAGAAGAAGAAAAGAAGGAGGAAAGTGTGGAGTGGGGAAAAAAATCTTCCAGCAAGAGAAAATTGATTTTGCAAAATCCTATGATTCTATGAATTTACATTTAATAGTACAGTGTTATCTTTTTCAGTCCTGTAAATATCAGATAGTGATCTCTATAGTGACTGAGTTAATACATTTATCACTTTATCTTTTACTTCCTACTTCTTCCAAATATAAAGTTTATGCCTGTAGAGTTTTAAAATTATATAGTTTTGCTTGAAAATACTATAGAATATACAGCAGCATAAATTATCTCATAGCAAATTTGGTTCTTTCTGAAATTATCATTAGCATTACAATGCTTAAATGATGAAGCATAAACTGTTTAAATGCGTGGCACACTTATTTAATCAGAAAATATGTAAGATAAAATTTTCCTTCAAAATATAGACTCATCTATCACCTAATACAGTTGGAAGACCTAGGCTGCAAAGATATGAAATAATATTTTCAATCCAAGTTGAACACAAAGAATGAGAATTAGTCTCAAAAGCAGGTGACCTTGTCCACTGGGAGAGCATTTTATGCAACACAGTGCAAGCTGCACAGTTATAAAGCAAGGGATGTCATTTCTTCATCCTTGAAAGTAAAGGGCATTTTAAAGTCACACCCATAAAGCCCCCTTGTCTGCCATACTCCAGAGAGCTCAGCAGTATAGAATCAATAATCTGCACTAATACCTCAAATCATTGGTATGAGAAGAAAAATACAAACTCAGAGACCACAAGGCTTTGTAGTTGTAAATAATAGCACCAATAAAGGAGAAAAACAACAGCAAAAAGTACAGATTTTACAGGTAATTTTTCTGTCTTCACAAAATGAGTATCTGCTTTTTAGGATTCCTAGTTAATATAAGGCTCAAGTAAATTTCGCAGTTTTATCCATGTTAGCATTTAAAAATATTTAATAGCAAGTGTTTTGCATTTTCTTAGAAATTTACTATTTAAAAATAAAAAAAGAAATTCATCTTATTTCTGTGTCTTCCACCTGAGAATTCAGTAGATATAATTTTACTTTAATATAAATTAAGTGCATTACACAATGCCATTCCAAATAAAAATTAGCCTTTCTAACTGGATGGAATTCTAGATTTTACTGGCTGCATTTTAAGTTTTTTAAATAAATTATTTTTGATAGAGCAAAATATTTTTATACTTCATTAACTCATATTTATACTTATAAAACACTGAAATATAGTCTTTCCACAACTAAAGTCAAATTTCTCACAAGAGGCATTGAGATATGATTTAATGAAACATGCTTTATTTTTCAATGTGTGAAGGGTGGAAGTCTTCTATTCTGTCTTTCCTTCCTAATCCTATGCTTCACTTGATATTACACATTGATGATTATCTAATGAATGATATTAAGCAATACTAAAATAGAATTGAGAAAGAAATGGAAAGAAACAGGCAACATCATTCCCCTGAAAATGCTGCAGCTTAAATTTTGCCCATTGCAGCCAAAATGATCAGCCCTGAGCCCTCAATTGTATGACCTCTGTTTTGTCACAATAGAAATGAACAAAATCATGACTCAATATTTGGCTAACTATGGAGGAATTATTTGCAGTCAGAAAATATTCATTATTATTAAGCACTATTGTCATAACAAGTATTATTTAAGGGATAAACTGTAAAATCGTGAATAATGAGAGGAGACAAAACACAAGCTATCATTTGGCCAATCCAGCAATTTACAATGTTAATGCATCAATTCTAATGAAGAAAGTGATTATCGGAAGTGACATGCAGATAGAAATGTGTGTTGATTGATTGATAGGTGCTGTGATTAATGAAAGCGATAATATCGAAGATTATGAAGTAAATATTTTGAATGGCAATTTATCAATACATTGTAAAAATAAATTATTTCAACCGTTATTCTGAGAAATCTTTCATTTTGTCATCAAGGAAAAATTTAAAAGAAGCAATTAAAATAATTTATGTAAAATATGCTTTTTACACTGTTTTATAATAATAATGATTTTTAAAAATTAACTTTAAAAAATGGACACATTAGGTCATAGTTATATGATAGATTGAGCATCCATGAGTATCATAAATACTGTGACTATAAAAAGCAATTAGACATTTTATGAAAACTTAAATAAAATAATTAAAATTAGGATTTTATAGACACTATAACTGCAACTATGAAAATATATTTTTTTCATAATATATAAAAAGGAGATAGAAATCAGAATAAGGCACAAAAAAGTATAAATTAGTGGGTTGATAGGAGTAATTTTTTATTGTTAAATATTTATGAAATATTGATTTAATATTTCATTCGTAACTATAAAAAACAAAGTTATATTAACAGTTTTTAAATATTAAAGAACATTTCTGTTCAAAGTTTTTGTATATTCTTTATTTAGCAGGTGATCAACATGAAATATTTTTCTTTTAGTTTAAATTGATTTTGCTTTATCTAATTATTTATATAAACATATGTTTAAATATATATTTATAGACCAATATAAACTTTCGTTCTTTCTTCACTAGAACATAAATTCCTACAGTGAGAATTCTCATCTGTGTTGTTAATTGACCTATCTAAAGCATCAAGAATAATATCTGGCACATAGTAAATTTTAGTAAATATCCATTTGATGAATGAATAGATCACTTTAAGAAGTTATGAACAGCTCTGCCAGGTTTCATATGTTCATATGTACATATGCTATTTTCAGAGTAATAATCCACTTCCCCTTTTTTAATGAATAGGTTGGATTTTATTGTATTGTGTGAAAAAGGAAAAACATGTGGGTACAGTTGGATTCTTTGACAACACAGTTATTAAATACTATACTGATAAAATTTGTATGGCAAGTAGAAAATTTAAAACTATGTACCATGTATACAGAACATTAGCCAATATATTTCCAAATATTTAGTATCAATTTGACTGATATCAAATATTAGAAGATACCACACAAAAATATGACTGGAACCAGATAGGATTTTTTTGTTCTCTGTAGTTTTCCAAGAAAGGACAAATAGAGTGAACTCCTAAACAGAATAACAAGTGAGCATTTAATTTAATACCCCTGCCCGTTTTGAAATATGATTTCTATATTAATACTATAATGCTATAACAGGAATTACATATACAAAAATAATAATATAAAGGGAATATATTAACAGAAAAAAACACACACACACACCTAAATGAAGGTAGGCCTGTGAGTAATGATATTCTACCTAAAGTTTACTGGAAATCTCATTAACTACATGTCTTGGGTCATTTATTCACAGGCAATAAAGAATTCAGTCCAGAAGATGCCAGATACACTTGTAGCCAAGCTTATCATTAGACAATTTCTTTGCCACAATATACACAGATGCTTCTCTGGGCTATTAATTTTATACTATTTTTCATACATTTTTGCTTAATGCAAAAAATACAATTGTAGGTCTTAATCTTTTTATTTATGTTAATGTTATCTTCATTATTGAAACTATTACAGATGTCCCTTTTCCCTCCCTTTGACCTCCATCAACCTCTCCCCCACCCCCCCAGGCCTACAAAACTATTATCTGTGTCCATGTGTTATTCATATATGCATATAAATTCTTTGGTTAACCTGTTTCCCGCACCCCCTTCTCTCTGAGGATCCTCAGTCTGTTCTATGCTTCTATGTCTTTGGGTCTATTTTGTTTGTCAGTTTCTTTTGTTCATTAGATTCCACATATAAGTGATATCATGTGATACTTGTATTTTTATGACTGACTTATTTCACTTACCATAATACTCTCCAGGTTCGTCCATGGTGTCTCAAAGGGTAAGAGATCTTTGTTATTTATATCTGCATAGTATTGCATTACAGGTTTTTTATCCATTCATCTACTGATGAACACTTGAACTGCTTCCAGGTCTTAGATTTTGTAAATAGCGGTGCTATTTAACATAGGGGTGCATCCATTCTTTCTGATTGGTGTTTTAGGATTCTTAGAATATATTCCAGAGCTGTGGGAGAAAAGGAAGTATGTTTTTTTTTATGATCTTCAGAGGGAACATGGCCCTGTTGATACCTTAATTTCAGACATTTAGCCTCCAGAACTGTGAAAAGAATACATTTTTATATTTTTAAGTCATACAGTTTGTGTTACTTTGTTATGGCAGGAACTTAATACAGCCCTAGGAATCCAATAAATTGGATAATGACATATAAACAACATTTAAGTTAAAGGCATATGTTTTAATCTTGGGTTACCATACTTCATAATGAGCAATCATAGTGGGATACTGAACCAAAATGTCTTAATCTTACAGTGAAAATGTTATCTACATCATAGTAATGTTTGCCTCCCTTCTTTCCTCCTTCCTCCATTGAGATACTGTGTACTGAGTGCTACCATAAGAGGTAAAGAACACATCAAACCTTTCCTTGAGTTCCCCTTATACTTATAAAATCACACCAGGTACTACAGTGGTTTGTATTTGGTACAAATAAAATGTAAACTGATCTCAGCGAATTAAGGTGCACTGAAAGCAGGGTGAGTTTCAACTTCTTAATGCTGACTAAATTTTCCTGTTCACGCTAGTTCAAAGAAAACCAACAGTATCTCTTGAATGCAGATATATGTGAAGAGCAAACATGCTACACACAGATAAGAGTAGCAAGGGAAATCCAAATAGGAATACAAGAAAACATAACGGGCATTTCCTTAGTAACATAGCACATGCAGTCCATGGAAATGAAGAGAATTTTAACTGAACCGGTAAGACTAGCTGTCCATTGGGAACCACAATCACTGACCTGAGACTGTCAGTTCCCCAAAAAGTTACTGACAGTACTTTGTTGTAAAAGTCAATAAATTAAATGCTTCTCCTTTTGCACCCCATGCCCCAGAGTTGCCTAACAAACTTGACAACAAGGGAATCTTTTAAACAATCCTTTACTGTTTTGGTCCAAGTGTATTGACAGCCTGTATTAATTTATTGGATAGCCCAGGAGAGCAATATATGGACTAACCACAGAAAAAGTAAAGTATTTCAGAAATTTCAACCCAGTATCTGAAGATAGAAATTGAGATAATTATGTTGAACTTTCTCTTGGAGGTTCTGGGGAGAAATGAGATCTTTAGAAAATGTATATTAATGTATCTAAAATACAACCAAAAATCTTGAAATGTTTTGTCAACCTGAAAATTACACAGTTTCCCAAACTTGCTAGAATTATGACAGTGATATAACCAGATATGTGTAAACTTTTAAATTGCAATTTCTACCTTTATTCATTATCTACAAATTTAGTTTATTTTCATACCCTTTCCTGGTGAGTTTATTTTAATTAGCATGGTTACTGAAAATGTTAATAACTTGATTAAATTATAGGGAGTGTATGTTAGGTAGCATATGCTTATGTGTCTGTGTGTAATGCTTTCATATGATAGTCTAGGGGATTTTTACCTTAATAAACACTAATTCTGATTTTCACAAAGTTGCAAAAAATATGGTGAATTTTAACTGCACTAGTTACTTTCCATAAAGAAAGAATATGTTATGATTTGTGAGGACACTGAGCAACATTAAACTATTTCTTTCTTTACATTGAAACAATTTTGTTAATTGGTGTTTTCTATAGAGATGTTCACTTTTTATGGCACTTTCAAAATGCTCCCAAATTAGTCAAATTTTGAGGAATAAGGTAAAGATTTTTTGGGAAAAA
This sequence comes from Cnephaeus nilssonii, assembly GCF_951640355.1. Lineage (NCBI taxonomy): Eukaryota > Metazoa > Chordata > Mammalia > Chiroptera > Vespertilionidae > Cnephaeus > Cnephaeus nilssonii. The sequence continues at coordinate 50,138,340 of NC_137080.1, forward strand.
AAAGATTGAATGAAGACTTCACATCTAAATTTTGAATTGGGATAATCATCTACTTTCTTTGTTATGCTTCCTGCATTTATTTAATCAACTGCCTCTGACTTTTCTAATAATGCAAAGCTTATTTGAGAAACAAGAGAAGGCTAACACATAATTAGACAATAGTAGTAACAAAGATTAGTAGTGCCCCACTAAGCTTGCTCTCAAAAATCTATACTCATAGGGTTTTCTATGAATCAACACCCAACCATACATATGTGCATTAAAGTGTGCTTGATTATTCTATCATCTCTGGTAATGTTTTCTCTTTGAAATTGATAAACATTAGATTAGGATATGAAAATTATGATCATAATTTATATGTTCAAGTGTTAAACCACTACAATGTCTCCAACACAGTGTTGTTTATATGAAATTTATTTGATGGTTAAACTTTGAATCCAATGACTTCTCATAAAAAATGCTTTTATACTTTAAAATGTTTGCAAGTAACAATATATCACACACACAAACATACACACATACACACATGACATCTTTAATGAAATGCAAATCAAGAGATTTACTAGACTTAAAAAAAAAATCCCTGAAGTGACTAAAGTCTCAAGAAACACTCTAAAAGCTATTACAAAATTAAAAAGAAAATTTTGATCATTAGTGATAACTTTATGGAGAACTAAGATGCTTAGTAGAGACAATGAAGATATGAGAAGGAAATAAATTTGAGAGAGGGAAAGACAAAGTGTGAGGGAAAAGAGAACAGTCTTGCATTACATCATTTTATATGTATACTAGAGGCCTGGTGCACAAATTCGGGCACAGGTGGGGTCCCTCAGGGTGGTCTGCGGGGATCAGGCTGAAACCCACAGTCCAACACCGACTGCAACTCCTACCTGCCTCTCCCGCTCATCCTGGCCCCACTGCACCTGCCGCAGGCTCACACCCAATCAGTCCCAATTGGGAGAGGCTTGTGCCACTGCAGCAGCGCTCACCAGCCATGAGCCCTGCATCTGGTGCCCTCCCAAGAGGAGTGGCCTGCAGGATCAGGACGAAAACTGGCTCTCCAACATCTGCCAAGGGGTTCCACATTGCGAGAAGGCACAGGCCAGGCCAAGGGACCCCACCGGTACACAATCGGGGCCAGGGAGGGACCGTGGGAGGGCTCTAGGGCGTGTCCAGCCCCCTCTCACTCAGTCCCTATCAGCCAGACCCCTGCAGCAAGCTAAACTACTGGTTGGAGTGTCTGTCCCCTAGTGGTCAGTGCACATCATAGAGAGCGGTTGAGAAGCCTTAGCATATCATTAGAATATTACGCTTTGATTGGTTGAACAGTAGACTGGTCACCGGACACTTAGCATATTAAGCTTTTATTATATAGTATATTCTATGGCTCATATATTTTGCATTAAAAACAAATCTCACGGTGGCATCATATATCCACTGTAGGCCCTTTCACATGTCCACTCACTTCCAATTCTGCCTTCTGAGCCTGGGCTGCTCTGAAGTTGATCTAGATATGCTTCCCTGAGGCAACTTGTATCAGGGCATCAGGAAAGATACTTAACAACACCGTTTTCTTCAGAGCACAAAATAGAACTAAGTGCTAGAGCTCCTTTATGGTGTTTATCACATTGCTACTAATATCTGGCTGTCTCCTTTTTGCGGTCTGGCCAATACTTACTTCCCCCATAGCATTGCTACTGTGATGCCTTTTCATATGCATAGATTTTCTAGATGCCATTGTCAAATAAATCTAGATGCCTTGGTAGGCTTCTGTATACTTTCACTTGCTTCTTGGGTGTGATCAAGTTTTTCACTTTGTCAAACGACACGAGGACTGGTGGTGCTATTTTTTTCTGTTTCCAAAGTGTGTACACATACAGGGCTGCTAGTATGACTCTTCTGCTCTCTACAGGAGGCAGCTCCCTCTGCAGTTCATTTTTTTATCATTGTCTTGGAGAAATAACATTAGTTGCCACTGCTCACACGAAAGAGGTGGGGAAAAGAAAGCCTCCCTTATTGTCTGGTAGTGTCTGTTTCCTTCCAGGGTTTCCAGGTCATGGTTATGTATTTTCTCTTCTCTTCTGAACTTTTGGTGAGGGTTCGCCCTCCTCACTGTTCTCATTTGTATCCATTTTGTTTCCTAGTTTCTCTTTTCCATTAGAATCTTTATTTCATAATTGTTTTATTCACCACATCTCACATCTCAACATTAGAGTTTCCAGTCACAGACGTCCCACTTGTCTCTCCACTCTGCAGGCTTCACTGGATGGTCAAATTTTGACAATTTTAAAGTGTTTTTAAACCAGTATATCTGTTTTCATACTACACATATTCTGTACCTAGGATCCCTGGCTGTTCTATAATTTATGGGGCATAGGTGTGAAGCTTTTGCAGAGACTAAAATTTAGAGGTGGCTTTTTCTTCTAAGCAAATGAATGATAACTAACTCTCAGAGAACCAAAATTTGGAACTAAAGAGGCTTTGTTTGTTTGTTTTTTTGACATGAGCAACTTAAGACAAAAAGGAGAAAGAAAACAAACATAATGCCTGACACCCAAGAAACATTTAGTTTCAATTTTTTATTGATTTTAGAGAGGAAGAGAGAGAAAAAGAGAGAGTGAAAGACACATCAGTTTGTTGTTCCACTTATTTATGCATTCATTGGATTCATTGGTTATTTCTTGTATGTGCCATGACCAGGGATAGAATCTGCAACCTTGGCATATAGGAACGATTCTCTAGCAAAGTAAGCTACCCAACCTGGGCCATTTAATTTTTTTATTATTATTGATTTTAGAGAGAGGGAAAGAGATAAAGAGATAGAGGGAGAGAAAAATCGATGCGAGAAAGATTGATGTGGCTGTCTCTCTCAGGTCACATACCCAGGTTTTGGATCAAACCCCAAATCTGGGTATGTGCCCTGACCTTGAATCTAACCCGTGTTCTTTCCATGTACAGGGCAATGCTCCAACCAACTGAGCCACGCTGGCAAGGTCAGGGCTATTTAATTTCAACAAAATTTAAGGTAGGACAACAGGATCAAGTCCACCCCAAATCATGATGTCTGTTACATGTATATAATGATATACATGCAGTCCTTACATAAGTTCAATGTCTTCTGGCACAACGTGTTGCTGTCCACTGGAACACGTTTTCTGTTTATGTCTCCCACCCACAAATTCAATGCCTTTTCAATCTTTGCTAAGCACTTACCATGCACTGTAACAATAACTTTTGTAGTTTGAGGTACGACAGCAAAACTAGCAGAAATTTATTTTTTCTTCTTCACAATTTCATGGGCACAAGAGTCATCCTTATGGTGAATCTTAGCAACCTCTGCATGCTATTTTTTTTCTTTTCTTATTAAATTGAGAACTTTTACCTTTACATTTAAAAGAAGTGTTTTATGGCTCTCTTTGGCATATCTGAATTGCCGGTACCACTACTCTTGTGCTTTGGGAACCATTGTTGGTAAAATAAGAGCTACTTGAATACAAGCCCTGCAAAAGCATGACAGTCAGGCTGATAAAACCCACACAGCTATTAAGTGACCTCTGGGCAGTAACAGGTAGCATGTAGAGCAATGAAATGCTGGACAAAGAGATGGATTAATGTCTCAGGAGTGAGGGAACAGTTTAGCACAAGACTTCATCACAATACCCAGAATGGCTTGCAAATTAAGATTCATAAATTGTTTATTTCTGGAATTTTCCATTTGATATTTCAGACTATGATTGATTGCAGGTAACTGAAACCACAGAAAGAGAAACCATGGAAAAAGGGGGCACTGCTGTGTGTGTGTGTGCGTGTGTGTGTGTGTGTGTCTGTGTAGTAGGTAGATTATGCTTTAACATCAGTTCCAAATCAGTATGTTTGACCAGCAATTTTATTTTCTAGTTTGGACTTTAACAGATATGTTTTTAAATCCTAAATGACACAGCCATCTTTTCAATGAGAAAAATAGAATAATCTTCATACCTAAAATGTTAGTTTTTTTCATTTCTTCAACTATTGAAATTTTCATTGCTCTTAAAATTTCAAATTGATAAAATGATTAAAATGTGGCTTTTGGTACAATTATATATTTCTGAAATGAAATCCACTCAGCTTGTATTTTTATAACAGCAAATTTTAAAGAATAATAAATGAAGGTACCAATATGAGTTTTATTAATACCAGAAAGGAGTTGGCCATAGCTCACCCTGAGCAGATGGCTAATGGATGCTTTTACTTGAGGGCTGCATGGTTAGTCTCACTCAAAGTGATGGCTGCTTCTTATTTTTGCATATGACTATCAGCTACCAGGGGACAGTGACAATTAGAAGCAGCAGGACCTCCAGGTGTTTCTCAGTAATTATCCAATTGTGGAGTGTTTACATGGGCAGTGCACGGAGGTGTCTTTTTTTATCCAATAATAAATATTTATGAAGATTACTTCTAAATAAAGAAACATAATAGCAAATGAGAATAAAAGAGGTATTTGAAAGGAAAAAAAAATTCCATTTTAAAATCTTCAAAAGAAGCATCAGAGGACTTTTCTGTTAATCACCACAAAATCTGAAAAACTGAGGAAATAGGCCCAGACAAGGCAATGGGCCGTGAGGCGTGATGGTCAAAACTTCAACCAGGGGACCGCTGGCAAGTGAACGCACAAGGGACAGACAGGGCCATAGTTTATTTTTCACTCTCTTTCAGTTTTAGGTACTTCTGACCCATAAGGAACATAAAGAACATAAAACTGAAAATTTTTTGGTTTGTTTTATTATTTCTTAGAAACCAGGCATATTGTAGAGGACTATTGGTCTCCATGTTGGTCTTCATGAGCATATTGTTGGTAGAAAATGCACTCTTCAACCCAGGGCTAAGAGGTGTGACCCATGGTAAAAATGGAGTCCAAAAAGGGATTTGGCTTTTGACAAATCAATAAGTATTCAAGATCTTTCAATGCAGTGTTTGATTCCATCATATGAAAAGTCACAAACATTACCTAAAGCGGTGTAGATCTAAACCCTAATTGGGTACTTTAATTCATATTCCAGCTTAACTATGGCATTTGCAGATATGGGACTGATAAGTAGTATCTTCATATGAACATGAACATCTCAGAGGATTCACTATTAGTAGATATATTTGTAGAATCTTTTAGATAAATAATTTTAAGATATTTAATTGGGGTACCAAGGAGGCCTCCTTGCTTGGAGCAGGCACTGTAACCAGGCATGATCAACACACCTCTTTGAAATAGATAGCATATCAATTTTGAAGATGAAGAAAGAGTGAAATTAAATAACTACCTCCCATTTACATAGCCAGAGGTTTTCATTTGCATAGTAAACAAATAAGAAACAATGATATTAGAGCTAGATTAACTCCTGGATGGAAGAAGATGATATGTTCATTTTTGTGTTGTAAGTCACACCTCTTCAACTTGCAGCAAATATATTTGAAAAATTACCCTAGCTAAAGCACTTATATGGAAGTTGTAAATAAATTCACTACTTCCTCTCAATAAACCATCTGAGCTTTCTTCCCCGCCATGTCACTTGTATATGTAACTGAAGTTGTCTATCATTACAACTATGATTTCAATGTCATAATTAAGATAACTTTTGACAATTCTGGTCACATTTTTTATTTATTAAACTCTAAATTACTCTATGAAGCTTATACTTCTAATTAAAAGGAAAATAATTTTTAAAATATTTGTTGTTGTGTTTAGTAAAGTTTAATCCCTTTTTAACAGAACTGACTGAAGAGGATTAAACACATGTGAAACGAAATTAATATTAAACACTTAGGGGAAAAAATAAATAGCTTTGTCATTGGAGAGCACAGGGAATCCAGGAGTCAATACACTAAAAATGGCAAAAAATAGAGTGGCATTTTATACATCCTTTCCAGTTCAACATCAGATAAAAACAAGAAGTTTATAATGTGATTTTGAGGAAAAATGTTACAGATAAATATTTTAGGTGAATGATGTTCTGATTATCTGTGAGAAAAAAATTAAACATTCTCAAGTAATTTAACTCAATTAATGGAGAAAGTTACATGTCAAATTCTATCTGTGGCTGAATTTACTGGTTGACTGACTTTATTACCCAAAGCTGGCAAAAGAACAGATATAATTTCCTTGTATTGATAGTTATTTCTTTAGTAAATTAAGAATGTCTCAAGATAAAACCACTATTAGCAATTCTGTTTCTATTACCATGATCACTAACATGTATATTACCTTGTGATAAGCCAGTGAAGAATTCTATATAGATTTATCTTTGAATCTTTATACTGTATACAAATAATAGTTACTATTATTATTCCCCCTTTAAATTTGAGAAAACTGAGGCGAAGGTGATTTGGACTCAAGATTATGTCAGTTTCCTTGATGCCAGTGACGCTGCTCAGCTAAGACAGTGACAGCAAATTAATAATATTATATCATGCTATAGACTGAATTATTCATACGATATTGGTTATAGAGTGATAGTTACATCTTCTTTTAGAAGTGACACATAGTGTGTACTTCATGAGCTTTGCTGTCAAAAAATTCACATTTAGTTCCTAGCTCTGTCATCTACTATCTGTGTGATTCTAACAAAAAAAAAATTAAGCATTCTTAGCCTCATCAATAAACACTTGCTACCAACCTTAGTACAAGGGAGAAGTTTCATAAACATTTACTGAATAAATTATTTAAAATTTTTATATTCCCTTAGGGAGGTGAGACTAAAGTTAATCAATTCTGTAGCCAATATCTCTACAACCATTTCAGTTTTTACAGGTATTAAGTATAACCAGTAAGGTTAAAAACTAACATTAGGTGTTTAATGTATTATTTATAACTATAGAAGTAGTTACTATTATTAAGAATTGTGGAAGAACTGTGGTTTTTCCAATTTCAGTGTCAAAGACAAGTAGTCTATATCCACTCATGTCACAAGCACCCTTCTCTGCCCCTTCTACCCAACAATACAATAGACCAATGGAATAACTGAGGTAGAGAGAAATGACATGATTGCCATTTTTTCCATATTATTTTCGTTCTTTTCAAGAATGCTGAGTCCTCTACAAGGAGTTTCCTTACTCCCAACTCTCTCATGTGTGACTTAACACAAAATCTCTTTTCCATTCCCACATCTTCACAAAAATTATTGTTGTCAAGAGAAACCTCATTGATTCCAAAGCCATGGCATTCTTGTCCCTTCATATATCACTTATATCCTCTTGGCTTTTGACTCTCTTTTCACTTAGTTTCTGAGCCCTGATGATCGAGTAGAAAACTCAAGAAGCATCCTTGAATCACACCTTCAGAATCTTTACCCAAATCAATAAAAACATACCATCTTCCTGCATAATTATTAACTCTGAAATCTAACTGTTTGGATATCTTTGATAACCTTAATTCTAACCCCACCTTTCCTACCTGCAAAACTCTTTAGGAAGCTCAGCTGCCTCCTGTACACCCCACACTGGGGATTGAGCCCGCCACCTGGGCATTTGCCCTGACCTGGAATTAAACTGTAAACTCTTGTTTCATAGGTTGATACTCAACCACTGAGCCAAGCTGGCTGGGTGAACCATTGTCTGTTTTGTAGCCATATTAATATTCTAAAACACAATTTTTACATATCACAATTTTTGTGTAAACTAAATGGCTGACATATTCTTAAAGATGAATTCCTAACCCATTTGAATGCTAGTTATTGTTGTATTATTTTTCAGTTTAATTTGAACTAAAAAAAGAAACTCATTGTATCTACTTCATTAACTGAAATTTGTGACACTCATTACATTAACACATTTTCTACTCTCCTGTCACCCAGAATGACTTGTTGATTCACAAATTATTCATGCTCACAGCATAGGTCCTCTCTCTAGTTATAGACTGCTCTTTTACCTAGCAATGCCTGCTCCTTAACTAACTTCTTTCATTGGCTAAGCTCTTCTGAGCTTCAGAGCTCAGTGGGTTCACTTTATTGCTTCTTCTCTGAGGGTTTTTCTGGCTCTTTTCTCCATAACCAGGAGCAGTACTGCTCTGCTGTGCACCAAGCCACTACCTTTCAGAGTACTCATCACATGGTATTGGAATTATCTACTCATGTTTCTGCCTCTGGCCTGCAAGCTTAGGAGCAGGGCATTAATGCTGTGGTTCTTAGTATCCCAAGAATTGAATAGTATGTCTGGCATAGAACTTGACTCAATAAATATTTATGTAATTAATGAAAGAATAAATGTGCTAGAGAGGTTACCAAGTGACATCTGAATAAGTACAACTTTTGTAGAGATCTAGAAGTGGCACTGTTTAAGGGATCAGCCTGATTGAATGACAAAGCAAGAATAGTTTTTTGGAAGAATTTTATACCATGTCACAGAGTAGAAAGGGAAATAACTGATAACAGCACAAATAATGGCTGAAATAAAGGCACATGGAAAAAAGGGGAGACACTGGTTTAGCAGTAGTGTTCAAGATGCTCACAATTACAAAGACATCAAAAGACTTGAAAATATATTTGTTTTAGATTAATTCCTATGAAATATAATTCATTGCACTATGCTTTCCAACATACACCCTCCACCCTTAGCTTTGTAAAAGAGATTCTTAATAAATATTAAGCTTTGAATCTTTTGAAGATCTCTAGCCATACATTCCTGCTGTGAAAGCTGTTAGCGTGTAATATTTCCTAAAGATGACATGTTAAATATTACACTCTAACCCAATGGAATAAATAATGTGGGTATTTAAAACATCAGAGTTTGCTATTTTTACTCAATTCCTGTGTTACTTTTGCCTCATACCCAGCTTGCAGACATTAACATCCAAAGAGAAAAAGCACAAAACCTATTCTGAGAATCTTCTTTATAAGAAGGTACGTCAACTAGCCTCTATAATGAGTGCATTTTCTGTTACTACAAAAGGGTTCTCCTTTTCCATCATCAATTTTCAATCTTAGAAACACTTCCCAACTTTATGTGAGAGGTACTCAAATAAAAGTTGTAAAAACAGCCTCTCCTCAATGTCTCCACTCTATTTGATTATTTTAGGGAAAAGAAAGTCCATGTAATGCCCCTTTTCTTAATTTTTTTTGCTGACCTCCAAAGTGTAGCTGTCAGCTAGTGTTAGCTAAGTAAGTATGAACCATGGCCCATGGCCCATTTACTGTCAGTCACTTGGGTGATAATATGTCCCCTGTTTTAGCATTGCTTAACACCAGGAGTAGGGACCATCAATATAATTCTCTTCAGTCTGATGCCCAGACATCAAGGACTGTTATATAAACAGACACAAAAGCAGTCCATGGATACTCTCTAAGTTTAAGAAGTATTTTATTTAAGCACAATTAAATCCCATCTTTTCCAAGAAAATATTTTATGATTAACCTCACCTGCAATCTCTTACTTGACCTCCTCAACCTACATTCTCATGTTTAATATTTGAATTGTCATTGTTTAATAAATTCTTGTGTAAATATAGTCTTTATTTGTGTGTGTGTGTTTGTGATTCTGTGTTCTGTCTCTTCATTTAGACTGTCATAAGATTAGTGATGAGATTTCCACCTTATATTTTGGTATATTTTTTAGCTCTTTCTGAAATATCTCATGTACATTAATTTTCTGAATATATACAGAATAAAAATGGAAAAACAATCCTGCTTGTAATTCACAGATGCACTTAGTTTTATAAATTATCATCACAATGTTTTCTTCCATTTGTAAAGTAAAAAGAGCCTAAGGAAGAAAATATCACAAAATTTCCCATATATTATACATTATCCTATTGAAATACTCTGAATCTATTATCTTTATTTGTAGCTATTAAAACACAGGAGAATGTACAGATATATTTTTAGCAAAAACAAGATCATATCCATATTTAATTTTGTAAAATTATTTTTGCCATCTAATATACAATATTTTATTATTAACAATTAAATCTTTTACTCTAAAATGTGATTAAATGTTGATAAACTGAAACTTATGCCTTTCTGGATTTTCTCTCCATAAAAAAAAATGCACATAGTACTGTGTTACAGAGGAGTCAATTCGCAACAACAAAACAAGTTGCAAAACCATAGGAAACTAGGAATTTATGTAAAAAAAATCAATCTCTAAGAGAAAAAAAAAAAAACAACTACAAGTTTTATCTTGGATATCATTTAAGGTGAGGCAAGGTTATGTTTCCCTAGACTCCTTAAAAATAACATTAGAACAGAAAAAAAAATATCTTGATGCAATCTTTTTAATATATAAAGACACAGAAACATCTTAACTGTAATGATTTTTTACTGCAAACTTATTTTTATGATATAAGGTTATCATACAACCCAAATGGCTATGGCCATTCTTAAGAGTTTTTAATATTTGTTCTAGATTTTTCATTTTTCACTTAAGTATTATTGTTATTGTTACTGCTGCCAATGTTGCTGTTGTTAATTGTTGTGTGAAAAGTGAACAGAGACCTCATTTTCATACTTGTTCTCTTTTTACCCTCCTCTGATGCAACATGGTGATGCCAGATGCTTGCTAATAAGATAAAGTATATCCCTCCCTAAAGTGTGTTTAGGGACTCTTCACTCCATGTGATCTCTGAAGGAAGTGGGAGAGATGTGTGATGTTGCTGACCCCGCTGGCCATGGGATGAACCATCTAGTTGTGCCTGGGCTTGGGGCCACTGGCAAGGAGGGAAAGTTGCTGCCAGAATGCCAGTCAGAAGGAAAAGTGAAAAATGGTAGATTAGAATTCATGTGATATATATGGGGGAAAACTAGAAGCTGAGAAGTAAAAGTCTTACAAAGAGCAATTTCTTATCACATTTGTATATTTTTTAAGCTATATTCATTTATTTATTTTATTAATTATTATGATTTTTTAATCATTTCCCAAGCATCTTGGATTTTGAATCTCTGTTTTCAAAAACAAAAAACACGATGATGAACAAAATACCTGTTTTATCAAATTTGGAAAACATTTGCTTACCAATTGTTTAAGTAATTAAGAGATTCCATTACTTGTATATTAAGCCACTTGAAATTGTATGATATCACTTAAAAGTAGGATATGAAAGAGATAAAGTCATACAAACAGATACTAGAATGATAGTTACTAGGGGCTGAGTGCTACAGAGAGAGAATGGGGAGATGTTGCTCAAAAGGTTCTAACTTCCAGTTATAAGTTGAGTACATTCTGGGAATCTAATGTATAGTATGGTGACTAGAGTTAATAGTACTGTGCTATATACTTGAAAGTTGCTAAAATAGTAGATATTAAATATTCTCAGCACAAAAATGAAATCATAATAGAGGTATCGGCTAATGCTATGGTGATAATCATTTTGTAATATATGAGTGTATCATATTAACATATTGTACACCTTAAATTTATAAATTGTTATATGTTAACTGTATCTTAATTAAGCTGGAAAATAAAGACAGATGCACAAATTGTAAATTAAGTAATAAGTGTTTCAATTTTTTTAACTTATGATTGTACTTTGGAAATCCTAACTTTTCAGAAGAAATTTGTGATGAGATGTTTAATTGGGTGAATTTATACTCAACATTGAAATAGAATAAAATTGGCAGAGTTTACAATTTGCAGCAACTTGAATTGGTGAAGTTTTCAGATGAATCACAAAATAGAGACAATTCATTTGATGAGTTTTGTCATGTAAAAATATTTGTCAAAGGAAAGTATTCTGAAAGAACTCAAAAAGACAGTATATATGAAAATACTTGGTATGAAATTATCACACATTTCTGAACAGAAACAAGAAAATTAAGATGTTCCATATTTAGTAGTATTTTCTCTGAGCATATGAAGCATCTTAACATCTAAAGAGTATTTGTTATTTTAAAAATACTGTGTTCCACCAAGAAAAGTCAATTAGAGTTGTAAAGAACTTCAAATTATTGTTACTAAAAGGCAACTGAAAAACGTGAGGATTATATATAGAAAAAATTCTTGCAAAAACACAGCTTATATCTAGCAATGACATGTTATGACAGATATGGTTAAGAAAGTGGGTTAGTGTATGGAATATTTACTAAAATTATTTTATCTTAATTATTGATATTCAATAGCTAACATATTTTCTTAAAATTGCTTTATTGTACTTGGATATATATTTTTACAAATAATTTTAGTTTTGAAGTGGTTTTTTATTTAGAACTAGAGGCCCAGTGCATGAAATTTGTGTACTGGGGGGTGGGGGGTGGGTCCCTCAGCCTGACCTGCACCCTCTCACAGTCTGGGACCCCATGGGAACTGGCTACACCAACAGTTGGAAACACCTCTCACAGTCCGGGACCCCTCGCTCCTTACCACCTGCTCGCTGCTCCTTACCACTCGGCTTGCTGCTCCTTAGCACTTCCACGGAGGTAGGAGAAGCTCCCACCACCGCCATTGCGCTCGCCAGATGTGAGCCCTATCTTTCTGTGTAGTTGTCTGTGGGCCAACTGCTCTCTTCCTTCTCATTTAGGGCGAGCAGCATGTGAGGGCAGAGTGTGTTGTCGTGGAACTCAGAGGGCTGCCCGGAGCTGAGGGGAGTGGTCGAGCCCATGGGGTAAGAGGTAGACACAGAGGACACTATCTCACCCAATTGTGGGGTGGGCTGGCCGGCCTTCATCTGCCTGACCCCACCCAGGGAGGGACCGAGCAGGGTGTCTGCCTCTCCATTCTCCATCCTTCCATCTGTGACACCTGTCACCCTTGCCAGGCCTCCCCCAAAGTGAGTTCGGCTCAATCCCTGAATGTAAAATGGCACGGGGGGGAGGGGGCTCCACTCCAGTGCTCCCTGATTCCCAGCGACAGGACCTGGTCTCAGGATGGTGGCCACCGCTGCAGAACATAGATTTATTTCAAGAAAAGTTGGGAATGCAGACTTTTGTATGAGCCCCTATTCCAAAAAGTGGCAGTTTATTCACATTGTGGCAAAGACACCTTCAAGAGTAACATAAGTGGGTAAAGTCAGGGCCAAATTGGGCCATTTCCTCATCCAATATCTCTGAGGCCCGTGGACAGAACCAAGTCTCAGCTCTTCGCAGGACACTTCCAGGGTTTTTTTTAAGCCTAAAGGACAGTAGTCTGTCTCCATTCTTATTCTTTGGGATTTTTTCATCGTTGGATAAAAGGATACGTACATTGGGGCAATCCTCTAGAGATACAATATTCCAGTTGCACCCATGTGATGACGACAGCGCCCCTCAGAGGGAGGGAGCCAACAGATGGGGAGCAGGGAATTCTGAAAACCAAAGCAAAGGTTCAGAACACGGAAGAAGTCCTTGGTGTTCTGCTGAGAAACTTGGACTCCTTCCTCTGCGGTCACACGCCAGGCAGTCACTCAGAAATATCTTGGCATCGGCCAACTTATGGAATTCTCCCTTCTCTCCGTTCTCCTGAGCCGGACTCCGGATGTTGACTGCAGCATTCTCTTGGTCATCTTTTTTTGTTTGTTTGTTTTGTTTCCAAAACATTATAAGATTTATATGAATATAACATAGAAAGATGCAGCCTCCTTTGTAGGAACAGGGAAGGAAGGGGTGGTTAAGTAAGGCACATGGAGCTGCAGCAAGCACCAGCTGTGGGGAGGGCCGAGGGGGAGAGGAGGTTGGTACTGGGGCCGAGGCCCTAGAGCCGTTGCTGGGGAAGTAGGGATCCCCTCTGAGTGCCATGTTCTGAGGCTGAACTAATTGGTCAAGCTGAGGCAGAGGCGGGTGGTCATATCAGCCATCTTTGGTGCTTTTTACCCTTTCCCACCCCAGCTCTGTTGTAAAACCCCAGAGCCCTGGATTCCAAAGGCCCCATCCAGAGCAGAGGCCCTGGAAGGGGGTGAGAGGAAGTGAGTAGGGCAAGTTTGAAAGCTGATATGCCTGTGTGCTGAGGGATGGGCGGAGACAGTGGTGAGAGGTATCAGGGGAAGGGCTCTCATACATACCCTTCTGTGGGGGCCACAGGTGAAGGAGGCCAGGGGAGCAGGGTAGGGATGGGGCACCATGGCCCCAGCCTCTTAGGCATCCCTGTCTGTCCTCTGCAGTGCACAGGGAGGAAAGGGGCTGCCTCTGAGGAGGGGCCAGGCCAGGCCAGGTGACCATCTTGAGTTCTGGCTGAGGGGATGGTCCTCACCCTGAGATGCCTTCTAACTGGTGATGGAGCCAGGCCTGACTCCTGCTGCTGCTGCTGCCGCCGCAGCCACCAGGACCCAGGTGTTCGGTCATCTGTGTGGTTGTGATGGCCCTAGGCTATTATTAGTATAGATTATTTTATAGGATATTCAATAAATAAATATTTTAAAATTATATAATTTTGATTATTTTCAATATTCTCTGTTACTCATGTAGTCACATGGTTCAAACAATGAAGTACATGGACATTCTCACTCTCAGACCTACATGTGCAGCTTCAGGAGCCCCAGTGAATACGCTCCGCTGCCCCTTTCTGTTTCCACCTGGGTTACTCCCACTCCCCGGAGACAGCCAGGGGCAAAGCAGAGCAGAGCAGCCTTCTGTCTTAATCTATGATATCAGAGCTGAGCCCTCTGAGAACCACAGATTTTCATGGTGACTTTAGAGCCACCCTGAAATATATGATCAAATTTCAGGGAAAACAGTTGATATCTTAGGATGAGGGGACTAAGCAACAGGGGCAAGACTAAATCCTAAAGACACACAATAGGTAAATGCTTACTAAACATTGTAACTTTGAGCTATGACCATTAATTTATATTTTTGTTTAATATCTGAAAGAAGACTTGAAGTATCCAGGAAAATGGTGATATATGAGGATCTTTTTTTAAAAAAATATATTTTTATTGATTCCAGAGAGGAAGGGAGAGGGAGAGAGAGATAGAAACATCAATGATGAGAGAGAATCAATGATTGGCTGCCTCCTGCATGCTTCACACTGGGGATCGAGACTGAAACCTGGGCATGTGCTGTTGACTGGAATCAAACCCAGGACCCTTCAGTCTGCAAGCCAACACTCTATCCACTGTACCAAACCAGCTGGGGCTACAACTACTTTTTAAATTTGCAAGCATTGTCTTTATTATTTAAAAAATGTGTTTAATACTTAATGCTGTCAAACAGACACATGTACACACACCAAGTGTCTTCTTTTATGTTGTATATAGATGAGAAAATCCTAAATGGTAGATAAGTGAAGTAAAATAATTCCTAAAAGCAGTTAACCATCTTTATCAAACAAGGTTTATCCTTAAAATTTTTCAAATATAGCTTAAGATTGTTTTCCTCCTTAATTCTTTGACTCCATCATCTTCTGCCATCTAAATATGAGCCTTAGCTTCAAAGAATAAAGCCTCATTCTGAAGTAAAGAAGTCCACTGAGTTGCTGGACAACGTTTCTAAATTTACTCTCCTCCACTCCAACAATAATTAAGTAATTTCTTAGGATAGTTTTTGGAACATCCGGAGTCAAAGTCAGAAGGAACAGAACATCCTATCTAATAAAGGGGAATATGCAAATTGACCATCACATCATCACAAAATATGGCAGCGCCCATGGCCACAATATGGCAGCGCCCAGTCTCCTCAGCCATGTTGGAGTCCCCCATTCCTTTTAGCCCCACAGGGGACTGGCAGGCATGTGGTGCAGCCGGACCAGCCCTCAGCCCCCCAGCCACCCAGGGCCAGCCTGAGGCACAGGCAAGCCTCGGATGTCAGCTGCCCACCCACCCAGGGTGGGCCTGAGGCACAGGCAAGTCTCAGATGGAAGCTTCCCAGCCGCCCAAGGCCTCCCAAGGCTCAGGTAACCAGGACTGGCCAAGGCTTGCGCTGCCGGCAATGGCGGCAGCAGAGGTGTGATGGGGGCGTTGCCTTCCCCTGATCGCCAGGTCACCTCCCACCCCTGAGGGCTCCCAGACTGTGAGAGGGGGCAGGCCGGGCTGAGGGACGCCCCTTCCAGTGGATGAATTTTCATGCACCGGGCCTCTAGTAAAGAATATAAAATCAACCAAAAACATCAGAAAAAAAGCAAAGTAAGTCATAAGCAGAATTGTTTTCCCATCACTTGGAAATACACTAACTTTTCAACCAGATGGTGAGAGAGAGGACAAATCTTGGGTTCTGTGTCCAAAGTTTAAATACTGTCTGAGACTCTGAGTTAAGATTTTGAGCCCTGTCCTCGGGGTTCTTGAGGGCATGTTACAGGCATTATGAAAAATGTCCTGGCAGAAACCCTTAAACAATTTAAGGGATATTTAAGAAGAGTTTGTAGTTTGTTACCCTGAAGGTGGCCTGCAGTGGGCTTCCAGCCTCTAGGTGCAGACATTTAGTCTGCATGGCTGTGGGTCATGTTCCAGAGGGAGTGTCTCTGCAGAGGGGCTGGGGCAGCCCAGAGAAGCCTGCTTATCTGAATGTGGTTCTGGGATTGCCTAAACCAGCAATGGCTCAGGGAGAAAGGGGTGAGTTTAAATCAGTGTTGAGAGAGGAACTAGTGGTTAAGACACTGCAGAGGGTGCAGATCCAAGGGATCTAGATTTACTGATCATGTGACTAGAGGCAGAATAGGAAGCCAGACACAGGTGCCACAAAACAAGACCCTGGGGAACTGAAGAGTCGAGTCATTTGTTCAAACACCCATCCACTGGGAGTCTTGTATGTCTTCCAAATAACTTAAATTACCTCCCAGGAGGAAGAGAAGCAAGAAACCTAAATCTATATCGATATTTATATTTAAAAAGACCTTATTTCTGAAGTAGAAATGAATGACTTGCCTTGACTTATGTGATTGGGGTTTTTTTTCCCCTCTCGCTGTAAAAAGGGTTTTGCAAGTTCCATTGATTTCAGATTTAGAAAAATTGTTAAACCTTCACTCTGTTAAGTTCAAAATTTGTATGCCTGAGATTTATGAGCCTTCTAGCTTTTAAAGCCATACTCACTGAAGAGCATGTGTTGGTGAGGCACTGTGATGATTTATAAAATATTAAAACTTTTAGAAATTTTGCTTCATGTAATGTTAAAAAGAAAAGTTTAGAAACATGTGCAAGGATGTTCATTGCAGAATTCATTTAATAGAGAAAAATCACTAACAACTTAAATAAACATGACTGAGGAATGAGTAATATTCTAGTGCAGTTTCTGTTATGTTTTATAAAAATATTTAATGCAATAAAAAATCTAACAATATAATATTAAGTATATGCAGAATATAAAAAAAATGTTGGTTGGAGGGAATATAATTTTGTATTTTTAAAATATTTTAATATTTAAAATTTAGATATGCTATATGATAATATTTTTCAAAAATAAAAGATGTGTAAGGTGTGTATTCCCCAAGAGATTATATTCATTTGGTGATAACAAAATATGGTATAATGTGTGGTTTCTGTGACCCTGGATTCTGCATATAAAACATATTTCCAAAGTTGCTTTTTAAAATGAAATGATTTAATACAAATTTACTAAATCCCAGAAAAATTCCCAGATTTGCACAGGTGAAGTCTATTATTATGTTCTCTTTCCTGAATTCACTCAGTATTCCTTGCCTATTTCACTCAGTCTGGCATTGAACCACAGACAATGGACTGCCTTTTACCGACCTTGGTCAAATATGAACAGTTTTTCTCCTCTTCTCAATTGAAGGCTCCTGGAGAGCAGACTAGAGCAAAGCCTGGAACAAAAGAAAGACTGTAATTTTTGAGCTGTCTTTTCCCCACCTCCAAGCTATGTCTAACATTATGGGCCAGATAGTAAATACTTAATGCTAATGGTATGTTATATATATATATAGCAATTGTTTCTACCTGCTTCTCTCTATTTTCATAAAATTCAGGGTCAGATATCCTAAAACTTTTTTTTTCCTTGACTTACAAATAAATGTCATAAAGAATTAATTGCACTCTTCAGAAATCCAGTAGAGTGCTCCCCTGACAGCATAAAGCTCTCCTTTCTGAGGTACAACATCAGCTCATCGTCTTTTTCAACCACTTATTCCAGAACATTGTCTGTGAGGCCCTCCAATTAAGACATTCTACACCTCAGATAAAATGGGGCATTACAATTTTTTTTATTACAGTTCGCATTCAACACTTTTTTTTGGTATTAGTATCAGGTGTTTAGCCGAGTGGATAGACATTCATATGGGTTACAAAGTATTCGCCCTGATAATTCCAGTGCCCGCCTGGCACCATAGATAGTTATTTCAGTATTGTTAACTATATTCCCTATAGTTTATCTTACAACCCCATGCCTATTTTATAACTACCAATTAGTACTTTTTAGTCCTATTACCTTATTTTACCCTGTTCCCCAAAACCCCTCTCCTCTGGCCTCCATCAGTTTGCTCTCTGTATCTATAAGTCTGTTTCTATTTCATTCATTTATTTCATTGTTTAGATTCCACATATAAGTAATTTCACATGGTATTTGTCTTTGTCTGGCTTATTTCACTTGGCATAATAACTTCTAGGCCCATCCATGCTGTTTCAAATGGTGAGATTTCACTCCTTTTTTTTTTTTTTAATGGGCAATTAGTAGGCCATTGTTTATATGTACCACAACTTTTTTTATCCACTTGTCTAATGATGGGCACTTGGGTTGCTGCTGTATCTTATTGTAGTAACACTGCAATAAACATGGTGGTGCATATATTCTTTCAAACTAGTGTTTTGTTTTGCTTTGGAGGTATGCCCAGAAGTGGAATTGCTGGGTCATAAGGCAGTGCTTTTCTTTATTTTTTGAGGAACCTCCACATTGTTTTCCCTAGTCGCTGGACCAATTTGCATTCCAACCAACAAGGGTTTGAAGAGGGCATTTAATTTTTGTTGTTGTTGTATGAGCTCAAAGTTATTCTGGACTTCAATGTACAATCAATTTCTACAAATATTGTCCACTGATTAAGGGCTCCATCACGGAAACCTCCTGTCTACTTCCAGGATTGTGTATTGTTTAGGTGTAGCGTAAAGTCTCCTTTCAGGTTGCTTAATGCCATATCCCTTTAGAAAGATAAGACTATTTTGGAAGAATAAAATCATTCTTCTTGTCACTCTAGCTATCTATCATTCCCGAACCATTTGAGAGTAAGTTTAAAATTATTCCCTTTTACCTCCTAAACACTTGTGTTTATTTTTTTAAGACCAAGAGCATTTTCTTGTATTTCTTACATAACAAAAAGACAAATATAAAATTTAGAATATTAACATTTATTAAAAAGTATCATCTAATCTACTATATATATATATTTAAATTTTACCAATTTTCCCAATCCTACCCTTTGTGTATTCATGATTATGTGCATGTATGTATGTATTTATTGGTCGAGAGCCCATTCTAAGACATTACATTTAGTGTAATGTACTTTGGTCATATTTATGTGGAATAGTTCTGTGTCTTTCTGTCTTCCAAGACTTTGATATTTATGTAGAGAAGATTTACTCTGAAATTACACAATCTCTTAATAAAGTGTGTTATGTTACTCACATGAAGTTTATGAAGAGGCCTCAGTTACTAGTACAATTTCAGAAGGTAAGATATCATGGCCTTGAGTTTAAAATTCCCTGGTATCATCTTCTAGATTCATTTTGATCTGTCCTTCAGAGAGTGGAACCAATTTGAATTTCCATGTGAACGCATATGTCTACAGTCAATTCTTTGGTAGCGTCAGGGTCGGGGTGCATAGAAAAGTAGGGCAAGAAGTGAAAAAGAAGACTAACAGATGGAGGAGGGAGGGGGTTAGGAGAAGTAGGAGCAGGAGGAAGAGAAAGAAAAGAGAAGAAATAGTATCATTTTCTTTAAAATACTTCAGAAAGGGCTATCATACTTATCGGAGACTTAGCCTGAAAACTTTTCCACTTTCGAAGATATATTCAGCCAACATATTGTAAGTTCTTCCTTTTTCCTCCAAATAAATAAGTCAGTAAATTACAATCCTTCAGGTCTTCCCAAAATACTGCAGGAGAGAACATTTCTCTTGGATAGCCAATTTAATTACTTCAGGAGTGCTCGTTGCTATAATATTTTATGGTAAATGCAAGTGCTCTAGAGATTTACAAACCTGCTGGGGGGGAAAATTGGTGAGGACGCCTTAGTTACTTTTCATAACTTTTGTGGAATACTAATGATACCATAGCTGTGCTTTGAAAATGTAAAGTCCCCATGCAATAACACCAGGTAAAAATGGATTTAGGAAACACTGGAACTTAAAAGACCCCAATGGTATATTGGAAAATATTGCTGTGTATATTATTAAAATACATATATTAAACAATAATACTGGTATTCTGTAAGTCACTAGAAAGCATGGTAAAGCATCTTAACAAACCAAATTAGTTAAATTCATGTCAGTGGCACAGTTCTTTATTTTTTTTACAAAAGATAATTAAAACATTCTTTTGACTGTTGGGACAACAGAAAGAACAAAATATCTTTAATAACTTAGAAATGAGTTATGAAATACATTTAATTTTGCTCTCTCTTGAGTTTAAAATTTCCTTTTGCTTTCCCTCATTACACTATGAATCTCTTAATCAGGGTCAAGACCAGGCCAGTAATTCAATTCTTTATTTCAAAGATTAAACATTTTCCAATAATTACTGAGAAAATTTAATTTTATTCTGAGAATGGTTCTGAAAAAAAAATATTTTCTTTCTTGTTCTGCTTACATTTATTAACTGTTTTAAAAGGTACTTAGTCAGTGAATAGTGATTTTGTTAATATGTGCTATTTCTCAGCTGAGTATCTCCTGAGAACTGCACTTAAGATGCAGTAATTATTTCTGTTATTCTTATATAAATTAGTAAAATATATATTTAGCTTTACCAACATAGTGCTGTGGGCAATTAAAAAGACAAACATTGTTGATAACTGTATTTTGAAAACACTTTTTAAAATCCTGCACTGTTTACAATGTTTCCCTGTGTTCACAGTATTCCTGATGTGCAACTGTAAAAGCATTGGCTTAAAACCTCCTTAAGAATTGCTTTGTGGATCCCACTGGTGGGTATCATGACCTCTTTTACCTTGTCAAAAGGGCAAACTTGTCAAGCTCACAGTAGTCAATACTCTGAAGAGCATCCCTTCAGCCCAGAAACATGGACCAAGCGGGGACTGCAGAATGCAGGTGTGAGATGTGCAGACCTGACAGAGACAAATAGTTCCACAACTCACCAGCTGATGAAGGACAAAGGGACACTCTGCCACTGAAGCGGAAGCCCACTTAGATTTCTCCTGCATCACTTAACGATGTGAACAGACTTAATTCTTTGAAGTGCCTGATTTAAGGAGCTGAAGAGCAAAGGAAGCCTTTTGCTTGATCTGATCCTTGTTATTAAAAGAAGCAGATGAGATAAAACACTTTCTATTTTTATCTATTGATGTATTTTGAGGTCATTATTTGAGTCTGTTCGTCTATATTTTGCCCTCTGCCCTCATTTCAAAGTTTTTTTTTTGTCTGCTTCTGCTTAAGTGTCAATTAATTTGTTGATATATCCTTTAGCTGGTTACAGATAACTTTTTTCAAATTTGAAAAATAGTTTGTCTTATTTCAATTGACTTATAATCATTCATTTTGCACTCCAACTTAATTAAAAGTCCCCACTGAAAATATCAGAAAATTTACTGAAATACATTAGTATGTTTTGATGTACTTTCCAAAGTTAAGTATACAAACAGGACATATGGATCTTATTCTTCTCCAAACATAGTTCTCCCACTAATGTCTCTCAGAAAAAGGTTTTAAGAGATAAAATTATTTTCCTTTTTTCCCTTTACAATCCAGATTCACTTTATGCCATCAAAGTTCTAGATAGTATTGATTAAAATGCTACCCCACATTATAGAATTTCAGCTACCTTCTGAATATTTTTGCAAATTCCCAAAGCCAGAAAGAGTTGTGGCTTATGATCCTCTGTCTTTGAACTGCTGCTCCTGCTTAATCATTTTAGTTTATGGATCTTATTGCTGTCCAGTGCACGATGCTCCTGTTCTTAAGGGTGTCAATAGAAATGTATCATTCAAGCCTCCTCTACAAATACTTCACTCTCACACCACACTTCTGTGAAGGCACTCCATTTCCTGAAGGTTTTGGAGAGCTGGGGAGATTTACAACACAAGTATGCTAATAGCATCATGACATTAGACACCATGTTTTAAAACTACTACATCCATAGCCCTGTACTTCTCTGAAATTAATTCCCTCACCCTTCTCATGCTTCTTATGACTCTAACATGTCTCTAAACAACTATTCATTTTTAATACAGAAAATAATTTATGGATCATTTTTATTTAGTTCCAGCCTACCCGTTTCCACAGAGGTTTCAACTATTATCCCAAATGGCTTATTATCATTATCATTAATGAACAATGACATTTTCTTAAATAAGAATACCTTCATCCTTAAAAAGGTAACAAATGCTAACTGTGAAGATAATTTTAAAAAAATAACCATTTACCATACTTCACCGCCTGTGGTCAGAGACCCTGATTACCCATATGAACGTGTTTCCCTTTCACTATACACTTTATGTTTAGGTTAGCTATAATTGAAGTAAAGCCTTAAAAAAGCAGTAGCTTATAATTTTTAATCTTTCCTCTGACTTTCAGCCTGAAGGACAGTGGCAGCTTTCATTCCCAGCATTGTCACTGAGCTCACATTCAGTTGTAGTGACGGTACAACTATGAGCATCAGTATCCATATCCTCCCTGGGAGTTCAACCTTGGTGCCTGTCACATTTATAAAGTTAAAATAAATGCTGTGGGACAAGCTACAGATTCAGGAAGCAAACCTGTCTTCTTGAGGTGAAGACAATCAACATAGGTTATCTGCTTTTAGATTATACCTGATTTTCTCTATCCCCCTGTTTCTTAGTATGTTTACTTCTGTTGTTGTGTCCCAGCATAGCTTATATTTTACATTGAAACATGACTGTTGCTACTGCAACTGACAGTATTCACATTTTAGGACGTTATGAAGCAGTGACTACTGATAAACCACCCGTGGTGTGTAGATTATCTTTATGGAAACACTCATTAATTTTTTTCCTCCATAAAGCATAAGCACATAACTAAGCCATATCCACAGATTTTGATACTGGTCATGGTTTCCCATAGCCAGGTCTTAAGAGTTGGAGTCAATATCAAATGTAACTGTGTCTGTCCATCAGCTGGAATCAAATTTATTATGGTAATAGCTTCCATTACTCCACTTAATTTTCAACTTTTAGCTAAAACTTCTGGAAATTAGTGATTTTATTTTAAAAATTAAAGTCTGCTGGATAGATTAATAGAGCTGTATTAGAAAACTACTTAGCCCCTAGTTTTTTCCTCTATAAAACTGGACTAGTAAAGAAGGATTCTAAGGACTGTTGTACATGTGAAATCATAGCAAGGGTCACTAACTCAGTTGTCCCCAGGCAATTAGTAAATCAAACAGGAGTAAGAGAGTAGGAATTTGAAGGACTTTTGAGATCTGCAATAGACAAAGGTATTCAAATAAAACTTTATCAGCCACACAAAACTGTAGCCACAATCTACACTAATAAAAGAGAAACATGCAAATTGACCGTACCTCCACTAAGACCACAAGCCATGCCCACAAGCCAATCAGGAGCAAGTATGCAAATTAACCCAACCAGGATGGCTGTGGCCACAGAGCGAGCAGGAGGCTTGGGTTTCCCCAGCGATGGAGGAAGCCAAGCTTCCTGGCCGGGCCTGGCATCCGTTCAAGGCTACAAAGTTTCAATTATAGAAGATAAGTAAATCCCAACAAAAATGGCAGAGGCCACAGAGCTGAAGCAAGCAGGAGGCTTGGGTTGCCCCCGGCAATGGAGGAAGCCAAGCTTCCTGGCAGGCCCTGGCCTCCACTCAAGGCTACAAAGTTTCAATTATAGAAGATATATAAAGCCCAGATACTAGAGCCTCCGCTTGGGTCACCGGGGTGTGTGGCTGGCCTGCAAACCACCACAGGCCCCTCGCCCAGGCTGCCCCATGCACCAAGGGAACCCCCACCCTGATCCGGGACACCCTTCAGGGAAAACCAGCTGGCCCCCACCCAGGCACCAGGCCTCTATCCTATCTAATAAAAGAGTAATATGCAAATTGTCACTCCAACACACAAGATGGCTGCCCCCATGTGGTCAAAGATGGCTGCCCCCATGTGCACACAAGATTGCCGCCACAAGATGGCCAGCAGGGGACGGCAGTTAGGAGGGACCAGGCATGCAAGGGAGGGCAGTTGAAGGTGATCAAGCCTGCAGGGGAGGGCAGTTAGGGGTGACCAGACCGGCAGAGGAGGGAAGTTGGAGTTGACCAAGCTTGCAGAGGAGATCAGTTGAGGGGACCAGGTCTGCAGGGGAGGGCTGTTGGGGGGGACCAGGCCTGCATGGGAGGGCAGTTAGGGGAGACCAGGCCTGCAGGGGAGGGCAGTTAGGGGTAACCAGGCTGGCAGGGGAGTGGTTAGGGGGTGATCAGGCTGGCAGGCAGAAGCATTTAAGGGCAATCAGGAAGGCAGGCAGGCAAACAGTTGGGAGCCAGCAGTCCTGGATTGTGAGAGGGATCCCAGATTGGAGAGGGTGCAGGCTGGGCTGAGGGACATCCCCCCTGTGCACGAATTTCGTTCATGCACCGGGCCTCTAGTTTACTTATAACTTAGAAGAATATTTAGTACGCAGGAGGTTCAAAATGTTAGTTCTCCCTTTCACTTCAATTTTCCCTCTACCGGCTATTCTTACATATTTGTAACCTCAGGCTTATGAGTGGTAATCAAAGTGAAAAATAAAGATGACTAAAGCTTTTTCTATGTTCTTAAAGATCAGTGAAACTCTTGGGAGGCATGTAGCAAGTAAAATATAACGAGGCAAAAGCACAAATGGAAATTGAAGAGTAGCAGAATATGCCACTCCAAAAGATGATTGTAGAAGTTTGCAATATGCCATCCAAAAAATATGTTGCTTTAGTATGTTGATTGTTTTGAGCTGTAGATCCTTGGAAAACAGCAGATACAGGAAGAGGCTTTTTTCTGAACTCGTAAGGCAAATCCTCCAAAAGGAACTCAGAAGCTATAAATACCCTCCCTGGGAGTTTCCTCAACCAGGGAAGATTGGCTCTGATCACAGAAGAGGAGACTAAAAGTCAACATCACACCCAGACAAACTTTGTAACAAATTATCATACTTCCCATTATTCTTCATAGAACCCACTCATCATTACTCTCCCTTAAGAGACCTACATTCCTTTGCCTCTTTCTCTCTTAAGGTCATATGTAATCCTGAATTCTAAAGCCATCTCTTTGAGTTATCCATTTTTTCCTGGGTATCTCCCATGTATCTATGAGGTATATATGTTAATAGGCTTCTGTTTGTTTTGCTTTCATTAATCTGTCTCTTATTACAGGGGTCTCAGCTAAAAACTTAGACAGGTAGAGGGAAAACTATTTTTCCTCCCCTACAAAATACAAGCCAATGCCCTATATATAATAAAATCACCAAAGTGTTTACTTATTGAAGTGTTCAGGGTGGATTTCATAGGGAAACTGAAATTTGAGCTGGCTCTTGCAGTAAAATAAGGTAGCCTATGAAATAAAGGGTTGTCCAGGGCATTCATAATAGCCAGAACCATTTGTGCAAAAATAAATATTGAATATACACGGCAACAATTCACTACCTTAGATTCTTACATTCAACTAATTAGACAACTTTAGAATGTATTCTGCAAGACGACAAGTAAACTCAACAAATGCTCACCTGGAATCTTTAGTTATTCAGCAATACTTTGAACTCATTTTTTTTACTAAAGATTTATTTCCTGTACCTAATCTAATTGAATGAATGTTTCATTATATTATGTATTAAATTAAAAAACTTAAATTCAGCATATTTTAATAGGTTTCAACAACAAAATAATTTTGAGATAATCATTTAAGGGTAGTCTATAATTACTGTTGGCATTCCTTATCTTCTTACTCAGGGAAGAGGGCACCAACATTCAATGTTTGCTGTTTTATTCATTTCACTCCCTAATGCTCTACTGCTTTATATCAGGACCTTGTTACCCCTGATCTGGACTATGTGATGTCCTGCTACACCCAGCCTCTCTTACCCCCTCAACCTACTTTTAGTTAATCTTTCTAGAACACAGTTTTTATATTAATTCTTCTCTGCTCAACAACCTTTAGTGATACCTCATTACCAATTAATAAAAATAATTACATAATAAATGCTGATTATTCAGCTTGGTTCAAATTGTGTTGTCAGAAGAACCAGAATAGGGTTGAAAAAGATATATCAAATACGCAGTGTTGATTTGGGTAACTTGCACCTTCTGGATTTAAATCATATTTTAAAGTCACTTTTTATGACTTTATATTAGCTTCTTAACATTTTAAAATCTTGTTTTCTATAACTAATCAATCATGTGTTCTTAAAAGTTGTTATGAAGGGTTGTTGTGACAATTAGAGACAATATAGTAGATGTTTTAGTACTTGTAGGCATGAACATAACTGGACCTGGTTAAGTTGAAAAGCTCTGGCAGCCTAAATATAAGATTTTCAGACAAATATTCCATGAGAGATGAGGAGACCCAGCATTATTGCGGGAGAAGGCATCTGGGAGGTAAATAGGGCATCAGGAGAGATTTACAGCAGGTAATAGGAGCAAAGTAAGAAAGTCAGGGAATTGATACCAGGCGGATATCCTGTAAGGAACAGGTCTAGGGAGTCCATTAACAGGAATAAATGATGAAGAGAATAAATTAATTGAGATCAGAAGTTTTATACAGCAGATAGATAACACCTAGTCTCAGCAAATGGAATTGCCTGGGCATAACTCAAGTACCATGAAGATACAACAGAACATAAAAACAAGCAACAAGATTCAGCAGATGCCAAGCCCCTAATATATGAATATGGGCAGCTTTGGATTTCCCCTACTTATGAGACAGATCTGCTTTTGAGCCCAGAAATGGTGGAAACTATAGAGCAATGAAATTGGAATAAATAATTTAACCCTTGAAGTGATGATGTCTGGACCAGAACAGAGGTTCCAATTCAGACATTTATGCAATTTTCTCATTAAATATGAACTGGACACAGTAAGGGTTGTTAGTGGTTGGCTTTATAAGTATTATTTCATATATGAAAGATATTTCCACTATAACAATATACTCTAAGTAGAGTCAATAAGTCACATGTATTCTCAAATAGGACATTGTAAAGAAATGGTCCATAATAGAGAAGAAGTGTATTTCTAAGCTTCTAAATTTGAGATCACTGGCAGAAATAAAGAAATATGCATTCCCCAATTAACAAGATTTAGACCAAATTTGTTTAACAAATCCCTTACTATGTTTCAGGTACTTTTATTAACTTCATTTTACAGATGTGGAAACATAGAAAAGCAAGTTTAAATAATTTACCTCAGGTGATATTAACAAAAAGTGGTAAAGTCAAAATTTAAACTTATTTTTGGCTGATTGTCCTATATAATAAAAGCCTAATATGCAAATTGACCAAACGACTGGTGGAACGACAGTTCGCTATGATGCGCATTGACCACCAGGGGGCAGATGCTCAACACAGGAGCTGCCTCCAGCCCACAGGACCCAGGCCAGCCAAGGCGGATGCCAGCAGGCCTCCCCCATCACCCTGCCGGTTGCCCCACAGAGGTGGCAAGTGGTGGTGGTGGCAGGGGGCGAGGCCAGCTGGTGAGAAGGTGGGGCCAGCCAGTGAGTGGGCGGGGCCAGCTGGCGAGCAGGTGGCACCGCCCCCCAATCGCCCCACCAGTCTCCTCCCACTGAGGGAGGCGACTGGCCGCAGCGGTGGCAGGAGTTGGGGCCGGTGAGCAGGCAGCGCCAGGCCAGCCAAGGCAGGTGCGAGAGGGGCCCTCTGATCGTCCCACAGATCAGCCCTGATCGCTGTCCAGGCCTAGGGACCCTACTCGTGCTCGAATTTCATGCACCAGGCCTATAGTATGCTAATAAATGATTGAGTAGTGTTCATCAGATAAAAACCAGACACCATTGAAAGCTAAATAAAGATAATTTCTAATATATGCAATTTAGACTTGATATACAATGAACTACCTTAAAACTTAGACCTAAAACAACAATTGTTTATTTAGCTCATGATTTCTATGGGTCAGCTGAGTGGTTTTTTTCATGTCTGGATTAGCTCAACTGATCTCTGTGGGATACACTCAGTCAGATGGTCAAAAATTGCCCGTCAGGTGTCTGGAAGCTGACAGGCTTTTGGGCATCGTGCCTTTATTCTCTTTCACATAGTTTGATCTTCCATCAGATTAGGTCAGGCTTACTCACATGGTAATTTCAGGATTCTAGAATGACTCCAGGATTGCAACATGAGTGGGCAAACCCCAATATGAAAACTGTTTCAAAGTTTTATAATAGTTGTTAACCAGGGACAATATCCCCTACCCTCAGGGGTGTTTGGCAATGTCTAGAGATACGTTTTTTATTGGCATAGTCTGAAGGTTGTTATTGGCATGTGTGGGTAGTGACCAGAGATGTTGACAAATATCCTACAATGATCAGTACAACCCTCTTCTACAAAGAATTATCCAATCCAAAATGGGAACAGTGCTGAGGTCAGGAAACCCTGATCAGTTTAGATCACATTTGTTAATATCCCCTTAGCCAAAAAGGCTAACATGGTCTACCCTATTTCGAGAGGTAAAATAAATAGATTCCATTTCCTGATGAAAAAAGAAAAATTTGTGGTTATTTTTGCAGCCTGCCATTGCAATGATAATGTTATTTGGGAAAAAGGAGCAAAAAAAAAAAAAAAAAAAAAAAAAAAAAGACGACAATGCAGCCACAGCAGCAAGTAACAGCAGAAGCTGAAGGAACAGTTTAGAGGGGATTGAAGGGTTAAAGAGTATTCAACAGGGCAACAAAGAAAACAGGGAGGTTTTCTTTAATATTTTGCTTTCATTTAATCAGACTTTATGCACTTATATATATAATTAGGTATAAATTTTTCATAGCTTTTAAGAGTTGTCTTTCAAATGGGGTTCCATATATTTGAAGCACTAAAATCATCTATACCAATAGGACATTAGCCTATATATACAAAGTATTTCATAATGTGGTATGAAAAAACAATTATAATTAACCAATAAACCTGTCTATAGTAATTACTGAGGCATTCATATAGTTCATTAGCGATAAATCTTTTTTATATTTTTCTCTGCCCATAAATGTAATTATTGATAAAGGATAAATTAAAATCAATGTGTCTTACTAAAAGATCAATAATTACTGACCAAATCATAAATAGAGACTTTCCTGAGGGAACTGGTTTGTTATGTCCTTTGTCCTATGAAGGAGTTCCTTAAATCTTAGTCTTTTGAGTAAAGAAGAAAATAGAGAAACAATAAAGAGAATTTAGCTATTTAAACTACTATTTAAGAGATTCCTTGCACACAAATTGTATTTAGAGTTTTTTTATATTTTTATACCAGGGGCCCAGTGCACAAATTGATGCACCTTGAAAGGAACTGTGGGCCATAGGCTGTGATGGCACAGGGGCGGGTCTCAGCCCACCCTCCGTGCTCCCCACCCGGCCCCTCCTGCCGTAGCCTCAGGTCCCCTGTCTGAAGGCAGCCCTGCTCCCGCTGTTCCCACACACTGAAGGTGCAGGCCCTGCTTACACCCGCTGACAGTGTGGAGCGATTGGGGCCGGCGCCAGCAGCAGGTGCAAGCAGTGGCTCTGGTGCCGGATGCAGGTGCGAATGGGGCTGGCGCTGGCAGTTGGTGCGATCGCTGGACTGGACTGCGGCTCATAGGAGCAAAGAATTTTCAGTAACCACCAGAGGCTCTCCCCGATGACAGTGACCAGTACCCCACCTTGGTCTGGTGCCCCAGCTCACCTGCTCCACCATCCCACCGCAGCCAAGGCCTTCCATGTTCCACATGTGCTCCCTGGTGGTCGGCGCACGTCATAGCGACCAGTTGTTCAGTTTTTTATGTTGTTCCGCTGTTCGGTCTATTTGCATATTAGGTTTCATATACGTAGATTTAAAAATCTAGCTATAACTATCTGATGTAAGATACCTCATAATAATGACAATATTTTTGTCAATTTTTATGTTTCCATATATGGGGGTTAAAGTCAACTATATAAAAAAGTATCTAGTATTTGATAATTATTATCTTCATTATTATTACTGATAGAGTTTACCCATAAGCAGCTAATACTTATATAGAATATTACATGGATGAAGTATATAAAACTGCTGATAGCCATTTTATGCCTTTATAAATTGCAATAATATATGGTTCAAGTTAATATCATTAGCTAACTCAAATTAAGATAATCTTATAATTTTTAAAAGGTTTGACAAATATAAATGTATTGCCTAAAAATTCTTGCTGATTATATGGAGATCCTAAAAGGACAACTTCTTTAAATCTTTATTATGCCAAACATATGTAATCATGTCCTGTGCAAAATTAAGATTTCAAAGAAGATGTTACACAGATACCACTGAAAATTAAAAACTAAAAAGCCGCTGTAGGAAACACTCTTATCATTTTAGCCCATAAACTTAGCAACACAAAATTGTAATATATATATATATATATATATATATATATATATATATATATATATATGCCTCTCAACCTCCAATACATGTGTACATGTACGTTTTAATACAGGATGCATTTGCTCATAGAAGTGTAAATATTATTTTTCTAAAAGAGATACAAGTTTCTCCTTATGACATCTTTGCTTCAAAACTTTAATGAGAAGCAGTGCAGTTTAGTGAGAAGAAGACAGTATCTGGGGTCCCACAGACCCCCCTCATTTTTCATCTTAGTTCTGCTGTGTCTTAGCACTAGTCTAGATCTTTATCATTGTTAAGTACATCCTCAGAGGTTTTGCTTTCTAGTGTATAAAATGCAATAATAATCCTGAAGCATCTATCTTATATAAAAACTGCTGATTGAAATTTTAACCCTGCTATTTTGGCTTCTGTAAATGCTTGCTTGCTTGCTTAAATATTAAGGAAAATAAGACTACTCCCATTCCAGAGAGGCCATAAACCTTCCGCAGACGAAGTTATCAGTGCTGGCGCCAGGCCTAGCCTTTGGTTGAGGTCTCAAAGCCCCAGCACATAGGGGCTCTTTAAGAACTTGCAAAGGGGGCTGGGGGAAACACCCCATATTTGGGAGACAAAGAAGGTAAAAAGATATAAATAGGGAAACTTCCTCCATGTTGGGGCCCAGAATTTGAAATACAGTTTTCTCTCAGCCCACGCATAATAATAATAATAATAATAATAATATTAATAAAGTGTAACTCCATCTCTCTAAGCGTTGCTTGGTTCTTCTCCGGTCTTCTGTAACAATCCTACCCTACATGTTTGTTATAAAAGATAAAGAAGACAGTGTAAATAAAGTAATTTTCACTGTGTTAACATATAGTAAGTATATGTCAATTAACACAATTAGTTTATTAGTTTCTATTATTTTTGCAAACATTTTTGTATTTGAAGTAAATATTTATCTGATTCTAATTAAGTTTTCTATACTGGACTTTATCTTAGCTCCTTTATAGATCCCAATATTTCTAAATTCTTATAGTATAAATTGAGAAAAGTCTCGAGATTTTACCAATGTTAATTTGCCTAATTATCCCACTCCTTTCACTTCTCTCATCTCACTTTTCCACTCTAAAATGTTCTTCCTCGCTTACCTGTGTACGTAACATACCCTTTGATTAAATATATTTTAAAAATTAGAAAATAATTTAATATCTTTAATTTTTACCTTTAAAATAAAATATTAAAGTTACACAATGAAAAATTCATTTAAGAAAAGTTATCTAGATGGTAAAACTGTCTGAGTTCCTAACTGAAACATTCTGTATGTTTCAGCACTGATGTCTGAAAAACAATGTAGCCTCTTTGGCTAGCACTTGGGAATATACTTGCTCTGTTTTCACAATGTCAAAGTAATTTTCAGTTTATCTCAGATGTGAGAGAGAGCCAAAATGATCTTTACTAAATTGCCTTGTTCATTATTTCTATCCCTAATGGAAATATGATGAATAACTGATATTCTTTTCATTGATTACTTATAGTGTGTTAAATAGTCACATTATAAAACTCGAGGGACAGAATCATAGATATTTGCAGACAACTAATAACCCCCAAATAAAATATTTCTGCACAAATCTTTGGTGACTGGCTATGGCAAGAAGGCAATATGGATTGATAGGCTCATTTATCTCCACCTCTTCAGAGACTAGTTTATATTTTTCACCGACTACATTAATATATTCTGCATGTTTGACTATGAATAGTCACTGCTATGAGATACCTTTCAACAGCCCAGAACAGTTTAATATCATCAAGGTTACAGCTGTACTTGTTCATAAATAATTCATTTAAAATGCATTTTTTAATTAAAAAATAGGTCATATGATTCATTTTGAAGTCCTATGGGTGGTTAGAAGATCATCTGGGAATGATTCATTAATACCTTTTCCAAAATCTACAGTTTGCAATACCACATTTGTTCATAAATGAACTGAGTAATACCACCTACAATTCCCAGGCTTTCATTATAAAATTCGCAGAGGCACCTTTGACTAGCACCTCCGTGGATTTAAAAACAATATGGGCTCATCATACTCCAATACACAGATATCAGCCAAGTGGTGCTTGGAAACCTTTGCCCATTTGTCAGGCTAAATTGTAGTTCAGACTTGGCAGCAAAGAAAATAAGGCATTGTATTTTTACTTGCATATAACATTACTGGTAACTATAAACTGACACAATAAAATAGAAAATAGTTTAGGATATCTGTGGTTACACATATCTATTGCTGCACTTGAGGTCTTTGGGGGACATGATTTTAAAATGGAGTAGCTATTGCAAAGCCTATTTTCGCTCTGTTTTGAAAGATTACTGGATAATGGTCAATAACCTGACAGGTGAATACGATTCTCCTAAGATTTGGCATTAGAGGGCTCACATAAACTATTTATGAATCACTCTAGCTCCATAGAGTCCACTGCAGAGCTGGTGGCACTCTGGTGGCATCCACGGTTAATGCACCTTTAAAAGTACAAGTCATCTGAGCAATTAGTTCCCCAAGCGGGGATGCTGAGAACATGGGTTTGAACCCTATAAAAGTCCCTTTTCTTTGCAGAAAAAACACACAAAACAACGACAATGCTTAGTTCAAGCCCAGAAACATATATATAAATTTATTTCACAAGATAACCTGGCTTAGGTAATATGGCTTGTACCATCTCACCTGTATTTTAAAACTCTTCCTCTGTGCTGTTTTGTTTTTTTTTCATCTCAACATATGAAAACCTCTAAGTCTTGCTCATCTTTAAAATGTTAATTATATAAATACAAACTACCAATGACTTTGCATTTATTTCTGTATACTAAGTACATAACTATGTTCATGCCTTTTTAAGACAAGTTGACCTCCACTTCCTTGCTTATTCTTCAGCCGAGAGCAGTCTAATGTCTATAGCACATCACTCCAAAAATATTGCATGCTAAGGTC
This sequence comes from Cnephaeus nilssonii, assembly GCF_951640355.1. Taxonomy (NCBI): domain Eukaryota; kingdom Metazoa; phylum Chordata; class Mammalia; order Chiroptera; family Vespertilionidae; genus Cnephaeus; species Cnephaeus nilssonii. Next base: position 50,171,831 of record NC_137080.1, read on the forward strand.
AATCAATGATAGATTTAAAATTCACTAAAAATTCACAGAAAGCTTAGAGGACTTTCTCTCGTCCCAGTGCCCTTGTACGTGACACTCTGACGTTACATCCTCCTTTGCTTATATGACATTACTTTATCCTTCTACCACTTTGGTAGCTCCTTTTTAGACTTTCCTGTGAAATATTCCATATTCTTTAAGTGTCTGTTTTCTCTTTTCTATATTATCTCCTCTACTCACTGTATATCCTGGACAGCTATCCATATACAAATTCCTTCAGAAACAACTGAATACACATCTCCAAATCATAGACCCTATTAAAGATCCCAATCCATTTATCCAAGAGCTTATTGCAGTCTCCTCTTAGTTCCAGAAACAACTCAAATTAATGCTTAAAATAGATATTATGTTTATTTCCTCAAATTCTTCCCTCTCTCTCAGTAAATGACATTATCACTTATGCTCGCCCAAGCCACAGAGAAAGTGGGGTTGTGTTAGCTATTGTCTGAGTACAGGCTGCTTTCAGTCCTCTCTAAATACAGCTGTGCCAGCTCCTCCTTCCAACAATCCTACCAGGGACCAGAAATATAGCCCTTTTCTTGAGGCTTATAGAAGTCTATTCTGTTACGACTGTGGGAAAATTCCACAAGAGATAAACTAGACAGAGACAAAAAACAACTTCATTTAATGAAGAGCTATAGATGGGCCTCTCTCCAGCTGGGTGGACATTAATCTGGGTGCTAGCTCCTGAACAAAGAAAGATTTCATCAGATACCCATGACAAGGGGAGCTAATATAGATCGGGGCACAGAGAGAACAGTAGCAAATGATGTTTCAATTTCCAAATGGCTCTGACAACTGAAACAAGGCTCTTCAAAGAGATCATTGACCAAAACTTTGTCTATATGACTCATCACCTCTAACCTTACCTCTAAGGACTATTAAACATCTTCACCCCCTTTTTTCCCTTCCTTATTTCTTCATTACGGTATGAAACCAAACCAGACCAAAATCTGAGCTGCCTTCTGTTATCCTTCACACTATTTCTCTGATAAATAAATACAGAACTATCTACTAGGATTGGAGAAAAGGGAATAACAGGAAGGAGAGAATCAGATAGTACATGTAAATAATTTCCTGCCGCACTAACAAGTATCATCCTAACCATTCTTCTCTCTTCATACACAATTGCTATCTTGCCCTTTTACCTGCTGAGTGCTAACAAGCTACTAACTTCCAAATCCCTCTGTCATTACTGACAATATTACACTCAGATGGTTGTGCTCATCTTACCACTAATCCTAACTCTTAATATAATCCTAGACTCAGCAGTTGAGTGTCAACCTGTGAACCAGGAGGTCACAGTTCCATTCCCAGTCAGGGCACATGCCTGGGTTGAGGGCTCGATCCCTAGTGTGGGGCATTCAGGAGTCAGCCAATCAATGATTCTCTCTCATCATTGATGTTTCTATCTCTGTATCCCTCTCCCTTCCTCTTTCTCTAGAAAAAATCAATAAAAACATATATATATTTTTTAAAAAGTAGTGTCATTAATGAATCACAATAATCTAGGTTTAGAAGATATGTTTATAAATTATGAATAGTACACAAATCTGTTCACTACACTCCTGGATGATTAAGGACCTCGAATGGACTTGAGGATAAAATAAAAAGATAGAAATAAATACGACAGATGTGAAATCTTGAGTTTTAATTAAAACAAATAACTTACACAAATATAAACAGAAGTAGCAGGAAGAACTCATCACTCCAAAAACTCTAAGAGTTTGGCTAATGAAATCAACATTTCAGTAAAAGCTAGCATGTTTCCAAAACAAACAAAGAAAATGACCTAATTAATTTAATAAAATGAACCCAAAGTACAGAAATAGCAGTGATATCATAAATGGGATTCATAGAGGCAAAACTTGGTGGTGTGTACTCACTACTTCATAGAGAAGAGAAAACCTGAATTGGGAGCAAATGGTAATCGTATTATTCTGGGAGATAATTTCTATTACTGATCAGGGCTTGCTCATTAGATTTCTTGTCTTGGATGAAAGAGCTTTCAAGATTTTCTTCTACCCTGTTGTTTGAATCAAAGCTCATGCACTTACTTTCTGATATCTAATTCAGTGTTCTTGACATAAAAATACCAGCAAAGTGGGTGACTTCATTAGAAGGCAGACATAATCTAGTTTTCTAAGTTTATTCAAAATGTGTATTATTTATTATACATGAAGAAATTGGCTTTTATATGCTACTAAAGGCCCAGTGCATGATTGAATCATGCATGTGTAGGGTCCCCTACATGCTTTCGCTTTCGATCACGGGGGAGCTGGGTGCCTGTCCGCTGGTGCACCAGGCCTTTCAGAAGCCTCCGGCTTGGTGGAGGCTTCTGAAAGGCCTGGTGCCAGAGCAGACAGGCACCCAGCTCCCCCACTTTTGATGGTCCACGGCGGGACGTGGGCTCTCAGCCCCAGAGGTCCCTTCTGTGCCACAACACAGCCATGGCGCAGATGCTGAGCTCACTCCGCCGCTAGCGACGCAAGCTCAGCGTCCCGCTGGCCCAATCGGCCACCCCGGCCACCCTGAGTCCTGCCCCCTGCACCTCCCGCTGGCCCAATCATGGGCGTAGCGGAGTGATGGTAATTTACATATTACCATTTTATTAGGTAGGATAATAATCTTTGGCATTTAATAAAAACATGAGTGAAACAAATTATGTGGAACTGAAAATATTGTTTCTCAATATGTCAAGTTGAAAACAAAAGATCTCAAACTGTGGCAAATTCTTCTAAAAACCTCACTGACTGGGATAATAAATTTGGGTCAGCTTTCTTAACAAACATGTCAATCTTGGTGTACACATTTGCAACAACAATGTAGAAGACTTGGATTCAATGGAATGCATGTGAAAAAAATTACCAAATTGTAAAAATTAATTAGTGACTTCTAAAATAATTAAATGTAGTACCAAAAGGAAAAGAAATAGCCATCGGAAAGACCACACCCGGAGTCCTGTATGGAATTCTAAAGTTACTGGTGTAACATTTAGAAGAGAATTACTGTGGTACCTATTTGTAAATATTTGAAGGGGCATCAATTGTTCTATGTGAATCTAAAGTGATGAACCAAGAATTATAAATGCAAGCAAAAGGGGAATAGATTTTACTTGTCTCAATGAAATGGGCTACCTTGCAGGGTGGGAGTTTCCAAGATGGGAGCCAGATTAAGGGGTCCCTTTCAGATATATTTTAAACAATCCTTACATTGAATAAAAGTTGAACTAAGTGATTTCTATGTGACATTCCAACTTAGGAGATTCTGTTTTTAATGTGTTTGGTGAAATATCATAAAGAAGCCTATATATTCTGTCTCCTGGTTTAACTTTTTCTCCATTATTTTCTCTTCTTGTCATTAGCAGTTGATTTTTTTTTTCCTTTCTCTTTATTTTAGGACATGGAAAAGATACTCACTTCCCTGTTGGCTTACTGTAGATTTCTTTGCATAATTGTGTTCTGATTTGAGTTGCATGACAAAGAAAGAAACAACTTCAAACAACATCAAATCTTTACTTTCCACAAAAAACAATCACTTACATACCAGATAAGGAAAATGTCCCTGAGTGTATCTTCTTTTCTTAGTTCTATGCACTAGTGTTCCATGGCTGGTAATTGCACATTTGAAAAATAACTCACACAAAATGTGAGACAGCCAGTACTAACTGTTCACTCAAAGATTTTTTATGAATCTGCCACAAGCAACTCCATTCCTGATATGGCAATTAGGGGATAAGGGATAATTCATTAATCATACACTCAGGAGAAAATGGCTTATGCGGTCTGCTTTTGTCTGTATCAAACAAAACACCAAACACGAAAATGTTTATTGTAAAGTACTATACCTCATGAGAATGAAGAAAATGGGACGTAAACTTAGCAGTTTAATTTCTGCAGAGCCCTGTTGCATTTGAAACCATCGTTTTTGTTATCATTACTTCATGATACACAAATCTTGAGTCCCTGGGTGAGAGAGTAATAGTGGGGGAGCACTAATCGTGGAGGCATAGGCAATTAAAGCACAGAAGCCAGAGCTGGTGCAGAACAAGTCACTGAACGCACGGTATGCTGGCATGATATATGCAACAAATCCAAAGATCTGGAAGCAAAAATCCAGTAACAAAAATGGTACATGTGATTTCTGCATGATTTAACAAACTATACACAAACAAGAATAAACCTAGGCTTCTTTTTAATATGCAAATGCGACAATTAATTTTTTTATTCTAAATGAAGAAAACGTATAAGCCCCCAAAGATTATATGTATATCTTGCCTTATAATTTAGTATCTTTCCACTATGCCATCTTGAATTTATTACTTTAAAATTCAAAAAATAACACATTTGTTTAAAATGCTATAGATAATTTCCTTTTGTTTTGGAATTAAAATACCCAATTATTTATAAAATTATTATTTTGGTTAACATTTTTTAATATTTATGCTATCCTTAAAGTTGGGTCAAATGTATTATTTCACTCTAATACCCCAAAAACTAAATATTAAGTAATTATTGCTGTTGTTCAGAAGAGCACACTCGTAGAATCTTTTAAATGCAGCAGACATGAGCAGAGTTCAGGGTTACTGTGTAATTTATAAAATTGGATTTGTAATTGTTTTCCCTACACTACTTTAAATGATCCACTTTTCCTTATTCTGTTTCTCCCTTCTTCCCACATTCTACTTCCAGCTTTGGGGAACAGAAGCAACCTAACTTCAGAGTATTCAGTCTCAAAGATGCTCTTAATTACAAGTGCAAACTTCCAGCCCACAGCCTCTGCCCCCGCCTCCACCCCTTCACCACTGCAGGCCAGAATGGAGAGTGGCTGGACAGTTCTGAGCTTCCTGCTCCTACCCCTGACTTGAGCCTTCTCCTGCCACCCACTCCTAGTATTGGTAACTGTCAAATGCATACACAATCTTGGTGTTTGAGTGGGGAGCAGTGAGGTAACAACACTGAAGGATAAATGTGATCATAATTGTACACTTTATCCTGTGGGCTTCAAGGATCTAGTGAAGGTTTTAAAGCATATAAGTTAATGATAAAAGTGGCATTTGGGAAGGATACATTTTCAGTGGGTTGCAGAAAGAAATGAGTATGAAATGAGAATGTATAAACAGAGATAGCAGCATACAAAGAACTAGTGTGTTGCAGAGAAAATGTAGAAGGATTATGATTTCTGCCACAAAGTAGCTTGTACAGTAGCTCCACTCCCCCATTCATGGTTTCTGTCTCCATGGTTTCAACCACAAATGAAAATATTAAATGGAAAATTTCAGAAATAAACAATTCACATTTTAAATTGCACACCATTCTGAGGAGTATGATGAAATTCCACATCATCCCTCCTGGGCATGAATCATCCCTTTCCAGTGTATCCATGCTATATATGCTACCTATCCTTTAGCCACTTGGTTATCAGATCAATTGCCATAATATCACACTGCGTGTGCTCAAGTAAGCCTTATTTTACTTAATAATGACCAAAGAATAAGAGTAGCAATGCTGGCAATTCAGATATGCTAAACAGAAGCCCTATAAAATGCTCGCTTTAAGTGAAACAGTATTTATGTATAAGAAACACATAGTATATATAAGGTTCAGTACTATCTACTGTTTCAGGCATCCACTGGGAGTCTTAAAATGTACCCCTGTGCGTAAGGCGGAAGACTACTGTACTTTTTTGAAAGGCAGAACTGAGGCATATGAAGGCATTTTTTCTGTTCACTGGAACTAGCTGAATACTGTTGTTATAAAATAGTGGTTCATTTTATCATGTAACAAAAATGAGAATGATATAAAAAATGTGAATATTCTGAAATGTGTGAATGACAATATCCATGTTATTGTTAGTCAGCAATTGTAAAATGCCAAGGAATGTCACCTTACGGAACTTTTGAATCTCTATAACAAATACCAAATAAAAGGGGCGGGGGGAGGAAAGTACGGGAGACACTAAAGCCTTAGAAAAATATTGAAACTCCATTATAGAATATCAGCTGTTTTACACACCCAGACATCTGTCTGGTGATTTCCCTCTGCCTGTATTTGTTTAGGAGAAAGGAATGGGAGAACAAATGGGAAGCAGTTAGAGTTCAGGGTTAGAAAAACAAGGCAAGGGGTAGATACACAGAAGTGCCCATGTTGGACAGGGCTTCTGCTGACTGCGTTCTTGTCAGAATGTACAAGGATAACCAGAAAAAATCAGCATGAGAACAGCAGCCTGGTCCACAATGCCTTTAGGGAAGAATAGCCCTGGTTTGTGAATAAGTGCTCTTTGTGTTTCTGGCTCAGATTTGCCTTGTCTGCTACCTAATTCAGCCTACATTTTACCTGCTGGCTGCCACTTTTTATATACCGGCTAGCACTCTTTATTCCTTGGCAATGCCCAGTTAGGTAGCATTACCTAAGGCACCACTACAGTGTCAGTTTAGCTGGTTAGAACAAAATGCTCAATAATCTAAAGGCACAAGGGGTGGGAGGTAGTTTAATTAGGTCATTTGGCTTTGTACAAAAACTCCTCCCCTGCAAGGCCTGAGGCTGTCTTTCTCACTCTTGTCCCTTGTGCCGACACACCACCACCATCTGGGAAATCACTCAAAGGCCTTGCTGGGATATGAGGGTCATTTTAAGGGTGTCCTCCTGTGGGAAGGCCACATTGTTTTTCCACTAGTCAAGTTGTCTGGAGGTTTGTCTTGTGTATATAATCTTTAGATGTGCCTATGTCAACCTATCATTTGAACAGCTACTTAGCTAATCTGCTCCAATACCCCTGCTTCATATACGGAGGACACTGAGAACCACTCGTAGCAGGTATGTAATCACACCTAGCCCTGGACTCGGTTGGGATCCAATATTTGCAGAAAAGGTCAAAAGGTGATGTTCATAAGTGCCACTCCACAGGCAGCCAAGAAGCCCTACACAAGTGTTGCTAGAGATCTATTTCTCAGAGCCATAAAGAATGAAAAGGTTTGCTACTAACACCCTTGGTAGACTTTTAGTTTGGTTTCAAACTTGATGTTATATTGACATTATGTCCTGACGTGTACACAGCCACATGCAAGGACAGAAACACTGGATTGTTTCTTTATGTCTAGTCTGAACTAATTTCATTTTCACCAATGTTATTTGAGGCATGTGGAAAAACTATTTTTGTATGAGGAGTCAATGAAAAATTTTAATTGTTTATATGGCATATTTATATATTATTCTAGTGACCCAGTGCATGAAATTCATGCATGGTGGGGTGTCCCTCAGCCCGGCCTGCACCCTCTCCAATCTGGGACCTCTCAGGGATGTCCAACTGCCGGTTTAGGCCCAATCCTTGCAGGATCGAGCCTAAACCGGCAGTTGGACGTCCCTCTCACAATCCAGGACCACTGGCTCCTAACTGCTCCCCTGCCTGCCTGCCTGATTGCCCCTAACTACTCTTCCTGCTGGCCTGCTCGCCCCCAACTGCCCCCACTGCTGGCCTGAGCATCCCAACTTATCCCCCCCGAACCTGCTGGCCTGATTGCCTCCAACTGCCCTCCCCTCCTGGCCTGATCACCCCTAACCGCCTCGCCTTGGCTCCACCATCATGGCTTTGTCCTGAAGGACATTTAGAAGGTCTCCTGGTCTAATTATATTACCCTTTCATTAGTATAATTTGGAAACATAAGATTTTATAAAAATGTTAATTATCTATATCAACTAAGCTAATTATAAAATTAGGAGCTCATAATTGTACCTATTTTATTGAAGAAAACAGAGGTTAGGTATATTTGAACTTAGCAAGGTGGGAAAATAAGAGTCAGCTATTTTAAAGCAGATTTTATTGAATAAACACCATTATTTGCTTTGTCTTAGACCAAAGCAAATAATCCTAGTGGGTAGAAAACTGTGGAGATAAATTGGCCTCTAAATTATTATTATTTTTGTAATCCAAGAACATGATATACTGTCTAGCACATCATAGTACCTTAATATGGAAGATCGTATAGCCTACAAATATCAAAATATGTAGCAAATATCCTTTAAATGCATGGTTGAGTTTAAAAATATGTTTAGGAAAATCCCCAGGGACCAAACACTAAAGATAAAACTATGGAGGAGGAGGGTAAAGGATTGTTAGTGTCAGTAATGTAGGACTATAGTTGCTATCACAGAAACAGACAGAAGGATGAGTATTTGGGCCAGCAGAGGGAATTTGATTTAAGATCCACAATAAAGCTAAGAGCAACCCAGGGTAACATCTTCAGAAACTGGTAGAGTAGGGAAGAGAAAAGAAAAAGATTACTTGCAGCGGAAGGAAATGTATCCCTCTTGGGTTGGTCCTGCCATTATTCAGATCTCCCCTTAGATCTATCCTCATTCAGAATTTTTTGGGTGAAATGCTTTTGTGGTTAGACCAAAGTGTTTTCTTTTTGTTTTTTTCCAATGTCCAAATGCATTTATTCATCAAGTCTTGACTGCCATGATTACATTTTTTTCAGGTTTGGATTTATGAAATTAGAAAATACATGAGCAATTCAGTACAAGCAACCACCACAATAGAATAAAACCTTAGTTTAATAGACCTCTCAGATAGAGACTACAAAATAAGCTTTGAAAAAAGTATAATGAATCTTTTAAAATTTACAATTATATTTTGAAATTAAGCACTCAATGATTCAACTAAATAGCAGGTTAGACCCAATTTAAAGAAAGATTTTGTAAACACTAAATAATTAGACCAGAATGCAACATAGGGAGATAAAAATGGGAATATACGGAGAAGAGAAGATAGAAGATGCACATGAAATCAAAGAAGAAACAGGGCCAAGTTGCAGGCTAAGTGAAAACTTTTACCTCACCTTTAGTGACATGAGAGCCATTGTTAGGTTTCAACAGGGAAGTGGCATGATCTGATACACACTTTAAAAATGATTACAGTGAGAGTTTTGAAAACAGTCTGTTAAGAAGCCAGGGTATAATTAGGGAGACCAGCGAAGAGGCTGTTATAGTAATCTGGGCTTGCACTTTGGTATTGCAACAGTGGAAGTGGTTAAAAGTGTTCGGATTCTGGGACGATTTTGAAGATATGGCCAAGAAGATTTCCTGACTGATTAGTTATAGAATGTGGTAAAAAGAGAAATCAAGGATGATTTAATCATTTTTGGCTTGAGGAGCTTGAAGTATGAAATTGGCTTCAACTGCAATGAAGAGGCTGCAAGTGAAGGCCATTTGGGGAGAGAAGAGCAGTTTTGTTTTAAAGATGTTGTTTGAGAAAAGAAGTTCTAATGTAAAAGAAGGTTGCTAGAACTGGGATGCTTAACACATTTTTCTGTTATCATTTAACATTGCCCTTAAGTTTGTAAATAGGCCCTTCATGAAACTCTCTTCGGTTACCTTGTTTGAGATTTCTGTTCCCTGCTACAACTATGAATGATACAATTATTAAATGAATAACTAATAAATGTAATCAAACTCTTTCATCCTCATATGTACTTAATGTCAGAAGCTTTTCAAGTGTATATTTTGACATAAATTGATTTTCAGAACTAAAAGATAAGTTCACTAGATGCTACATGCATTTATCTTAGCCAAATTCTGAATACTGTAATTAATATGTGCTATTTTAATGAAACTTTTATAAAAAGGAAATAAGAAGGCATTTAACAGATTACCTGGAGTTTCACATTAATTCACATGTCATGATCTACTGCTTTGGAAATAATTATGGACAAATTATGTGTAAGTTTGTGTGTTTTTTGTTTTGCTTTACTTTGTTTTGTTTTTCACTCAAACAGAAAGTTAGCAATGACATGTCCTAGCAAAGTCTCAAGATGCTATTGATCACATGCTTATAAAGAGAGAAAAGGCTATGTTGAAAGTTATAATTAACTGACATACTCATTACATGCAGCATTAGATATTTTGAGAAAACAGATGCAAAAATGTGGAATTTGTCAATTAGCTCTATGGAAATGAAAAAGAAAAAAAAATGCTTGAAGGTAAGACTCCTCCAAGGTACAGTCTTTATATTTTAAAAAATTTCACCTGTGAATTAATAAACACCTCTGAGTCCTCATCCCTCTTCACTCTTTGTGGGATGAAGTATGATGAGGCAATGGGAGTGTTCCTTTATCCAAAACATATGCAACTCATGTTTTAACACCTACTCCAACATTGCCCCTTATAGATGTCATACTCAATAACTAATTTGCTCTCCAAAACTCAGAGAGAAAGAAATAAAAGCCATGCTTTTTAGAACTACATTTATATTGAAATTTAAACACGGAAGTGAAAGAGAGTTACATAAAAGAATATGACCTACATGATATAACGTACATGAGTGAAAATTGCTTCTCAGTTCTTCATAACATTTTAGTCTGACTGGCAGGTACAATATAAAAACAATATGCATGCTCTGCTTTCGTTTAGATTCTCACTCTCCCATGTCACATTGGATTATATATATTTTTAGTGTTTTACCACAGCAATGATCACTTCAAAGCATATTAGTGCTGTGCCCTTACGTGATGTAAACAAATATGTAGCAGAACACTGAATTTTTGCTTTAACCCTTGGTCTAACATGGCTTACCTTAATGTTATTGTCTCCATTTATATGTAAAATACCAGTTTTGCAGGCTACACACATATCACATCAGATAAGAGCAGCACTTTATATAGACCAAGTCAACAAAGTATTATCAAATAGGTTTGATACTCTAAGAATTGGGAACTAGTGTTTTTATTTAATAATATACTTTAATTTTGACATTTGAGTTCCTAAATATTTACTAAGTGCTTAATACATGCTAAGCAATATACTAATTAGAGGGAGAAAGAAAATGAATATATTTCATATGGTACAATGGGAAGTAAAAATATATAAATCATAAGCAAAACATTTTCATATACATGTTCAATATTAAAATGGGTAGACACAGAGTGGAATAAGAGGCCATGGAGGAGGTATGCATAGCTAACCCTGAAACTTCAAAGCCAGTTTCTTGAAAGTGATGAGTTTATATTATTTGCCATACTTTCACACAAAATGTACCTAAGGTACTTTAGACTCTAGAAAAATAACACTATGCTAGAATGCAGTTTACCAGCACTGCAAATTTTTCAAATTTATTAGGTAAGATTCTTTAAGAAAATTTTCTTTCTTGAATACAATAACCTTAGAATTAATGTCTAGAATTATTTTCAATGATTTATAAAATAAGCTGTTTTCTCTTTGCATTATTTTAAGAATGAAATAAAAATTTTATGGATAAGTGGATATAGTACTTCATGCATATTAAACTGGATGTTTCTAGCAAGGATTTCTATAAGAGGCTCTTGGAATAATTAATATGGGAAAATGACAAGCCCTAAACTAGGGTATTAAATGTTTGTGTGGAACTCGGCTGAAGTAATCACTTATGTTTACATAATGATCGGTGCAGTTTTCAGGAGCAACTATATGGTGGGATGTGGAGACGTGAGATTTAGGGTTCTGGTGGCGCCCAGGATTTGATTTGGTGGAGGGGAGTGTGGTAAAGAGGAATGCAGGTGGAAGAGTGGTTCTTGGCACACTGAAGTGAAAGTGGGTGTGGAAAATCCAAATATCCTTATGATCTAAAGCTCAAAACACCAGAGCTCACTAAGTATTTGAAAGTTATTTACATGTAAATGATAATTTAAACTATGAGGATACATGAGGTCTTCCAAAGAGAATACACAAAATAAATGCTAAAACCAAAAGTAGGAATCCTAATAGTGTTTACAATAGGGGCAAGTGGATGGGAGAGTATCAGTGTCCACAGTGGGAGCGGGGAAAAACAAGAAGGAAATATTACAGAGACACATGGAAAACCTAAAGAGACTATTGCCGTGGAAATCAAATGAATAGATAGTTTTCAGAAGAAAATCAGCAATGTCCATTGCAGCAAAGATATCTAGTAACGTCAAGGACCAAAAAGGAACTATAGACATACATTTCCAGGAATTGAAAACTAGGGAATTCAGGCCAACCTCCTGCTGGGGAGAACCAAAAGATAAAAGTAAGTGTTAAACTAAGCAAATAATGAAGTCATCAGAAATATAATAATATAGTGAAGAAAGTACAGAAGGTAAACACTTCATTTTATTCACTAATTTGCCTACTTTCAGTGAATTGTGAACAAACAGATAAAAGTAACATCATTTTTAGAGAAAGAATGACTCTTCTGATGAAGTATGAGAAATTTTGAGAACTGAAGAAAACTCACGCTGATCATTTACCATAAAAATTGTGTGAACTACTGGCACATTTCAGTGTACTTCTGAGGTATTTCTTCATTCTTTATTTCTCTGAAGATAAGTGTACTAGAAAGTAGCCTAGCTCTCACAGATTGCAACTTATAGAGAAACTGCTTTTAAATCTAAAAATTTGAAAGAGGAAGTTTCAGAAATAAATCCTCTCAGGGAAGAAAAAATCCCACTGTTTATTTTCAGTGATATTTGTAAACAACATCAACTCCTAAAATTATTTCCAAAACATTTTGCTCCTCTTTATTGTTTTTCTGTGTCAGAAGACTGATCCAAATGGACTATTTAAAAGCATGAATGTAAGGACAGAAATAACCTGTGTGGAAAGGCCCCTCTGAGTGTATGTAGTGAATAAGCTCTCACTCTGGATAAATATAAAGGTGTTAATTTTCCATTTTACTTTCTAATATGAAATTCAATCTTTGAAAAAGACTTTGTTATCTTAAGTAATATTTTTTTTCAAATTCCTTAATTATTTTTCCAATTTAATTTGTTTTTCAAAATATCAATTAGGTTAAAAGCAATACATTTAAATATCCTTAAAAAGTTGCATTTTTTAAGAACAACATGGCTGATTCCATAATTCCCCTCCAATAGTTTGTATTAATACATGTAAAAATGAGTTTACATTAGAAACAAATTTTGTGAATGCACAAATAAATGAATTCAACATCTAAAAAACAAAATTCTTGTAAAGAGAGATGAATTAGTGCAGTTATCCATACAATATAAAGGGTAAATGGTAGGAAGTGGAAAGCAGAGGCAAAATACACATGCAAACATGTAAGCTTTCATTCAATGAACTTTTCAAAAATTATCATTTGACTTAATGTCATCTTACATATTGTTTTAAACTACATATTTGTTTCACACAGAGATACATATTCTTGAGAAATGCCCTAAAACATTAAAAGTAAATCATTTTTCTAGGAAACAAGAAAAAAAAAGCAGAGAAAATGATGGTGAAGAAAAATGTTAGGCTTCAGTCTATCAAAGGAAAGCATTGTGTTCTTCAATTACTCTGAGTCTGAAGGGAAGAAGTGAATAAGTACAGAGGCGTTACAAAAAAATCCTCATCTCTTAACCTGCTGTCATCTCATACCTGCATCTGATAGGACCCCTCAGCTGCAAGCAGCTCTCATGAAAGCAGACAAAGAGGGCAGAAAGATCAGCACCGCAGCCCTTCTCCTTGACAGGTGACTGTAAGTGGCACTTCTAATGCTGTTACTAATTTATTAAGTATTCCAAAGTTAGAATTTAATCGGAATATTTTTGTCACATTATCCATCACTAACTCAGAAGAGATGGAATTTTCTTAAACAGCCGCACAGTGCAGTGCCTTAGGCAGGCTTTTAGTCATTTCAGTTTGTCACAATGGACTAGTTCCATTTTAATGATTTAGTTAATTGTGTGACAAGCTATGAAAAATGGAAGTGACCCAATACCTAGTCCAAGGAATATGCCAAGGTCTAGCAGTTAAGTTACTGAGAAGCACTCTCAATTGCAGATGAAAAAAAAAAAAAGTTCCCAATTTTTCCTTTATAAATTTCAGATTTCATATGTTGAGCAAAAGTCAAGTTAGGGAATTGGAGTTCATTTATATAAAGACGAGATGAACAAAAAAAAAAGTCACATTAGCAGTTTAAATGATGGAGTTAAATAAGATACAATTTAGGTGAAGAGATAATTAAGTGTTGAAAATGTAATGATCCACTTGACAAAGGGGGAATAGAAGGTGCAGAGAATTCCAAATACAACCTCCCTATTTAAAATCACATTTAGCATTCCTTACAAGTGAAAATATGCATCTGAGAGTACTGTGTTACTTTAAGTCTCAACCTATCATTTAATTAATTCACACATCCTAATATATAAAGAGCCAGGGTCCGTAACATCCAAAATGGTCGGAGGGACGACCAGATGCCAGGCTGCACGTGCAGCAGGCTTGGGTGGGCGGGGACTTGTGGCAGCAGAGACAGGGTAGGGGACGTGGGGACCGGGGGCTGTGAGTGAGTCCTGAGTCACTCTGGCAACCAGCCCTGAGGCACCCTCCCCAAGCTGTTTCCCACAAGGCCTGTGGGAAGATCTCGCCCTCGGAGCGTCCACAGTGGCAGTGAGTCCTGGGAGGGCAGTTAGGGGTGACCAGGCTAGCAGGTGAGGGCATTTGGGGGTAATCAGGCCAGCGGGGGTGGGGGGAAGTTGTGGAGATCAGGCCAGAAGGGGGAGGAAGTTGGGGGTGATCAGGCTGGCAGGGGAGGGCAGTTGGGGGCAATCAGGCCAGCAGGGGAGAGCAGTTGGGGGTGATCAGGCTAGCAGGCAGAGGCAGTTAGGGGCGATCAGGCAAGCAGGCAGAGTGGTTAGGGGCGATTAGGCAAGAAGGTGAGCGATTAGGAGCCAGTGGTCCCGGATTGTGAGAGACAGGGATTGGGCCTAAACCGGCAGTTGGACATCCCCTGAGGGGTCCCGGATTGGAGAGAATGCAGGCAGGCTGAGGGACACCCTCCCACCACCATGCATGAATTTTGTGTACCGGGCCTCTAGACTTATATAAAATATATACTTTATAGCCCTAACCGGTTTGGCTTAGTGGATAGAGCATTGGCCTGTGGACTCCAGGGTCCCAGGTTCGATTCTGGTCAAGGAAATGTACCTTGGTTGCAGGCATATACCCAGTAGGGTGTGTGCAGGAGGCAGATCGATGTTTCTCTCTCATCGATGTTTCTAACTCTCTATCCTCTCCCTTTCTCTCTGTAAAAAATTAATAAAATATATTTTTAAAAATAAATAAATAAAAATAAAATATATACTTTATAATCACTGTAGAGTCAGGGGCAAGGATGTTTTATGAAAATCATGCATCATAGAAATATAAATATCAATAGAAAATAATAATAACCATGTATTTACTCATCTCTAATGTTGCATAATAATTTTATTGGTACTGCTGATTCCTTCTTTCAAAGCATTACAATTTTTCATGCCATCATAGCAGAAAAGTAAGAAAAAAAAAAAAGAAATGACCATGAATAAGTGAAGATACAGGTAGTAACACATCTTCACATTGAAGTCAAAATATCATATTAATCTCTATGGTATTTTTACTATAAAACATTCTGTAGAGTAAGAAGATCTGGGTTTAAGTAACTAATTGAAGCAGTTTAGGTCATCTCCCCAAGCTGTGGTTTTGTGCATCTGTCAAGTTGGGCTAATGTTATTTACTTTACATAATTATTGTGAAGATTAAATGTCAATTTGTGTAAAAGTAAAGATATAGGTTTATGTCAATAAGGCTGTATGTTATGCTGGCAGAAATTAGGAAGTGAAGTCAGATAAAGGGCAATCTCTCTGGCACACTGAAGGAGGTCACCAGGCAAAAGAGCATCACAAGTATATTGCAACCCATTCCAGGTGTCACAAACTACGGAGTGACCATGTAATGATTCATTGCAGATACTATTGCAACATTCAGAAAAAAAATAATAGCACCTATCCTACAGAAACATCAAACTATTACATAATCTAAACAAAAATAAGTTATGAGATAAATTATTGAACTGGCAGATGAATGAATTGGTGATGTATCACATCTTCTGCTTCTCTATTTTTATAATATATAGAAATTCTGGGCTCCCAGCTTTTAAGTGGAATAGATGTGAATTGAAAGTCAATGCTGCAATATGGACAGTGACCTGGTCACAACAATGCAAACTCATAGCAATTCTATGACAGCCAACACATCATCAGTTTATAGCTTATATTATAGAAATAGATAGTAGTATTGTATAAATGACTATCTAAAACACTGAGCAAGAGACATACATCATAACCATCTTTAACTAAATAATTTATATTTAAAAAGTGCATGATAAAAAAAAAGAGTGCATGATGGACTCCATTTATAGTTTGGTTTTTTTAAATTAGGTATATTTTTTCAATTTATAAATTTCATACATCTTTTTTTTATCATTAAAAAGCACCATTGAAGACAAGATTTTTATTGTTTAACTTTAAGCCATATAATTTGAACAAAAATATTTTAAGCTGTATTAAAAAATGAACATGTTCCTTTAAAAAAACCAGATGTGTGTAAATATTTTTAGAGTTTACATTGTATTTCTACTATACCTGTATATACATAATAAATTAATTCATTAGAATACCCACATCTATATATAGAATATTTTCCTAAGCTTTTGCCTTCAAAGTCTCCAGTTCCATTGTTAAAATTTTGTTGAAATTTAATTCATTAGTTATTCTAAATATTGCAGCATTATCCTTATAATTTATTTACAGTTGACTTCTCTTCCAAATTAATTCAAATGGCTAACTGTGATCCGTTACTTATCAATCAATCAACTTACTATGCATCCAGAACCTTCCAGATGTGCTTATTTATGCCTCATTTATACCTCCTGACCAGGAATCATGTGTTGATGTACCAACTGGAGAATTAGCATATAATTATTAATGACACCTTGCTTACTATTGCATAAGCCTTAACATCTTCTGAAGGTTTTAGTTGCCACTCATTGTAAATGTAAGGATATTAGGAAAAGAACTTTCTCTGTGGAGAACTTTGCATTTCAAATATATTTATTTTTTTAGGTAAAATCATTAAGATATTGGATAAAGTATTTCTTTCTGTATTTGTTTCTAGGAACTATAGCTAAACTGTTCCAATATGGTTACAACTGCTCTACATTCATCAATTAGATGAGGGAGCAGGGTAGGTGGCCTCCAAGACCTACCCAGTTAACGCTCAGCCTGAAAACAATTAAAGATCAGTGGTACAAAACTCCCCTCAAACTCTAAAGGCTTGGACCCACACTTCCTCTTTCTCTTCTCGGACCCTTGTAATTACAAACACTGACAAACACCCAGGGATAGTTTCTCACTTGGTATCCCAAATAATAGAGTGAATCATTTGGTACGAGCAATGTCTATAAGAAAAACAAAGAAAGATGTCAGGTAGGTAATCCGCTCCTCCCTAAGTGACATAGCATCAGGGGATGAAAGAGGTGGTAAGTGAATGCTGCTGCCACCATCAAGATAGTTCACCCTTCTTGTATTTTAGTTTGTTTCATTGATGTCTGCACATAATATCTCAAATTCTCGGTCTTCAAAACAATGTTTCATGAATGGAAAATATAAGCAAACCAAAATAATTAGAACTTTCAGAACTTGAAACCTGGATAGTACATAAAATCAGCTATGCAGATTGTAAGACAGTGTCATTCTGGCATAAAACATAAATTCTAATTTTTTCAGTGACAATGAGAACAATCAGAAAATTATCAGCAAGATGGAAATAGAAACCATGAGCATCCAGTTCTAGCAAGTATCTCTTTTCCATTTCACTACATGCTCCCTTAAATATTTTATGACCCCCATCCTCAGTCATTACTGCTTCCTTTTCTAGCATCGGTTTACCTAGTAATTTGCATCCACAAAGTCCCCCCCCACTCTCTCTCTCTCTCTCTCTCTCTCTCTCTCTCTCTCTCTCTCTCTCTCTCATCTTTCTTTCTCTGTTCTCTCTCTCTCTCTCTCTCATCTTTCTCTCTCTCTCTCTCTCTCTCTCTCTCTCTCTCTCTCTCTCTCTCTCTCTCATCTTTCTTTCTCCTTTCTCTCTCTCTCTGTCTCATCAGCCCCTCCTTTCATAACCATTTAGGAGTGTGACTCACTGGCAGTATCAAACTCTTCTTAACTCATATCCATGCATGAATGACTCCAATCTGACCTCACCACCATGAATACTAAGTCCTTTCTCATTCTTTCAGAATCTGTACTTCTGTGCTGTTGTGCCAAAGAGGCTGAGTTTTTCTCTAAAATATTTAAAGAAATATTTAAACTTGGCAGTTCTCTGAAAAAGAGATCAATATTACCCCAGTCTTTTGAGTATATCATAGCCACCATCACCACCTTAATTCAGCTGTACATTTCCCTTCATAAAAACTTTTACCTCCTGAAAGCTTTAAATATTTACTAGAAAATTTTACACTACCTCCAAACGTTTTTGCAAGAAAGAATATGAAGATAGAGATAAACTACATAACTGCTTTCTAGTTCACAATGTGTAAAGGAAGTGATAAACCTTGGTGAAAATTGTCAAGTAGTTGATGAGGAAAATAGTACACATAGGCCAAATCCTGGGAAACCAGAATTTAAAAAGAAAAAAAGAAAAAAAGATTAACTCATAAACTAGAAACCTAGCCCCATAGCTTTTGCAGCTCACTGCTCCCATTTTGCTTTCGCTTCCCTTTTCCATATTCTGCCGGCACCACACCTCTTCTAAATTAGAGTTAAATAAGTCCTCCGAATTTCCCTATTATTGGAGCTAAAGATGAGAACTGAATAGTACTGAGTGAAGAATTCCCAAATTCTCTTAGCAGGAAGTGAGCAGAGGAAAATATTTTCCAAGAATCTCTAATTGAACTTTCTGATCCATAATCCTGCAGAAATATCATGATACATACTAGATGATCCATGGGGTGTCATTCATACTGAACTATACTTCAGTTATATGCATGTAGGCATATTTAGTTTAATCTGCGATCCGAATGCCAAATTTTGTTTCTGGGTTCCAAACAACCAACCTCCAAATGACTTTTGAGAATCCAAACTATTGACAAATTTGGGGTGGCTCCTACCTGTAGTCATTATAGGATTATCAAGAAGACTAATGAAGTAGTATATTTGGAAGAATTTGGAGAAACTACTTAAGAAAGCATTACATAAGTGCAAAGTATTGAAAAGAGGCAGTGGAAGAATATCTGCTGGCTGAGAAAATCATTGGCAACAAGGAGAAGGAAGCCATTTCTTGCAGCTGGACAGAAAATGTGGTGAGGCAACACTGAGCTAGATGAATGGAAAAGGGATTTAAGTTTATTGGAGGAGGATAAGAAATGCCAGCAACTTGGAAACAAGTGGAAAGCAGATTTGCTGTGTTGAGAACATTCTTCGAAAATACCTGATGAGATTTCCAGATTGTCAGCTGGGCAATTCACCCTAAATCTTCTAAGTGCCAACTTCTTGCTCTTGAATTTCAATAAAAATGTGTTATTAAGGGATATGCAGGTGAGTATTTATGTCTACATGTGTATGTGTGCATGTATAATCATTTATAAAAGCTAAGAATCATGATTGAAATTATCCAGAAAAGATACAGAGTTTACAAAGAAAATACTGCTCAGAGAAGCAAGAAAACATTATTTTAAATAGCACTAAAAACATTAAGTAATTTAAATTATATTTTCTTACTGACTAAAATAATATTCGGGGGTTATTTTTTCAGATATTTTTAAAGGTCTTTATGTGTTTAAAGCTGGTAACATAAATTGGTATCTGAAGTTTTATCTACACCTGTGATAATTTACTTTTAATTATTAATTATATCAAACACCAAAATACTCCAGGTACCAAAAGAAGACATGGTCTATAGTCAGTAAATATAGATGAGATGAATTTTCTTAGGGGCTATAAAACACAAGATAAGTATGGGCTTTTTGGAAAAACTGAAATGATGAATTGATATATTCATTTGTTTATTTAATTTGTATTTATATTAAACAATATTACACAAATTTTTTTACTCCACTTTATATCATCACATCAAAAATCTTCTCAGTTCCAATAATCAAGATGTGGGGGAATATGAAGTGGTAAATAAATAATTGAAATGTACCATATCCATGGTGTTGAATACTAAACAGTAATGAAAAAGAATGAAACAGATACAGGTTACAACATGGATAAGCCTCAAAGGTATAATTCTATGGAAAATAAGCCAGATGCAAAATACTAGTTATTAATCTAGAGTCTTCTCAGAAGTGTTTTTAAAATTCAGCTTGTTACAATCATATGAGGAAGAAATAAATTGATAATATGAAGTACTTCCTACTTAGAATACTATAGTTTACCATATAATCTTTCCTATTATAAAATTAATGAAAATTAATAGTGATAATATGAAAAAGCCAAGTCATTTTTAAGTTCAAAAGATAAATCATGATGGCGGAATAACATGTTACAATGAAGAGATAGTGCTATAACTCAAACTACTCTGTTTTCTTGTAGTGTTAAAACTGTTAGAGAAGGTGATAGACATTAATTTCCCTTACTATCATAGGTAGGCTATACTTTCAAAGGAAATATAAAATGTAAGAAAATTTAAGGATGAACAATTTATTCAGATGAGGATACATTTGATTTCCAAAGTGATATTGAATTGTGAAGGGAGAAATAAATGATTAAAAAGATGACACTAATATTGCTTTCAGGGAAAACACTCCATAAAGAAAAGAAAAGAAAAGAAAAGAGAAGAGAAGAGAAGAGAAGAGAAGAGAAGAGAAGAGAAGAGAAGAGAAGAGAAGAGAAGAGAAGAGAAGAAAGAAAAGAAAAGAAAAGAAAAGAAAAGAAAAGAAAAGAAAAGAAAAGAAAAGAAAAGAAAAGAAAAGAAAAGAAAAGAAAAGAAAAGAAAAGAAAAAAATGGAAGGGAAGGGAAAGGAAGGGAAGGGGAGGGAAGGGAAGGGAAGGGAAGGGAAGGGAAGGGAAGGGAAGGGAAGGGAAGGGAAGGGAAGGGAAGGGAAGGGAAGGGAAGGGAAGGGAAGGGAAGGGAAGGGAAGGGAAGGGAAGGGAAGGGAAGGGAAGAGAAAAGGGAGGGAGAGAAAGAGGAGGGAAGCGAGAGGAGAGAGAGAGAGAGGTGACTTAGAGATAATAGCAGGAATACAAGCTCTTGCCATTTTTAAGGAGTATATCTATTTTAACTTTATAACAGGAAGGGAGTGATAGATTTTAAGATGCATATGAAAACAGAGATTCTTTATTGTCTGTGCTGTTTAATAGAGAAATTATTACATTTAAATGAATAAACTTTAAATAAAGGACTCTAAAATACTTCAAAACATGTTACATTCAACCTCAGATATATTCAACCTAGGAGAGATTATGTTTCAAATTATATCTGTAAATATGAAAACAGGGATATATCTGAGAACAGGAAGCATCATTTATCTTATAGCTTATCTAAATACTTCCCTATTCACCAACGCTCTGTAAGTTCTAATGAATTAGTTATCTACATTTTCACTTCATAATGATAATAAATTCCAAGTCAGTTGCAGGGCTAATTTAGAGTACCTGTTCCTTCCTTTGAGAAAGCACAGATTGGCCACAGATATGTGATGCATTTATGAGACTTTCATCATGCTTAAGGAGGCTGTTTGTGAAAATATGTAACTGAGTCCATTCTTCAATTTGACAAGAGTGGCCTGTCTAATAAAGACACATGGCCATTCAATGAGCTTCCTCTGAGAGGTAAAATTTATGCCAAGAAAACTATATCCAGTTCAGTTACAGAGATGTAGTGAGTAAACAATACAAATTGGCTTTATTCATTTTGTTCTCCAAAAATACTGCAGGTCCAAGAAGAAAGCCTTCTCTCTCCTTTGTTAACTCCCTCACATCTATCTCAAGTAGTAGAAACCTAGTCTTTGATAAAGGACCCTCCTTTCTATGTCCCTGTGGATGGTGTGAGGTTCTGTTTAAAATTGCCATGATTAGTTTAAAAATATCCCAGACACTTGCCTGAACATGTGGGGGAGCTTCATTCTTCTTTATAGACAGGCAGTAAGTTCCCCTTTGAGGCATGATATTAGCTTTCTCTTGGTTCCTTGACATAATCTTACTTGTCAAAGTGGAAAGTTCTCTACTTCTTTTAGAAGTAAGTACTTTTCTGAATCTCTCTGCCTCAATGACTCTCCCATTTCAAATGTCAACTTAATGCATTCCATTTTTTATTTCCTGTGCTTTTAGATTATTTTTCTTCCTGCTATATCTGTTTTTCTTGTAGGTTATACCTTATCTGCAAGAATTTAGGAAACTCTGCTTTTCTAATAAAATAAATGAATTTTAAGAAGTAAGCAAAGAGCCTGGCCGGTGTTGCTTAGTGGGTGAGCATCAACCTATGAACCAGGAGGTCACCGTTTGATTCCCAGCCAGGGAATATGCTCAAGTTGTGGGCTCTATCCTCAGTAGGGGCCTTATACAGGAGGCAGCCAGTCAATGATTCTCTCTCATCATTGATATTTTTTCTCTCCCTCTCCCTTCCTCTAAGAAGCCAATAAAAATATTTTTTTTAAAAAATCAGTAAACAAAGAAACAAACAAAAGAACTCTAAAATACACCACTGACACTTTTAGCTTTCACATGTAGCTTCAACCAATATGTGACCAGGAGAGATGTGACATTCAATAAATCTTATATTCAAGACATGAATTGAAATTCACTCAGTATAAAGTAACTGAAGTGAAGCATGAACTAAAAAAAAACACCTGAGTTTTTAAATATGTCTTAAAGAATTGCATTGTTTTTGACCCCTTACTTTTATATGAGCTTTGCAATGAACTATAAGGTACACACAATTGTCCATCTCTAAGATAAGTCTTTCTAATAGCAAGGATGAACCACATTATGAAAGGTAAATTCTCTGAACAAACATGTAGAATTACTGAACAATGTTTGAATTCTTGTACTAAGAGAAACTTAACCTTTATAATTTTCTTTCTGATGAAATATTTTTGTTGACCAAATATGAAATATATTTGTTTCAAATGTGTGAGGACAAAATGTATTTAACATAAAAACTCATATTTAAATATATATTAGAGATGGAATCCTAGTGAAAAATAGTTTGCATTCCAATTCTATAATTTTCTGTAATATCCTCAGCCTAAGGAGCTGTTCCTCTAGAAGTTAAATCTCATTGCAGATATATGATGTGCTGCTTGGATTTATCTTTCAAAATATGTCTAAATTTCTTAAGAGATATTCATATATCTTGATAATTACTGCTCCACAAGCATGCATTGTATACTTTGAGAATCATTGAAGCATAGATATTTATACATTTCAACTGTTATAACCTCATAAAGGGATGAAAAATAAATCCTGGCATAAAGAATGAGAAGGGGATGATGGTAATAGAAAAGATAAATACAAAATTGCTAAGAAATTATGACGCTTAATTCTAATCAAACACATAAAATGTGTTGTTTCTAGTATACCAGCCCCAAGCATACCTTAGTTTAATCCCTTCCAAAATGAAATGTAGATATATTTCAATGTACTACAGAAATCTCATAGAAATTATTTCTGTTTTTCAAATGAAAGTTTAAAGGCCAGACTCACATTATAGAATCTCCTTGACAGTCAACCTTGCTGGATAACCATTACTTCTTCAAAAAGGGAAACCTGTCATTCCATATTTTTACAAGATAAACAAAAGAATAAATAATAACCATGATCTGCTGATTCTAAACATGAAACAGTCTTAAAGTTAACCAGGCTTACTTAGTTGTATGACATTGTTGATAAGAAATATTAAAATGCCAAATATCACTATACTTAGAAGATATATCTTTTTACTAGGCAGGGAAAATCACCATGTTTATACATTAGCCATGATTCAAAAATGAATATATGATATATTGAAAATGCAGTAATGACTACCTGTGTTTTACTTTTTGAGCTTCCTCAAAGAAATATTATCAGAGAAAATTACTTGGAGGATATATGCTATTGCATTGTATATTTGCCTGTATTTAAATTCCAGTAATGCTCATTGTAATCAAAGCATCATTTTTATGGAGTCACACTAATTGAAATGCAATGCACATTTATTTTAACAAACTCTGTATTAACCTGTGCATTCTTTCCAAATAATGCATATTAATGATGACAAGCATTTCCAATATAGAAATAGCACCAGCACTATTTTTTACATGTGTTTTCTATTACAGGTGCAATGATGTTAAAATTTGATATTGCTAAGGAACTATTGCTTTTAGGAGACTTGTGGAGCTACATGAAGATATCCAATATCAAGCAATCTTCCATTAATGAAGCAATTACTGGGACAGGGTTTCACTGGTGTATAGAATCAAGCACACTACTTGCAGAACAAACTTTAACCAATATACAAAGCCAGGAAATGAAAATAAGATCTGCTTTGAAAATACCTTCTGAATGACACTCATTTGAGTGGCTCATGGTCAAGCTAGGAACATAGGTAATTCTAGTAGTAGAAAGCTCTGATACTTAGACTATGGCACTATCAATGTCCCATATGTGCTTTTATTGATTATTGTGTAAGAAACACATACTTGGCGATTGTTTAGTTTTGTAATTTCCTATGTGTTGAGATAATTGCATAGGACAGAAGTCTGGTGATTACTGATTAAAATCTAAACATTTATTTAATACAAAGTTTAAGTAAAACAAAGCTCCTGGAATCACCATTTCAATTAATTAAGAGGAATATTAGAAACAAACAATAAATGAGATTAGTGTAGTGCTGCAATGTTTGTCATGTGTCCTCTCATATATCTTTTAGTTCCTATACCTGTTGAGATTTCTTTTTCTTTGAGAGTTGAATGAATTGGAATCAACCCCCATTCAAGGCAGTCGGCAGTCCTATAAATTTCCAGGGGGAAGAGAAAAACTTAAATTTATATGGTCACTTTTTGCTGTACATTTCAGTCTCCCTTCCTTAACTTTTTTTTTTTTAATTAGACATTTGTATATAGGTTTGGGGCCTGAGAATGAAATCTAGAATTATTACAAGTTCCCTGTTCTAAAATCCCCTGCTGCCAGACCACTGGTACTGTCTCAGCCACTTTTCTTCTATTCATGTTGCTTATTTCCCAGCATTCAAGGCCCTCCTGTCATCTTTCTTTAACTGGATGCCCCATTGATTCTGAGGCTAACATTGCATATCCAAAATCTCATTCACCTGCTCTGCTGTCTGCTATGTTCTCACAGAAAGGCTGCCAGAGTCACTGGAAGTGATTACCTGCCCACTGACAGAATAGGATGCCACTTTTTAAAGGTAGAAACAACTACCACATTGCTGATAAGGTTGATGTAACCACTAAATATTAGAAAAGCCCTCTAATACTGGTATTGCCATTCCTATTCCTATTTTGTAGATGAGGAAACTGAGCATAACAGGTTTTTGAAAGTAGAGAGAATTTAATACAGGCAAAATTTGGATAAATTAGATGTGCAAGTGAAGAAAGACTGAGAATCCAATCGGGTAATTTAAAGAAATTTAAATAGCAGCAGTAAGGAGCTGGGAAAACCCAATGGTTAAAGAAAAAAGGGAGGCAGTGGGGTAGCCAGAATCTGAAAGCCAGGCCATGTGGCTGGGCAACCCAGTAGGACCTGGGTCATGGGATAGGAGTGGCTTCTGTAGGCTGTGAGGCAGAACAAGAAAGAGAAAATACTTCCTCCGGAATCCAATCTTCCCCCAGTGTTCCCATGATAGAACTAGTCGAAAGTCCGCTGTCAAAGGAACTTGAAAAAATATTTTCCTAAAATACTGAGCAGAGCAGAAGGGTGGGAAATAGAGCAAAGTTCAAAATAAAGGCACTCTTGTCCCAAAACATCCACAGCTATTAAACTCCTTCACATTTTGCCAGCTATAAATCCATTTAATGAGTAGCTGTAATGAATAGGGATTCTACAACTCTGATAGCCCCCAAAAGATTTCTGGATACAATAGTCATCTATTTCAGTATCAGTGTTAGTGATATTAATAATTTAACTTTATTAATATGGGTAATTTATAATTATTTATTTATTGGGTAAAGTAGAACTTAGCCACGAAGATCCACTGATGTTGATGCAATAGATCCCATCTTTTCACAGATCCAACTCCTTGAGATTACAACTCAGGGGTGTTATAAATTGACTTTTTTCTCTCTTCCCTTGTGCTTGTCTAAGAGTCTTCTCTCATCAAATACTTTATTCTGGCTTAAGAGGCACTGAGCTTGTGTTTAACAAATAAAAAGTGTTTATAGAATCTTTTGTCCATAATTCTTATAGCTACATTCATATCTTAAAGGATTTACCAGTTTTGATAATTTTCAGGAGGAAAACTACAGGAAAAAATAAGAATTTACTAGATTCTATTGAGAAAATTTAAAAGATGTAATATTTCCCCTCAAAGCAAGTTTTTATTAATCAAATCTGCTTAAAAGTCTGTCAGATTTTAATTTTGGTATAATATATTAAATTTAAAATTGTTATATAAACATATCACTAAATCAAGTAATTTGAGCTATGTTTGGGATCATTTGTATCTGAAGTGATGCAGGTGTTAGATGGAAAACATCTAGGTAAATATTAGTAATATTTAACATACATCATTGTCATGCTTTCCTTCAGTCCTATTATATTTAAGGTGGCAAATTTTCTTTTTTAATTATTCTACTGTTTTCCTTAGATTTCTATTTATCTCAGTCTTCCAACATAAATAAACTCAGCAGTCCTGGCCACTTGGTCATGGTTTTATTTGGGCTAAAGGATATATTATGATTTTTATTTTTGTGGCTCACAATGCATTTATATGGTCCTTTTCCCTAAAGAGCTTAAGTTACTTTATTAAATCTGGAAATAATTCTGTCATCATTGATGTTTCTATCTCTATCCCTCTCCCTTCCTCTCTCTTGAAATCAATTAAAATATATATCTTTTAAAAAAATTTTAGCCCATCAATCTGTACATGTAGTCCATTCTAATCCCTTTTATCAGTGAGATTTCCAAACTCTAAAAATTCAACTAATGATATTTAATTTTAAAAATAAAGGAAATAGAAAGCACAAAGCAATCTGACATTAAACCAATTAGTAGGGCTATCCTACATCTTCCATCAACCTAGACTCTTAGAACAAAATAGATTAGGAATAGTATTTTGCTAATTACAGAGATTAACTCACTCTAACTCTGATTTAATCTCAATTTCCACAAATTATATAAAATTAACTTATTTCTAACTTTGGCCTTAGTTTCTATTTTTAAAGTAATTTTTATTGTGAAACAAGAAATTTAGAAAATTTCATAAAACAAACACTATGTAGTTTCCTAAATTGTCAAAAGGTGAATGTTGTAAATACCACTCCTGTCAGGAAATGAAACCTTACCAGCCATCCCAGAAATCCCCTATGTGGTCCCCCAATTCCAACCTCTTCTCTGTTGACTATGAATTATCTCTCCTGGTTTTATGAACTACCGCCTTAATCATCCAATTGTGCTTCTATAGATACTAAAGTTTAATTTTGTCTGTTATTTTTCAACTATTTTTTTTCAATATATAAGAACCCCTTTCATAATTTCTCTTTCCTAAAACCACTTTGGTAAATAACTTGGGTTATTCTTTTCTATTCCACAGGCAGGAGCTTGCTCATTGTATTCCTCTCTGGTTCAACATGCTGCTGTGCTTTTCCTGCAAATCTGTAGTTGAACCTAACAGTTTAACCAAACTCAGCCTAGTTTTTGTTGTTGTTGTTGTGTTTGTGTGTGTGTGATGGGACAGATAACTCCTTCAAAAATTTTTTTAGGCAAATTTATTTCATTCCTTGTGGTGTTCCTCATGAAGGAACACGGGGGTTCACAGGAGGTGTTTAATGGCCACTCCTTTCTTTTTTCTTGTTCTTTTTTAATTTTATTGATCTCAGAGAGGAAGGAAGAGAGAGAGAGAGAAAGAAACAATGAGAGAGAATCATTGATCGGCTGCCTCCTGCACATCCCACACTTGGGACCAAGCCCACAATCCAGGCATGTGCCCTGACCAGGAATTGAACCATGACCTCCTTGTTCATAGGTCAATGCTCAACCACCGAGCCAGTCTGATCAGGCTGTTTCTTTTGACAAAATGAGAAGCCTTCAATGTTCAATCCCTGATCCTTTACTTTGTTAGAATTTGAAAAATGTTAATATTGCAATTCTGTCATTCTTTCTTCCTGTGTTTATTGAAATATTTTTATGAAGAGACATTTTCCTCATCCACTCTTTGGTTACCCAATTCTAAAGTTCATATAGGAAATGCACGATAAATGCTTGTTTCATTCCTTTTATTTGTATCCAGTTTATGTTCTAAAGCTCTGTTGGCTGTAATTCTCATACACTTTGGAATACAAGTTCTATAACTCATCTTTAAATACTACAGCTGTGCCTTTCAAAAGAGAAAAATGCTTATTTCAGTTTTGGCTACATATCCGAGTTATTCAAAAATTTGCTTTTGAGATATTCCACCCTGAGACACATAATGATCCAATGCTCTGTAAACTCCACTTCATTCAAAATTCAACCTTCACCAGATGTATAGTCAGACTGCCACCCACTTTAATTCATCTTACTTATGGATGCTCTATTGTGCTTTTACTTTCCTTCATGCTCTTAGTATTAGAATTTTATTTTCTACTTATAGTAATTAGGTTGGAATTATATTAGACACTTAAAAATAGCTATTATAATTAAACCAACACTTACTTTTCTAAAGTTTATATATTTTACATTTCAAAATGGAGGAAGTTCAATTTTGAATGATTTTGTGGGTCAGACTGAAACTTTGGTCAAGCGGATGGAATCTTGCTAGCTTCATTTTGTATGGTTAGTTTGTCTAATAGATCCTGATGTCCCAGAGAGATACATATAAAAAACTAGAGGTAATCTGAGGGTCCTCAGAGACTGTGTGTGACTTCTTGGAGAAGGTGATTTGAAGGAATGTGATTAAGTTGTTCTAACTAAATGTGGGCTCAGAAACAAGCATGTCCATTTAGAGTACAAAAACCTTGAGGCTAGAAGGCATATGGTGCATGTCTCTCAAAAATGAAGGAACAAGTCCTGACCAAGTAGCTTCATTGGTTAGATACACTAAGGTCACAGGTTCAAGTGAAGGAACAAATTTGTAACATTTTCTTGGATAACTTTCCTGAGTTCAGTGCTAACACTCTGGTAAATGGACAGTGTCATTAGTATTATACTCTCATAAATATTCAAAATAATTAATAGATAATTCTAATATAATTTAATTTTCTGAATGTAAAAAGGAGAGGAGGAAAGAGAAGAGTAGGGATCAGATAATGCAGTGGCATTTTAATGATAGTGCTCTTTATTTTTAAAACAATGTGTTTTAAGCAGGAGAGATGATGATCACATTTCCATTCGAGGATCACTGCAGATATAGAAAGGGGTTTAGAAGGATCAAGAGTACATATGGAGAGACTTGTGAAGGGAATAACAAAACAATGCAAGTGATAAAGAATGATGGATTGCACCAACAGCATTAAAAAAGAGAAAGAATGGAATGAATAGATTAGAGAAATATTTATTTTTCTTAGGAAGGAAGGAGCCTTTACCTTGCCACCCAAAATCAATCAATCTCTTTCTCACTCTCTCTCTCTTTCTCTCTCTCTATCATTGGTTTCTTTTTAACTTCACACTTATCATCTGTTTTCTCCTCACTTTCTTTGCTGCTGGTTTGAAGTATTTTTTAATCTGCCCAGAAATTTTGAAGGAGTTATCTGTCCCATTCTCACTTCATATGGTTTGATGGTGGTGACCTCACTCCACTCAAGAGGCAAACATGTGACCCAGAACTGTCCTATAGATTATAGTAATCAGTTCAGAAATGACTATGTGGAATATTGATTAAAATCGCCAGATACGGTGTTAAATTGCCTTGATTCAAATCTCAGCATCAATACTCACTAGCAGTAAAAAACTGTACTACTTATTTCTTGCCTGCGATTTAGAACAGTGTCAAGTACTAGTATATTATTAACACGTTAGCAATGCTTTCCATTAAGCTAGTCAAGGACAATCAGTGTTGGAATTACATGTGGATTATCATGGATTACTGGAATTTTCGGTGATTTAGCTGAATATATGCTTAGAATTTTGGTAGCCATTTTGTCAGCATATGGACACATATGCATGAGAATTAAAATGATCTCAAGATAAACTGAGATAATGCAAGTGATAAAGTATGATGGATTGCACCAACAGCATCAAAAAAGAGAAAGAATGGAATGAATAGACTAATGACATGATGTGAGAAACCAAATTCAGCTCATTTATCTCAGGACTTGTCAGTTACTTGAGCCAATGTATTCCTGTTTTGCTTAAGGCAGAATTTTTCCTCTTGCAATTATACTAACTAGTATTCTGAATCTCATTACCCAGATAATCATATACCGGATTTTCTGGCGTATAAGACGACTGGACGTATAAGATTTTCCTGGGTTAAAAAGTCTTCTTATACGCCGGAAAATACGGTAGTCCAATATATCTAATCCATTATATCTAATCCCATCAATATAGTCCAATATACTGTATTTTCCAGCGCATAAAACGACTTTTTAACCCAGGAAAATCGTATACGCCCAGTCGTCTTATACGCTGGAAAGTACGTTAATTATAAAAATATATAATATGTACACTAATATGCCTGTGTATGTATTTCTACCTAGTTACAATTTCAAATAGTAAAATAAAGAATAAAATGAGAAGGCTCACATTCAAACCCCCAATACGCCTACCCTTGCTCCTTTATAAATTTCCAATTTAATTATTTTATTATTATAATATCTTCTCTATTTAATGCTTATGTAATATTTCTTTGATTTAACAACATTAGAGAACATCTCTGATTCCCAGTTTTAAATTATTTAGTGGTAAATTTATAACCTTAAGCTTCTATTTCCTCAATCCATTATTTTTAGAGATTTTCTATGCATTCCAAAGTACATGTGTAAAAAAAAGAAATTACTGCAGGCATATTTTTCTCCTCCTCACTTTATTTTATATTTCTATTCTTTTTACCTGTGTCATCACATTTACATACTCAGGATTGTTATATCTACTTTCTGGGTTTTATTTTATTTTTCTACAATCTTTAATGCACTTTGCCTTTGATTGAATTTTGAGAGCTATTAAATATTTATTAGTATGCAAATATTTTAATTGTACAATATGTTGTACAATTGGATCCATAAAAAAGGTTCTATAATCTATATCCCTAAACTTTGTTCTTCATCAGAGAATGTTCAGAGCATCAGTGCTAGATTTATTCTCCTTTCAGTTGCTCAGAACCATATTATATTCTAGTTTGTTTTCTATTATAATCATAATTGTTTTGTTGTTGTTTTGTTTTTCTTAGCTTTAATTTGCAATTGTGCCTTTGGTTGTTAATGGAAGAGATTCAAGAAGAGCTGGCTCCTTAATAAAATATTTGTTGTATGCACTCCACTTTCTTATTAAAGATATTTATTATACATGAAGCCTTTAACTTCCTTTGTTAGTGTAAGCAGAATTATTTTCTGGGAGTATGTGCACCTCTTCTCTTTGAATGTCTTTTCATTGGAATAATGACTTAACATTACTGTTTTATATATCTTTTTTTCTTAGGATCTTCATTCAATATACTATAGTACATATATGTTTTCTTAAATTGTATATATATATATATATGTATATATGTCAAGATTTTGTTTTTGTATATATTATGGTGTATTTATTTTGTTCTAATTCTTCATTAAGGAGTAGTTTAGTCAAAAAAAATCTACCTTCAAAATAATTTTTTTTCACCTTTGAATGCCTTGTTCCAATGAGTTTTCATATCTGATACTCTTAATGCTAATTTAAAGTCAATGATTTCTATTTATTTTTTAGGTGATCTGTTTGTGTGTGTATATTTACTAGTTTGTTTTGTTTTTCTTTTTTGGTAGGCTTTCCTTCTTTTGTTGTGTGGCCATTGGTTAATTATATTTTACTGGTTCTTGTTGATTTGACATAAAACATTGACATTGACAAAGATAATATAAAACTTACATGTCACTATAATACGGATATCTAAGACACATTATTAATTCATAAATTATTTACTAGTCATTACACATGCACAAAAATTTGAAATCTTATAGTTGATATGTGAAAAAAATATTGAAAGAGGTTTTCCAAAATTTGACAAACCTAAAAATTTACATGACATTTCTAGTAAGCTATAAAACAAAAAGATAATTTCTAATTATTAATAACAAAAAATTTATCAATTATTCTAAAAGAAAGATTAAATTATATTTCTTTCTTTTTTGTGTGAGAGAGTAGAAGGAAGGGAGAAGGAGAAAAAGAGAGAGAGAGAGAGAGAGAAACATTGATGTGAGAGACATACATCAATTAGTTGCCTCCCACACATGCCCTGACCAGGGCCAGTGATCTAACCTGGAACCCAGGTAAGTGCCCTTGACTGGGAATTGAACCCATGACCATTCAGGTGCGTAGGCCAATGCTCTAACAATGGAGCCACACCAACCAGGGTTAAATTATCTTTCTATTCTTTGCTAGAAAATATTTTTTATAAATTGTCTTCATCTGAAATGCAATATGTTATTTTTCTAGTTGTAATATTTGTTTTGTGTGTCAGTTTTGTAATATTTCTATTTGTTGTAATTTTTTTACTTTATTTTTATTGTTCACACTGTTACAGATGTCCCCCATTTCCTCCCCCTTTGCCCACCTCCCCCTTTGCCCTGCACTCCCCTCCTTATGACCTTCACCTTCTTTCATCCAGTCAGCCCCACGCCTCTCCCCTCTGACCTCTTGTCAGTCTGTTTCATGCATCCATGCCTCTGATTCTCTTTTGTCTGTCAGTTTATTTTGTTCATTAGATTTCACACATGAGTGAGCTCATATGGTATTTGAATTTTTCTGACAGACTTATTCCTCTTAGCATAATATTCTACAGGTTCATCCATGCTGTCACAAAAAGAGTTCCTTCTTTTTCACAACCACTTGGTAATCCATTGTGTTAAATATGCCACAGCTTTTTTACCCTTAAATTTTTAAATTTTAACAATTTGTGAGTAGGTGTGTGCTTTTAATTCACTAATTCCACTTAAGTATTTAACTTTTAAATGGTAATGGGTAGGTATCTTTTTGAGTAGTAATGAATATATTTTCTTTTTTTTGGTTGGTGTGGGGTCAATACTATTTCTTAGAATTACTAATAAGTGGATATTGGACATTTATAATTGTTTCTCCTTGACTCATGTTTTTTCTCAGTTATTAATGTTTTAAATAACTATTATAAATTTGTATTTTCCCTTGTTTCAATAAGTCTTCACATTTTGATCTTTCAGATTACTTATATGGCCTTCTGAAGTTTCCATTTTATTTTTCAGCCTCCTACTGACTTAAAAAAATTAGCACTCACATTTTACATTCCCATCAATGCCTTCATGTCTGATTGCACACTTTCCACAGAAACACCTATTTATTCTATGGATAAAATAGTCTTTTGATTATGTAAATAAAAGTTTACTGTCATTATGTTTTTCTTATAATAATAAAGGCCAAGAGGCGTCACAACCAAAACGACAAAACGACCGGTCACCATGAAGTGCTGGAGCACCTCTCGGTCCCTCCCCCACGGCCCACAGGCTCCTATCACAGCAAGACTGCTGCCTGGCAGGCAGGCAGGACAGTGGGCGGGTGCGGGGGTGCGGCGAGGTGATGCGGCGAGGAGCACACAGGTGGACGGGGCTGCGAACACAGCAAGGCACGCGCGCGCGTGTGGTGGAGCTGCGAGTGCAGCAGGGTGGTGGGTGGGTGGACAGTGCTGTGAGCGCAGTGGGGCTGCGAACATGGCGAGGTGCACACGGTTGGACGGGGCCACGTGATTTCACGTGCTGGGCCTCTCTCTATATATATAAAAAGCTGAGCGCGACCAGCTGACCGGCCAACTGGCCGGTAGGTATGACACACACTGACAACCAGGGGACAGATGCTCAACGCAGGAGCTTCTGAGCTGCCATGATTTGGCAGTGGTGGTTCTCTGGTGACGCACCCCAGAACCAGAGAGAGGGGAGCCCAATTCTGTGATGTATCACCCGAGAACCACCCTCTCACTATCCGGGACCCCTCGGGGGATGTCGGAGAGCCAGTTTTGGCCTGATCCCCGCAGGTCAGGCCAAGGGACAACACCTGCCAGAGGGACCCGTCTCACTCTGCAGATGCCCTTCAAGCCACGGCGCCGCCCCAGGTGCAGCTGGCCAGGGAGTGAGCTCAGAAGGTTGGTTCCAGAACGTGTCTGGCCTGTCTTGCCCAGTCCTGCCCCACTGGCCACCTTCTAATTAATTTCTTTTCAATGTGCATGAATCCATGCACTGGGGCACTAGTATTAAATAATCACTTATTTGGGGGGGGGGGGAGTCATTCATTAGATGCATTTCTCTTCATTCTTTTCTTTTGTGTTGTTTTTCATTAAATAGTTAATGATTTATTCTGAATCATTTATATCTGAAAACATGGACTAGGCTAGCTGGAGAAGGGGGTACTGCAGAGTTCTGCATTATTTTCTTAAGTTTTCTTCCCTGTGAAAAGAGGTTAACTGTGATGTAAGGGTTTGTTAAGGGGCTGTTGTGCGCATAATTCAGTTTTAGAAAATGAAGTCAAGGGGAGTGGAAGGCACACCGGCAGGCTTGGACTTGCTCCTCCTGCAGCATCACAAATAAGCAGCAGCATAGAACAGAAGCCAAGTGCATTGGCTTTGGAACTAAGGCTTTCAAATCCTGCCTCTGCCACTGATAAGTTCCATGAACTTGATCTCTTGTACCTCTTATCTGCCAAATATAAATAATAGAATCTTTAACAAAGGGTTGTTGGAAGTAACCTATCAAACATTTAAACCAATATCTCATACATAGTAAACACTTAATAATTGGTAGCTTAAAAGGGAAAACATAATAAAGAACTTATTTTACTATAAAAATACTAACTATAAAGTTCATCAAAGGAAAAATAAAAGCTATGGGAGATAGCCCACTGTGTGACTAATTTAAACAAGATGTTCTAGAGGGGAGGATAATCAATGAGGGCAAGTGGCAGCCCATGAGAGTGGCTTGTGCACATCTTTTCCCAATTGACAAAACCTTGGACAGTCAATATCATTTTTCAAATATTATTTGGTATTGGTTTCAGGTGTACAGCATAGTGGTTAGACAATCAGAGAAGTTACAAAATGTTCCCCCAATATTTCCTTTTTTTTTTTTTTTTTTTTTTGACAATTGTATAAACCCAGGCAACCACCAGCTACAGTAAAGATACATCACCTCCACTGTGTCCCATTGCAGGACATCCCTTACTCCATTCCTGGCAACCTCTGGTCTGCTTTTTGTCCCTACAGGTTAGTGTATAGTTTACATAAATGGAATTGTACAATAAGTAGTCTTATGTGTCTGGTTTCTTTTACTCAGGATAATGCTTTTGAGGTCCATTCATGTTGTAGTGTATAGCAATAGTTCATGCTGCAGAAAGGTATTCCATTGCATGGATTTGCCACTCTTTGTCTACCCATTCACTTGTTGAGTCACACTTGAACACTTGCTTGGTTCTAGGTATTAGAAATAAAGCTGTTATGAACAATATCATATACATTTTAGTATATTTTTTCCTTATGAAAAACTACTTTAAGAGCTACTTTGTTTCTGTCTGTTATAGAATTCTAAAATTACCCCAACTCCTTCTGAGCAGTGATTTTCAACCTTTTTCATCTCATGGCACACATATATTAATTACTAAAATTCTGTGGCACACCAACATTTACATGACATCCTTTGCTGATCTTACACACACATAAAAATAGGTATCATTTTGATTCACTCACACCAGATGGATGGCTATTGTTGTGTTGGTTGTTGTCATTTTTTGACAATCTAAGAGAAATAGCCCCTGACTAAATAGTCAGGTATAGCATGTTGTAAAAATTGTTGTGGCACACCTTTTGAAAATCTCTGCTTTAGAGCTTCTCTGGGGCTATTATCTTTAAGGAGTTATTCTCCTGATTTAGCCTTAATGCTACTGTTGCCTGACTATTAATAGTGGTGGTAAAAAGTGAGGAAGAGGAGAGAGGGAAAAGGGCTAACTGTTTCTTTCAATAACTAAAATAATTACGAATGGCCAACACCATTCCTAATAATCATGAAGGCCCACTGATACTCTCTTCGAACTTTGAGTTTAGAATTTAAGTTCTCCCCTGAACTTTGATTATTTCCAGAGCTTAGGCTAGAAGAATGTCTTTCACTTTCACAATCTTTTCCTGGGTTGCATGTTTAGGCTACAATGTACTATATCTGTCAATGTAAACCCATCTTCTTTCCTCATTTCACATATCAGACACAGGACACTGTTAAGTGATACCATTGCTTCTCCATTCCATGGATTCATTTGTCTCTGTATCTAATCTTTACTGTCATCTTGAGTCTGAAGCAACTATCAATTTTTCATTCTGGAATTTCCAGATTGGCTTGTCATCAATTAAATATCTTAATTCATCTTTATGTATTATAGATATACTTTTCTACATCTAATCTTTTCCCCTAGTTTCCTGAATGTTTATAATTTGCATATTTGTATCTTAAAACAAATGTTACTTTTTTTTCAAAATTAATATATATTATTAAATTGAACAATAGTTAAATATGTATCTTAATGTCTATATATGTGGCTGTACATATTACTATTATTTAATTTATTAATGTAAGTCTTTATGTTAATAAAAGTTTTGCACTTTCATAGGGACAATCTAACTTAATATACATTCCCATTTGTTTTTATTAAATTTTAAAAGCATTTTTCCTGTATAACACCTCACAGACATTAAGAATTTAGAGTGGTTCTCTTTCTGTTAAAAATAACATCAGTTTACTTTGAGAACAATATATACATTCATGGACCATATTAGCCAATCAATAATTTATAGCTCTTATTTACACATAAGATATTAAACATATGCAATGTAAACCTTTAACTATGAACAAAGAAATGAATACCTAGTAATTAAAACATACCTGAGAAATTTAACTAATGGAATATTTTCACTTTTAAGGTCAAAAGGTTATGGCTTAAGTAAGAGAATAGATTTATCCATGAACAAAAAGGACCATTTACTCAGATGGTCTAAAATTTGTACTTTTTTAGCCTTCTGTCTCACTATGTGGATTGAAAGTTAAAGTGTGAATGAAGACAAATTAAGGTTCATAGTATGACAGTGAATCTGATGGCTGTAAATGATGGCGGTGCTTCAATTTTGAAATTGTTTCATTTAAAAACTAAGCATTGGATTTCTACACAATGTTATAGGATTCTCACACTTCTTTGATTCAATTTAAAGGAAACATTTATAGGAGTTAAATTGTTCCTGGCAATTCTACACTCTATAAATTTTTAAACAAATGTATTTTATACCAAACTCTTCCACATAGAGTACAGATAAATCTAAAGATATATAATCATGAATTGATTTTAGCTTTTGGTAGGTTCAATTGTGTGTTCTCTTAGCAAAAGGATAATCAAAACTTACAAAAATAAATTTTAAATTCTCACCTGCTTGGTTCTCAAGTACAATGATTACTTAGATCTAATAAAATATAAAATTAAATATATGAACCAAAATAAATCAAGAGAGCATGAGGCTCAGATCCTGAGACTGAACACCTAGGTTTCACCTTTCTTTTCTAATCTGATATAGAGTGAGTTTAAAAAGCCATACTTTGGCTCATCAGCTGCTTTTGATTGCCCTCTTTATTTTCTTTATAGGCATAAATGTAATAAAATCAAGTAGCCATGTCTTAATAAGGGAAAACTGGTGTACTTTTATGCTACATGGATTATGCTTGACCTGTGATTTAAGTTGTTTTGTTGGTTAAGAAACTTCTTTTTTTTTTCTTTTCTTAATCTCACCCTGCAGCATTTACAGAGTAATTATAAACTACCTATGGGGCCATGGCATTGGATAATGAATGTGTTCCCACTCATTCTAGTAGTTAGGAGATTTGGGTGACAAAATACTCCTGGAAGTGTTTCATGATCTCCAAATTTGACACTAAGTGGTAT
Organism: Cnephaeus nilssonii; assembly: GCF_951640355.1. Lineage (NCBI taxonomy): Eukaryota > Metazoa > Chordata > Mammalia > Chiroptera > Vespertilionidae > Cnephaeus > Cnephaeus nilssonii. The sequence goes on from NC_137080.1 coordinate 50,209,872, forward strand.
TTATAAAGGTTATTCTGGGGATATTTAGTTGCTCCTGTGTTGATTTCCGTTTCCTCAAGGATCTTGGAGGAAATTACCTCTTCCACTTGAGGGCCTTCAAAGGTCTTCATGTCTAGCCCCAATGTGCAGTGATTGGCAGGACCTCCAATTACCCGAATTTCACTAGTCAGGTAGAGTTACCTTTTATTAGTACACTTTATGAGCTGACTGAATTAAGTTAAATCTGTACATCATTTTTCTTTCTGGAAATTAAAAAGATTTACACTCACTGTTTTGAACAAGTACATTTTCGCTTGCAGCTGTCAAAACAAGCTGTCATTTCAATTATCTAGAGTGCCTATTAGTCAATTTTTAATAAAGTTTCAACTACTTTTTCCTGGTTTTTAATGAATAGCGTCCCTTGCACACCTTTTAAATATATGTTTCATGGCCCCTATAGAATTCTGAAACTTAGTAGAAAATATTAAATAACTTAATCATAAAATGCTTTACATTTTTCTGTGTTGCCTTGAGCGCACTCTTTTCCAGCAGTTTTATTTTCTTTTAAATTCCTCCTTCTTAGAAAGCAATCATAGAAACAATAGAGGTTACAGTATTGATTAATTTGAGACAGTCATATCATGTTCAATGGAGCAATTTATAAAAAACGCATTTCATATTTAGATTTATTTGTCATCTATCATCTATCTATCCTTCTATTTTCATACCCATCATCATACTTTTATTTTCAGTTACGACTCTCTTCTGCCTTACTGTAAATTCCATAAAAAGAATAAACATTCATTATTCTTCCCCCTATTCTTCTCAATATTTAGTAAATTATGAATGTAATTTGTTTTCATTGAAGTTTTCATTAAAATAACCTGAAAAACCATCACATTCAGGTACACAAAGTCATTTGAGATATCATGTCCACTTCAGAGATATGAAAGAAGTGTCCCGCTGCGCTAGGCTACTTGATATGGTTAGAGGACTAACTTATGATGGCCAGAGCATTAATGCAAGGTCTAGTCCACCTCTCCATCTTGGCTGTCTTTGCTACACTATGTTCTTACTGGAATGCTCTCCTCTTTCTTATTGTATTCCTGTGAAAACCATTATTTGAGGGTCTAGTTCAATTTTCACTACTTTCATGTAAATATTCCTAAGCCAGTAGTGGGTGCTGGACAACTTTTAAAAACATTCAACTTATCATAATGGCAAAAGATGAGTCACTCCTTTGTTCACCCTTAACTATTTCTAACTTTATTTTACCATGTTTCACATTCTTCTTTTCACTATAGTTTTTTGTTTATTTTTATGGTGTTTGATTGTTTGTTTTGTCTACATTCTATCTTTACCACTAGGTGATAAGCAAACCCCTAGATGATAGAGATCAAAGCCACTTAGAAATTCCATTTTTTTCAAATGGAGTTTTAAAATATTGACCAGAATTCTAAAAATCTGAAATCTGTTGGAATTTTCTATTACATTAACTGACACCTTGAGATGAATTCTTAGTAATTTTTTTTAAATTTACACTGCAGAGTATTGTTGGCTCCTTTTACAAGTCTCTCCTTAGGCTCCCTACACATTTAAGCTTTATAGTTTCCCATTTTATCTTTCCAAAATTTAATGACTGCTTAGTAATCCAGGGTCAATCTCTGAGGCAAAATGACTTGAAGGTTCACCCCTGTTTTATCCTGTATCAGTATTTCATTTGTTTTTATTGCCAAGTAATAGTCTATTGTATAGTTATGCCACATTTGATTATTCATTTGTGAGTTGATGTACATTTAGGTTGTTTCCACATTCATTTCTATATTCAAGAGTTATGGATTAGGTTACCACTAAAAAGAGAATCTACATGAAATAATGCTGCATGGTGAGAAATGTTTCTTGATTAGCAGAGAAAAGGAGTAGAGTTCTCCCTTTCCTTGATGTATCAGAGATATCAAGAAGCAGAGAGCACAGAGGACTCAGTGCCAGTCAGTGCAGTATTGTTCTATCAAAAGGGTCACTTTTCTTTCTATTAGAAACATGGCTAAAGAACACTTGGTTTATCATTGATTTCAGATCACAAGCAGTTTCTGTGTTTTAATATTCTTCCTGCCACATAATATGTAACTACTTTAAGCACTTCTAGTAGCTGCTGAGAGTAGTAATCTTACCCATCATACCTCTCTCTGTCTTCCTCTTTGCACCAGGGAAATGTCAACCAACTGTCCCAGGCTCACATCTGTGACCACCTGCACCAGAGAGGGATCAACTCACTTACTAGCCCTACATTTATAAACCCAAGATGTCTGTTATTAGACCAGAGAAGTGAAGTCAATAAAAACATTGCAGCTTTTTGAGTGATGAGGCAACATTTTCCAAATTGAGGAATGACGCTTTCACATAAAATATGGGATGGTAGTTGAACAATTCAAGAACTTAATTTCCACAACAAGTAGGAAATTAGGAGTTACTTCTCCTCCTGTAAGTTTAGCCTGATGCTGCATCAATTGGCCAAAACAGCCTTTTCAGATCATAACTTTGGTGTTTTCCTGGCAGTTTAACATGCTATAAACTCCTCTCCTTCAGTATACCTTCTTTTAGTAAGCAACATGACAGGTACCCCTTGTCCATGCCAGATATTTGAGGCTCATTCTAAAAGCTTCCTCTCTTTCATCTGTCACACTTAATGAGTCACCAATCTTCTAAAATCTAATCCCTAAACATCTCTTGGAACCATCTGCTTCTCTCCCTATCACCATCATCTTTGTGAAAATCATCTCTCTCCTGGACACTGCAATACCTTCATTACTGGTTGTTAAACTTCCAGTCCTGACTCCCTACAACTCAGAGTGTACACTACACCTTCAGTGATATTTTATAAATGCACATATGACCGTCTTACTCCCCATTGGTTCAATGGTTTCCTATGGCTTATAAGAATGAAGGTCTTCAAAATTAAGGATTAATGTTTTTTCTTAACACGTTCTCAAGTTGTATGATATGGGGCCTGCACACCTACTTAGCCTCATTTCTTACTACTATTCTCCTTTTAAAAGTGTATTCTTAAGTCAGATAAACTATCTTTCAGATATATTTGTTTATGCTCTTTTAGCTCAGGTCTTTTACATAATATTCTTTATGTCTGCAACCCTGTCCCCAAATATTTAGCCCTATTTATCCTTCTATCTCAATGTAGGCAGTTCTTCATCCAGGTAACTTTACCTAGCCATAAAGATGAGGTTTGTTCACATGTTAAATATTTCTATGGCATGCTTCAATTATTTTTAGTTATTTAGAGCTGTTGTAATTTTTTGTTTAATATTTATAAATTCCATGAGAGTATGGACCATATATTTTTTCTCTGTATTCTCAATGCCTGTACAAATGCCTGGACCCCCCCGCCCCCCGCAAAGAATGAATGATCACATTGCCGTAACTTGCTGTTTACAATATTGTCACAGTGTACCACCTTTAATAGCAAGTCTTTGAAGACCAGTTCCTAGTGCAGTCTGTGCTTTAGAGCAAGCCCTAAAAATATGTTGATTAAAAGATTAATGAGGAGAATTAAAGAATTAAAAAAACACACACAAAAACCCAACCAAGTCTGTTGCAATGTAAATAAAATAATAATCTATACTTCACAATTTAAAAAAAAGATTAATGAAAGTAAATGATGTCTGCCATGCCAGATAATTTCAATTCATCCTACTTAATTCATTTCTCCTCTTTCTGAGGAGTTCTCACAGATTTTGAATTGTTATTACCTTTCATTTTTAGTATAAAATCAGATGACCCAAACTAAATGCCTCAGTCAAATCCCTGAATAGAACCTTTGAGTTAACCAATGAAGTAAATGATAAGATTGTGGCTACTTAATTCTGCTACAACTCTGTGGTGATGAGTAGCTCAGACCCCCCTGTTCCTATATGTGTAGTATTTCTAAAAACTCTATGACTACTACCTACATAACTTCTCTGTTTTCTCTATCATCTCTCATTTCTTTATTGAGACTTTCATTTCTTTATTGAGGCCAAATGTTTTAGTCAATAAGGATATAGTCAAACACATGACATGGATCATGTTGAATATATTATTAGCCCTTCTTGTAGCAAGGTAAACAAGGTGAATCAATATACACTATAGAACCTCCGATTTCACTCTCATGATCTACACAGGTAAGCTGAAAAACATATTTTGAGTTATTCTGAGTACCACCAAACCATGGACCAGGTGGAAGGAGAGTTAGGGTAAGGAAGAATGCTAGAGCAACTGATGATCCTGATACACACTCTAGCATAGAGGAAATACCCTGGTGGGTTAATTTTTTAACTGTCCCACAAAGTGTTCATAATAAGTTGACCATTGAAAGAGAAAATAATAAATGTTAAAATATAAGTCACTCAAAGTTTCATTTCTAATAAAAGCTGGTAAAATAAAAAATTAAAGGCATAAAAATGTGATTTTATGTCATTTTAAAAACTAACAAAATGTCATTCAAAGCATCATTTTATTCAAGTTAATAAAATGAAAGGGAGGAAAATACTATGTCATTTTCAAAACTAATAAAGTCAATAAAGGAACAGGATACATAAGCAATATACCAAAGTCTGTTGCAATTCTATAATAAGTCACTAATAACAAGTCACTAGAAAGAGGAATTAAGAAAACAATATCATTTACAACTGCATCAAAAAAAATACCTAGGAATAAACTTAACCAAGGAGGTAAAATACCTGTGAAGAAAGTGGAAGACTCTCATTGCACTGCAAGTGTGACTGGAGTCATAAAATACTGTATAATCACACATACACACACACACACACACACACACACACACACACAATTAACAGAGTTATTCTGTGTTCTATGTTTGTTATACTTTCTTCCTGTTTGCATAAATGGTTCCTATTTGGTCCTGGCTGAACTTTGCTTTCTGAATTGCAGATATGTTTTCCTTTTACTGTCTCAGTGGCCTTCTTTTAATGCCTCATCGCTGTTTAGCTTTCCAGATCTCAGAAGGACATTGGGGAATGTTGATTCAGTTGATCAGGTATTTAAAACTTTCTCTAAAAACAAAATAAAACAACACTGTTTTTACTATTTATTTATTTATTTGATCAGCTAATTATACTCACAACTGTTCCAGATAATCACATAATCAAAGCCACCACAACTCTTTTTTTTATTGCTTAAAGTATTACAAAGAGTAGTACATATGTCTCCTTTTTTTCCCCATTGACCTTCCCCCAGCCTCCCCTACCCCCAGTATCTTGTGTCCATTGATTATGCTTATATGCATGCATTCAAGTCCTTCAGTTGATCTCTTACCTCTCCCCAACCCCCAATCCTCCCCAGCCTTCCCACTGTAGTTTGACAGTCTGTTTGATGCTGCTCTGCCTCTGTATCTATTTTTGTTCATCAGTTTATAATATTCTTTATTATCCATAAATGAGTGAGATCATGTGATATTTTGCCACCACAACTCTTTATCATGGTATATTAGTTTACTTGGGCTGCTATAACAAAATCGTGGCTTAAAACAAACTACGTGGCCCAGCAGGCGTGGCTCAATGGTTGAGCATCAACCTATGAATCAGGATGTCATGGTTTGATTCCTGACCAGGGCACATGCCCATGTTGCAGGGTTCGATCCCCAGTGCAGGGCATGTAGGAGACAACCAATCAATGATTCTCTCTCATCATTGACGTTTCTATTACTGTCTCTCCCTCTCTGAAATCAATAAAAATATATATAATAAAAACTATGTCATTTAAACAAAAAGAAGTCATTCTCTCTCAGCTCTGGAGGTTAGAATTCTGAAATCAGCATGTGGGCAGTGCCATGCTCCCTTGGAAGGCTCTAGGGAAGAACCTTCCCTGCCTCTCCCAGCTTTTGGTGTCCTGGGTTTTCCTAGGCTTATAACAGCATAACTCCAATTTCTGCCTCCATCCTCTCATTATGGTTTATCTTAATCTAATATAACCTTATATTAATTAAACGTCTGCAAAGGTCACATTTCGGCGTTATGGGTAGACATAAATTTTGAAGGGGATACTCTTCAAATCATTAAACATGGCTAAACATTTCCTTTACAATCCAATCCTGGATATTCTGCCTTTAGAATATCTTTTTAGTAAATGTTGGTTCCCTTCCATTAATCTGCCAGAAAAACAAACATGATTCAGTGAAAGAAAGAAACCAGCTAGTATAGCATACACGTGCTACTGTAATGCCTTCCTAGGAAAGATGTATATATTTGAAATGAAACACATCTTTGTCTATGGATAGCCAATGCAATTTAAGGAAATTTGTTTTCCTGATCAAGAACTTATCTTTCAAATAATCACAGGCTAAAAATAATTACAAAATTAATAATCTAAATGTTATATAGGTTAATGACTTATATAGCAAAACTATCTATTTCTAGGAAATAGGTTTATAGTATTGTATTTACTAATTGACAAAGATAAGATGTAGAATAAAATATACATACAGCATATAAAAATAGTGTATCATAATTTTAGCTAAAAAATTAATATGAGTTTTGTTGTTTTCTCGGCATTTATAAGGACTATGAGGAGTTAGTAAAAAGCCTAAAGTTAAATTGCTGCCTTCTTTTCTCAATAAATTTATCAGTAGAAAACACAAAAATTTGAAATGTATTGAACTTTGGCATTTTTGCTAAACATTGTATTCAGTGCTTAATAAGTGTGCGTATTGCCAGTGATGATGATGATAGCTTCTTCCATTGAGAAATGCCTTAAAGGTAAGAGACACTCCATTATTATCTCCCCCTGCTAGCCTAAATGCTGGATTTTATTCAAATGCATAAGTAAAATTTTCCATAACAAGCTAAAGAAAGAAAATTTAGAAACAAATTTAGAGCTGCATAGTACTTATTGAGTGCTATGTACAAAATACTGAATACTCAGCGTAAGTAAGTTACTGCAAAATTCCAGAAAGCTGAAGATACACTTGACATCACTCTAATGGGAGATAGCAAAGGGTAAGTGGTGATGCTCTAATGGTTTACATGCTGCAATAGAGCTAGGCCGTGGTGGCCAGGAGTGCAAGTGCAGGTCACACCTGATCAAGGAGAGGCAGTCCAGAGAGAGGCTTCCTGGGGAAGGAGACAGCAAAGCTTAGAGCTGAGGGATGTTTATGGATTTAAGCAGAGGCTGGAATGGGAAAGAGGCAAAACAGGAAGAGTCAGAAATGAAAGCAGTGAAATTACACGAGCTTAATGATTCTTGTCACTCTCTGACATGCATTTGAATGTTCTTACAGAATAATAATATCCTATAGTTTCTATAATGCTTTATAACTTTCCAAGTACTGTGATCTATTTTAGCCCAATGTTTTCTTATACCTATTGCTGAAGTTGGGAACCATGATATAGCTATCATCCTCATTTTACAGATGGGTCAATGAATTTGGACTCATAGATGTAAAAAATAAGCTACTCTGGATGTAACACTAGACAAAAGGTTTTTCTTTGGTTTCTTCTCTAGAATGTTTTTTCTGTTGCATACATTTTTGGTCTTCTTTAGGGGAAAAACATGAAAATAAAAGGAAATAGGCTTTAAAAATGGAAACTATCTTAAAATAAAATAGCATGAGATAACTATGCAAGTACTCACTGTTGCCTTGGCCCTTGAACACTGGGAAAAGGGACTTTTAAAAGCAACACTGGACTGTAGCTATTGATATCCATGAGTTACAGAGGAGGAAGATTAGACTCAGAGAGCATCCAATCAACAAGTTAGGAGTAATTACTAGGCACAATGCTGGGCTTTATTATTTGCTTAAAACTTCTGTGACTTACACAAAATGGTCACACAGTATATTTTTTATAAATACATGTTAAATAAATAACGGAATAGGATTGCATGGTTCATGCACTGATTCAGACACCATTTCAGGAGTCTCTGAAGCTCCGAAAGGAAATGTCCAGGAAAGGAGACTGAGAACGTGAGAGAAAATTTCTGGCGGCAAATTAGCCTTTACTTTGAAACCACTCATTGTCTTATCTCCTCCACAAGAAAAGCATTCCTTTCGAAGGCAAGAAACTTCAGCTTTAAAGATCCCTACAGCAGTCTATGCTCTTTTCTTTCACAGACCTTGAGTATTGTAATAATATTTTGTTTTCTGGAGAATCACCATAACTCTGGTAATTTTTACTTCTTCCAGGTTGTTGCCCAGTGTTAGACTGTGGAGACAACAACCAGGCACTTTGTCTGTTTCCACCATATTTGCCTTAGTGATGAACATCCTATCATAGTACTCCACGTGAGGAGGGTCCACTTCCTTTGAAATATGATATCAGCATGCTCACAATTTTCTGTCAAACTATAAACTTCTGTGGTACCTGGGCAGCCTAAGGACTCTCCTTTCTTTAAATTGGAACTAAACTTGGTTCAAGGCTAGAGAGTATAGCATACAGAAGAGTTCTGTACTACCAAGCAATGATTTGGATGTCCTCAGACTAGGCAACTTTTATTGGTCTCAGTGGTCTTGCTTAGGCCACCTGGGTGCCTCCTTTGAGAGGGCACCATGCCTTACATCATGTGGCAGACTTGTTAGCATATTATTTAACTGCTAAATCAAAAAGCACATAAAGTCACAGTAAAAATTATAAGTTTGATATACATTAATAATAATACTTTGAGAATTTTCTCTTTAGTTAATGAGGGTAACTTATTTTTATAAGTATATATAAATTATATATATGTATTATATATATATACACATGCGCATATATATATATATATATATATATATATATATATATATATAAAATCAACTTGGTTGTCGCTCAATGTCTTAATAAACAGTCAGAATCTATATGAGATCTCTCACTTTGTATCTCAACCTGAGTCTATTCTTAAATACTCCTTTCAATTCTCCACATCTGTCCTAGGATTTCTTTAGAGCTGAATAAAGTGCTCATCTCAAAGCAATAGCGACCTCTATCCTTATAGATTGAGTCTGGTCTCTAAGTAGGATGTGGACTTAGCCTTCTGGGGTGGCCAAGAACTAGCTCAATGTACTTAAAGGTCTTAGAAATATTCTAGCCTGTTGCAAATCAGGACTAAGTCTATCCTATGCATTGCTATGTTTTCTTGAATGCACAGTGTCTGGTGTGTAGTAGGGACTTCATACATATTATTTGAATAATGTTCAAGTTCAATGATTTGGTACTAAAAAGAGTGTTTTACTCTCTGCCTCCTTGTTTGGAGGGCAAAGTTGTGCAGTGGGCATTCCGCTCCTGCGTCAGTGAAATAACTGCAGTCCTTCTCTATGAGTAAGGACAGTTGCCCATCAGAACAGAGCCTTTTCATTTTTGTAGTACAGCCCAGTACATTGCCATTCACCTTAGGACATGATGTCATCCTCTCTTTCAGTTGGAAAATATTTAATTAGAATTAAAGTGCTTCTCTATGTGATGTAAGATTTATTTGAGCTTAGTGTTTACCTTTTTTTATACTTTTTGATGGTGCATGTGAGAAGGACTTATACTCCTATGAATACATCCTGGGACAAGATGTAGGGAGGGTACTGATTCAGATGGCAATGTTATAAGGGATTATTGGCTGGTGCTGAATATCTTAGCATATCAAAAAAAGAAAAAGAAGTACATAGGATGAGACCTCATGGATCAATACAAGGTGGAGCAAAAGTAGGTTTTCAGTTATGAGTACACAAAACAGAGTTTTTTCTTATACTATTTATTAATGACTGTATTATTTTCCATACAAACAACTATAAATCTACTTTTATCTATACCCTGTGTGTATATGCCTCCATAATATCCTTACTGATTATTTGGAGTATGAATTTTTATAATTATGGTGGTCTGTGTGTAGGGGGATTATAAGTTTTATTTCAATAGGAGAGAGGTTTTGAAAAGAATAATCCTTTGAAAAAGTTTATTTATGTGCCTAAGAGTTAGAAAAAAACTATCTCCTTGCTGCCAGTATGCATTTTGGGTCATAAGGGCAATAAAAATTCTGCAAATGAGACTCCTCGTTTTTTATTATGGGAACCTGGAGCAATATGACTGTGCAAGGATGGGAGTTATTTGGGTCTGAACCTGGGAGCCATATGCACAGTTGTTAAAGGTAACTATGTGGCAATTATATTTTGAAAGTTGATCAAGTAGAGTGGAATTTAATCATGCATATTTTTAGCTTACATAAAAGCAACTCTCATATGCTCAGAGAGAAAAATAGCAATTCATATTTATGCAATGTTATCAATTCCTCTTACTGTGATATGTCCTGAATGAGCATGATAAGGCACATGGCGCTCAACCATCCATCCATTTCCATTCTCAAGTCATCCTAGACTGGGAACAACTTGAGTACTATATTAAAGTTTAAAATATGTGTATCTTTATTTCATAATATTTTCTAAATGTAAGCCAGCTGCTTCATCTGTTACTCAAATGAACAGAGTATTTCAGTGCCGGGGAAAATTTTTTTCTTGTTTCCTTGTTGAACTTTTTGAAAGACATTACCTGATATGTAATGTGGTGGATTTTCTTAGCTAATTGTGAATCTACTTAATTTTGCTTACACACTGACTTCAATATTTTACCTCCACATAAAATCATACTACCTGGACTTTCTTAGATAATTAGATTCACACAGGGCCCACTGCTGTACACACCAGAAAGTATATTTCACATTGTACTCAACCAAAGAGATTAAGGTTGCAAAGGGCCTTACTGCTGACATCATAAATCTGCTTATCTCAGGACCGTGATATCTGAAATATAACTTTAGAATTTCTTCATTTATTCATTAAATATGTGTTAACCATCAATTATATGTTAGGCAGTATTCTGAACACTGAAGATATTAAACATTTTTGAGGAGACTCTAGCAGTCATTTAATGGAGTTTCTAAGTTACAACTGAGTTTCCTGCATGAATCTTCTAGTGAACAGGAACTCACCTCCACAGCCATGAAGTTCTTTAATTGTGTTATAGCATAATATTTGTTTGATTTCTAATTCTAGTCCTGCCTGTGAAGGCATAAATAATTTCTAATATCTTCTCATGATTATATCCTTTTAAGTATTTGAAGAAATTTTTCTCATCATTTATCCCCTCTTCTCCATTTATCCAAAAGTATTGTCTATATTGACCTGCTAAATACATTTTTTCAGGAATATGTTATATATTAGTTAGGGCTTCTAATCTATTTCAATGATGATCAATGTCTCCTTACAGTTTCTCATCACCCCCCACCTTAAATTTTTGGCCCAGAGTTAAACCTATTATACCTGAAACAAATTGAACCTGTTGAGTGAGACTCTCACACCACATGTTTAGGAAGCTTTAGCCAAAATGCACTGAGGACTCAAGATTGCATACGCTCACTTGCAAAGAATTTAGAAATTGCCCCAGGAACCTTATGGGATATATTTATCACAATTTGATTAACTCTCTTTTTTCTTGTCCTTTCTTTGATAATTCTTGCTTATTATATATTTATATAATCTCTGTGTGTTCAATAATATTAAGATTTGAAAGCAAATCTAATCAAATATCAGTTGCCATAGGGATCTGAAGTAGTTCCTTTTTTCTTTTTTCTTTCCTAGAACAGTGGTACAAGATATATAGATTAATAGATACTAGTTTTATAAAAATAAACATCTGTCTTGGAGATCTGAATAGATAATTAGTAAATATATATAGGTGTGCATGAATGATTTCTATGACATATTTTTAAAAAATGGATTAGATAACTTTTATTATTACATAAAATTTAATTTGGAGGAATTTATAAAATATTTTATTATTACCTTTAAACTCCAGCTTTCAGAGGTATACCATAATTGCAGTTAGTGAATTAATTAGAGTTAAAATTTTAAAAATCTTAAATCACAGTTTTCTGTTAAAAATTGTTAAAATATTGGAAATTTCCTTCAAATTTGATAGAATGTTTTATACTTGTCCTTTATTTTCAGAAATAAAATTTAAAGTTTTAAAATATAGCTAAGAAAGTCTATCTTTCCATGACAACCTTACTAGTGAAAAATTGTTGAGATTTATAGATGATGAGAAAATGTTGCTCCTTTAATTGCTTACATAGTGCTATTTATTTTTATGTAATTACATTCTGTAGACAATGCCACATGCTTTGTCCACACAATTCCAAAACATCTGGATGAAAAGTGGAAAGTATAGTAACAAAGGCAGATGGTTCGTAAATACAAGGCCAAACATCCAGATGGCATCAAGAAGGCAAAGCATGTGGATGACAAATATCAAATCTTTCATTCAGATGTCATGGTATCATAAAGACATAGTGCCTCAATAAACTCTTTTTAGTGAAGACAATGAATTTGAAACAAGCTAGAGGTCAAAATGAAAAAAGAAAAAATTATGAAAAAAGCATACAGTTAACATAAAATCAATTATAACTTTTAACAAAAATAATTTCTAATTGGTTGCTTCAAAATGTAACGAGAATCTAAACAAAAAAAAGACTTGGCTTATTAAGTTTGCTTTTTGATTGTAATAATTTTTGCTGAGTTTTTGATTTGAGAGAGTTTTCAATACAGCTCACGTGTGCAGTAAATGGGCTCAATTAAAAATTGCATTTGATTCTGATTAAAAGTTGCTTGATCTTTATTATTTCAATATATTGCAGTCCAGAATTGCATCTAGCATGTCATATTCAATAAACAGACTTCTTTGCTATCTCTGAATAATTAACTTTATCTGTGTCACAGGGAACAAAAAAAAAATGAAAGCAGCATAGACATTATTAATTTATTCTTAGCATGAGAATCTTATTATTGGTGACCTCTGGTTTGGTGTCTTGTAGACTTTACATGAAGTTATTTCTGGCAGAAGACCTCACAGTTTCAGCATGATCTCTTTGTTCTTAAGCCCTGAAAGAAATATAAGAGAGAAAGTCAACATAAATATGCAGAAATATTATACAAGTAACTATTTACTGCACATGTATTCTTTCTAAACCACTGAGATAGATAAAATATAGAACAAACCTTTCACCTTTCACAGAGTTTCTATAATATAAAAACAAAGTTCAGGCAAAAATCCTATTTTCATCAAGGTGGCCCCCTTGCAGGGCTACAATTGTTAAAAAGTGCTGAATATTCTTAGAGCTCTTTTATTGCTCTTAGCTATGGAGTTTTATAAGTTCTATGAGAAAATCAGTCCCCTCGTTTTATAATTGCTATGAACTTAACTGTGTTCCCTCCTCCAAAAATCTTTGTTGAAATCCTAACTCCCATTACCTCAGAATGCAGCCTTATTTGGAAATAGGGTTGCTCAAGATGCAATTAGTTAAGTAAGATGCAGTGGTACTATAATAGAATAGACCTCTAATCTAAGAGGACTAGTGTCCTTATGAGAAGATGATTATGTGAAGATGAAATGATACTGGGAGAATGCCATGTGAAGATGGAGGTTGGAGTGATGCACCTACAAGCCATGGAATGCCAAGGATTGCCAGCAAATTACCAGAAGTTAGGAAGAGACAAGGATGAATTTCCCTATCATTTCTGAGAGAGCTTGGCCTTGTCAAGACTATAATCCCATACTTCAAACCTCCTGAACTGTGAAACAATACATCTCAGTTGTTTTAAGCCACCTCATTTGTGGTACTTTGATACTGAAAATGAATACAGTAATTAAATTTAAAGTTTGATTATGTTATTAGGATTCATAATTTTATTGTCTTCTTTAATTTTGGACCTACAAGATTTCTAGCTTATTTAAAAAATCTGAATCAATCATAAAATTTGAAGTCAAATCAGTTCTAGAAGCTAAGGATTATTGCAAAATAATAATTCCAAAAATTAAACACCTTTTATTAAAAAGGGCAATAACCTTTCCTAGATTGAAAAATTGCCCAAATTCCTGAGGGAATAAATTGGATAAAAAAGAAAGGCATTTTTAACCCTAAAGTATATATGTGATTCCCAGTAATTATATTGACACCTGTGATCTAATGGAAGATTGCTTAAAATAAATAAGCAATTATTACCAGGAACATACATTTTAAAATTTGGCTTTTAGCCCAGTCTGTGTTGCTCAGTGGTTGAGCATTGACCTATGAATTGGAGGTCACGGTTTGATTCACAGTCAGGGCACATACCCGGGTTGCAGGCTCCAACCCCTGTAGGGGATGTGCAGGAGGCAGCCAATCAATGATTCTCTCTCATCATTGATTTTTCTACCACTCTTCCTCTCCCTTCTTCTCTGAAATCAATAAAATATACTTAAAAAATTTGGCTTTTAAAGACATTTCTCTAGATTTCTAGTACATATACTGTAAAATGCTAAGCCCTGTGAGGAAAATAAAAATTCAAATGATTTATTCTCTCTAATCTGCTGATTTAATTGGGTTTTCAATCCTTAAGGGGAGGGGTAGCTTATTATTTTCAAGCATATGCATTAGATGCTGAATTTTCTCCTTTTCTCCCAAGACTTCTAAGAATTGTCTGCCAAGGCTTTAATATTTTCTCTTTCTTCCTGTATGTTGGGATACCCTAGTATTATTCTAGGCTTCCTACAACCAATCATTAGCCTAAACTGTTGATCTGATTTTCCATCCATCTGGAATTCAGCTTCTTCTGCCAGGAATACTCCCCCGTGCTCATTTCATCAGGCCTTGGCCCCATCTTTCACGTTCTGTCTTGCAGAAAATGTCAAAGGGAAACAAAAATGTAATATTTACACCTGAAAGCAGCTCTTTTCTAGGATAACTTCCCAAGGAGGAGATATCAGCATTCTGTTTAGTTATTGTTGCTAAAATGTATGTTTTGAAACTTTCTTGCATAACTCTTAAAGAATGAAGAAGAGTCCTTGGGAAGATAGGCACCTTGTTTCAAGAGAACAATTACCCAGAACTATTCTCTGCATGATCTACTCTCCATTTCTCCTCCTATATTGTCATAAAATTTTACTTGTTAATTTCTACCCCTGAGTTAGATATAGAAAATTTGTCTCTAAAATGAAAAAAAAATGTAAGACAATATATATACAATAATACTGTACATATATTGCAATTCAATTAAGCAAAATAAAAATAACTATTTATTATAATTTAGAATTTAACAAATGATGGATACATATTCTGTAGTCACTATGTACCAAATAGTTTGTTATTTACTGGGTATTTTAAGGAAAAATTTAAGGACTGTCAGGAGATCAGACCTTAGGGAAGGACAGTTAATCAGTTACAAAGCAGGCTGCAAGTCAATAAGATGGATGCAAAGTTGTCTTGGATAGAAAGATAGAAGAAATAAACTTCCACAGTAGTTGAGAGAAAAAGGCAAAAATTAATTAGCTAGAGTATGGGGAAAGTATATGTATGATAGATAAACTATCATGTGGAAATGCATTGAAAGAAAGCCAGGAGTTGGCCTGTTCCTACTTCATGTGTTAGTTTATCATGCATTGACTCCATTCATTTTAATAAGGGCTTATCATGTTATGTCAAACTCAATGCTAAAGAAGTATATAGTAGGAACCATGCCACAGTTTCTTTTATGTTTTGAATAAAAATATAGCCATGGTGATAAATAGAAATTAAAAGCACTCAGAGACTTTAGTAGAGGCAACACAGAGAAGATAGTACTGGGCACAGGGCAAGGATTAATAATTTTGGAGTTGGATGGAGAAAATAAGAAGTGCATTTCTGGCTACAGAAAGCACATTCGGGAACATTCTGGAATGTTGGGGAGAGAAGAGAGAGATGCTTACTTGTTACCTATTGAGATATTATCTTCTCGAGATTAAGGAGACAAAAGCTTATCAGTTAAATGGTGAAGGAAGCAATTGACAGGGTCTATGACTGGATATAATGAATACTACAGAAATAATATTGAGCAAAGGAACAATAAATCTAGTTAGAAATATTGGTCATTTGTGCACTGTTTAATGGAAAAATAGATTAAGATAAGAAGAAATGAGAAACAAGCTAGTAAGTTAAGGAAAACTCTATCTAGATGAATTTGAGTGGTGAAGCCAATGTGAGAAATATACTGAAAGAAGCTGACCCTGAAGAAGGTCAAGATGAAGGCCTTATCTTCTGGAGACAAAGTAAGCCACAGCTAAGTTGAGTCCTTGACAGGTTGCAGACTAAGGGATGTTTGTCATGAAAAATAATCTGGCCTAAGAAAAGTTGAGCTGATCTTACCTCTGTTAGACGAGTTTTCTATTGGTATAAGTTAGTTAGATAAATGTCCTATCTTCATAAGAGGCTATGAACTTGAGCAGTATGGTAGTATTAGAGCACAGGTGCAATCAAGGCCCAAAATTATATGATAAAATGCATTAATATGGACAGAGGTTTAATCCCATCATTCATTTACTCATCCATTCATTCATTTGAGGCATATTTATTGATTAGTCTATTAACTGCAAGTACTATGATAAGTGCTACATATGTGACATAAAGGTATGTACATTTAGGAATAGTAATATACTCAAATTAACTAGATATTACTCATTAGAACTATGATTAAAATATTGATTTGACAGAATATAAGATTGATATAATGAAATGAAAACAGTGTTGGAGAGATGGATTAGAGATCAATTTAAGAGATGGATTAGAGATCAATTTTCTAAGTCATAGCAACTCTTTTGATGTTTAGAGAGAGAAAAGGGTGTTGATTCTAAGGTTTCAAGCAATAGCAAGGACACAAGAGTGCATCAAACATACAATGAAGGCAGCAAGAGACATTGATTCCAATGTAGGAGAGGATAGTAAGTATGATTGTGGATATGTTGAGCTTAAGGTTCAATGTTCATAAGAAAATTTAAGTTAGAAGTCATCAAATTGCAACCAACAATTAATGATTGGTATGGGCACTTGTAATAGAGAACTAAATAATGAAACCATTATAAAGAATGAGTAACTGAGGGCAACAATTATGTTTTTACACTTAAACAGAATGAAGTAAAAAATACAACAGAATTAATCTATTGCTACTATGTATTATAACTAATAAATGTTCAATTATAGAGTCCGAATTAAAATAATTATATTTAAGTTTACATGCCTAAAATAAAATCACTTCTCATTCTTACCTTAATTGAGCTCATATTTAACAACTTTTTATTTACCTTAATAATTCCTTTTTATTTAGAGAAAATGTGTTATGGTCCAATAGCCTAAGCCATTCATAAATTAATCTTTCTATATCTAAATTATTAAATTTTTATTAAAAACTAGAGGCCCGGTGCACAAAATTTGTGCATGGAGGGGGGTTGTTCCTCAGCCCAGCCTGTACCCTCTCCAATCTGGGACCCCTCAAGGGATGTCCAACTGCCCGTTTAGGCCCAATCCCGGATGTCCGACTGCCCGTTTAGGCTCGGACATCCCTCTCACAATCCAGGACTGCTGGCTCCCAACTGCTTGCCTGCCTGCCTTCCTGATTGCCCCTAACTGCTTCTGCCTGCCAGGCTGAACACCCCCTAACCACTCTGCTGCCAGCCTGTTTGCCCCCAACTTCCCTCCTCTGCCGGCCTGGTCACCCCTAACTGCCCTTTCCTGCAGGGTTGATCACCTCCAACTGCCCTCCCTTGCAGGCCTGGTCCTTCTCAACTGCCCTCCCTTGCAGGCCGGGTGCCTCCCAACTGCCCTCTCCTGCTGGCCATCTTGTGGTGGCCATCTTGTGTCCACATGGGGGCAGGATCTTTGATCACATGGGGGCAGCTATATTGTGTGTTGCAGTGATGATCAATCTGCATATTACTCTTTTATTAGCTAGGATAGATGCCTGGTACAGGGGTGGGGGCCAGCTGGTTTGCCCTGAAGGGTGTCCCGGATCAGGTGGGGGTTCCCTTGGGGCATGGGGCGGCCTGAGCGAGGGGCCTGTGGTGGTTTGCAGGCCTGCCATGCCCCCTGGCAACCCAAGCAGAGGCCCTGGTATCTGCAATTTATTTTCCTTCTACAATTGAAACTTTGTAGCCTGGAACTAAGCCAAGCCTGGGGCTCCCTCTGAGGCCGGCAGCCATTTCTGTTGTGGTTATAATTGAAACTTTGTAGCCTTAAGCGGGTGAGCCCGGCCAGGGTGTGCGGAAAGCTTTGCTTCCCCTGTTGCCGGCGGCAACCCTGGCCTGCTCTCTCAAGCTCCATTCTGCCGCCATTTGTTTGAATTTGTTTACCTTCTATAATTGAAACTTTGTAGCTTGAGTGGAGGCTTAGGCCTGGCAAGGGCATGCAGAAAGCTTGGCTTCCTCTGTTACCTAGGAAACCTTGCTCTCTGTGGCTGTAGCCATCTTGGTTTGGGTTAATTTGCATGCTCGCTCTGATTGGATGGTGGGCGTGGCTTGTGGGTGTGGCTTGTGGGTGTGTTGGATGTATGGTCAATTTGCATATTTGTCTATTATTAGGTAGGATTATTCAAGTTGTATGCCCTACCCAGTTTTGCCCAGTAGATGGAGCATCAGCCTGCTGACTGAAGGGTCCTGGGTTCGATTCCAGTCAAGGGCGTGTACCTCTGTTGCAGGCTCGATTCCAGGCCTTTGTCAGGGTGCATGCAGGAGGTAACCAATCATTGTGTCTCTCTCATCATTGATGTTTCTATCTCTCTCTCTTCCTCTCCCTTTCTCTCAGAAATCAAAAAAAATATTTTTTAAAAAATATTTATGCAAGTTGTAAATAATATAGATTGGTTTCCTGGTATATAATAAAATAACATGGTAAACAATTCAAAACTAAAGTCTTGAAAAATAGAAAGAAATATCATTTCAATAACTCTAAGACAAATGATAGAAATTTAGAAACATTATAGAATGCTATAATGCCAAAAATCATTGATCTCAATTGGCTATCTAGTTAATGTAGCACCTAAGTAAGTGGCCCTATGTTCTTTTATATAAATCACACTAGCAGTCTAAAATGTAGTATTTCCTTGTGCACTTAACCAAGTTCAATGAGATCAATCATTGGAAAGCACTCTATTCTCTGATTTGTGTGAATCCATTAAAGTAATAGTAAACCATACTTTGAAAAAAAATAAAACTCTAGAATTTTTATAGATGATTAGGATTAAGTCAAAGTTCAAAGTTGCATAGAATCATAACTCATTTATACTCTAATCTCTTTAATAGATATTTGGGAAAGATTAATAGATGTTTTTCTTAATAAAGAAAATTTCCTTGCTCTAAAACATCAAGAAGAAAATTTTTATATATTACTAATTTATCTATTAAAACTTGTAGTTAAGAAAACTTTAATTTTCTTTTTAATTCAAAGAAGCCTATGAAACATGAAAAGGGCAAAAGGTATCAGAGCAGTTTTTTTTTTATTTAAATACCCATAATGAGCAGAATATTAAAGACTTGAAAAGTATAATTAGGTCAAATGTCAAGTTCTATTTTATGTTAGAATAATGTGACTTTGTAATGGAGTTCACAGTGAGCTTCTTTGTTTTCAAAGATTTGGATTAATTTCTTCTTTATTCAGGTAAAAACTTAGGTGGCTTATTTTGGGATGTAAATGTGTGGAAATGTTTGTATTTATGTGTATGTACCAAGTCATTAAATTATTAGCAGAAACTTTAGTTAATACTTTTGTATAAAGATCAATAATTGACCCATTTTTAAAAATAAATATAACCAATCTGCCTAATCCAGATACCTTTGTTCATTGAAAATTACATTGTAGCATGGTATCAGAAGCAAACATATTGAAACTTTCATGATTTCTGAAACCACAGAAGATAGAGAGGGCATACTAATAAAAATTATTTTATAGAATCTAATTCCCATAATTTTAAAATATCATATACTGACTTGATAGAGAAATGCTTTTGTATCAGGGAAAAAAATATATACAACTTTATTTACAATACCATAATCCTAATCAAATGGTACTACTTGGAATAGCCATCACCATCAGGACAAGGCCAAAATGTTTAGGCTATAATGAGTAATGCTAATGAAATAATGTAGATTAACTTTGCATAGGAAATAATTTTTAGTTCTAAAAGCAACTCAGAAAATGAAAATAAAAACTAAGTAAATCTTATATGCTAAGGTGAAAGTTACTCAAGATTTTCCCTCCTTGAAGTTCTGTGTGTATTTTGGCAAGAAAAGAGAAAAGAATTGTCAATTCCAATAATAGGAGCTGTTCTTTCAATGAATAGAACTACAGAACTAGGACATCAACAAAATTGCATTTTTACATCCCAGTCTGACACCATATGGAGACTATTCAGCTGTGGATTATCCAGACACTGAGCTTCTTTCTCCCCTTACCCTGCTGCACCACTTGTTACCATCTTGGGCAGTCAGTCTGGGGGCAGGAGGAAGTATTGGAAAAAATTAGTCAGTTAATCATTTGGTAACAATTTTTGGTAAACATTTTGGTGAAACTCCAGAACTTGACCAGATTATAATTGCAACTGCTTGATGAGGGGCATTTAATTGTTGGCAGTGTTGGTGGAGACCTGGAAATGTTAGTTATGACTAGACAGACGTACTCTGGGGAGGAGATGGGAGGGTGCACTTGCTATGAACAATAATCCCATTAAATAGATATTTCATTCAGAACAATGGGACTCATTTAATTTATAAAATTGGATCATGCAAAGATAACAAGGTCCATTTTTCATTTTATATTTCTAAATTTAGACCTGGTACTTGGTAGATATTAAATTAATATCTATTATATTAACAAATGAACCACTCCAGTTGAATAGTTTTTAATTGTATTATTTTTTAAATGACACATCAACTATTACAAAAATAGTAACATAATTCAGTAAGGAATACCCTTCCTCAAAAGGTCTTGCAGAAATTTTCCTGGGGAAAACTAGGACATAATAGATTAGATATTAAGTGTTGGTGGAAAGCAATGTATCTTGGAATAAAGCAAACGTAGAATCCTAAATCAATAAATTTTTAGAGAGAATAGGTATATATGCAAGGAGAATTACCCTAAACTCAAGAGAGAGGAAGGTAATTTGGGAAGAGAGTCAAATATAAAGAATCAGTGAAGAAAGTCTGGAATAGGACAGGAAAGTTTTGACAATGGGCCTTAATCCATTTTGGGGACTTGAAAAGGAAGTGAACTTCACCAATCCTCCTCAGAGGAAAAGGCATGTAAAAGGAGTTTAAAATGTGGGGGTTGTTTCCCCAAAGGCATTTCAGCTTGTTTGGATGAGACATTATGTAAAAGTACAAGATAGAAGCTCAACAAGAGTTGTCTCAAACAGAAGAGCATTTAGAGTCCAGGGAAGACCCAACCATAGCATGGGGATTCCAGGAAGTTGGACCAAAGGACTTGGACCAAACAGCACCTGTCCATGCTGGGGTAAGGTGCATGCCTAACCAACGCTATGGATTTCACGGAGTTTGGAAATTGACAAAGAGGTGCACATGGCAACAGCAGTGTGGCAGCAAAAATAGTGCAACAGCATCATCAGTACTGTTTGTAGGAAGCACCCTGTGAGGGAGAAGAAATAACGCCTGTCAGAGAATTGGTAACACTGAGACTCAAGCTTAAGATATTTGGATGCATGAACCACACTGGTAAAATGAGTGTCCATTTCTCCACCACCACCTCACCCCAATTACTTGGGGTATTCTTCTGGGAATCAAAAGAACTGTGTAGAGTTGTGGTTTGCATGTCGGGGGAGTTCTGGATTTCAGCATGACTCTGACAGATACTTGGACCGGTTTGCTCCCATCATTGGGTTTCTAAATCTTACTGAAGATCTAGATCCAGAGTGATGGCCAAGGAAATCCATTGGCCAATGTATACATCTGGTTTAGAATTGCAAAGGCTGAATCTATCCATACACAGTTGTTGGAAACAAAGGTGTATTTCTTTTATTCTGTGCCCTATTCAGTCATCTATACCTCTGTTTGTGTTTATGTTAAACTTACATGTTGAAAACAATTTATAAGGAAAAAATGGAATTATAGAAATTTTTTCTACTAAAACATCCCTACTAAGGTACTTATTAATTTAAAACCTCTAATGATGAGTATTTTCAAAGAGGCAAAATGAAAATATCATTATGATATTAACTCTATAAATACATATGTTAGAAAGGAGTCTAAAAAATTAGCTACTTTTTCCTCTAGCTTTGCTGCAATTAAAGTATCCCCAACAGCCCTGGCCAGTAGCCCAGTTACTTGGAGCACCATCGCATACACCAAAAGGTTATAGGTTCCATTCCCAGTCAAGGCACATACCCAGGTAGCAGGTTTGATCCCTAGTTGAGGAACGTATGTGAGGCAACTGATCGATGTATCCCTCTCTCACATTGATGTTTCTGTCTTTTTCTCTCTCCCTCTTCCTCTCTCTCTGAAATTAATTTTAAAAAATCCTAGGATAGGGATTAAAAAATGTTTTAAGTATTCCCAACAGATGCTGATTTACCATATGTTCCTAACTTCCAGAGAAAGTGCTCCCAAAGCTTCAGCAGATCCACCTGTACAATGTGCAGTAACCCTTTTCCTTCCTATCTTTGCGGAATTCTAAATATTTTACTCCATACATTGCCCTTCTCTTTCATAAAGTTTACAACTATAAATCTATTTTAGAGTTCATAAGGCACTATCACTCATTAATTTACCATCTTCTACAAATCATTTGTTACTGTTCTCATCTATATATATATATAAATGGATAATACACAAAGTGTCCCCTCGGGAGTTGGACCAGGAGATCAGGAGTTTGATCACTCTCTATGACCACCAAGGCGCAGCACGTAACATGGCAGGCGACCAGTGGCGGTGGGGTGCTGAAGGAGGGAGGGAGGGAGGAGGGCCTGATTGCCAGCCAGGCCTAGGGACCCTACCCACGCACAATTTCGTGCACCAGGCCTCTAGTTTTATATATAAAACATTTTTACAGTTTAATGATTTTCCCATAATCCCATAGATAGTAAGGGGCAGAGCCAGGATTCAAGTTGAGATCGTCATTTTGGAAATCTGGTGGTCTGTACTATAATAAACTTGCTCTTTTTCTCTGTGGAAAGAGATCTCAATGTATAGCATGACTTCGCTGATCCTGGGATCTGGGGCTATATCAAATAAAAAGGTAGAGGCAAGAAATCAGCCTGCCAAAAACAGAGGTATCCGTCACCCATTATTTAAGAAATAAATGCACAAAACCAAAATTGAAATCGCAAAACCAAAGTGGCAAAACTCCTCAATCTCCTGCAACAGAGACAATTTTGAAACATCCTTGATTTTCTCTTTATTTATTTATCACATGCTTTCTGCCTCTATTTTCTGCTTATATATAAGTTCAAGCTCTTCCAAGCTCATTATGCTTCCTGTGCTAATTGAATAATGTTGGAGCTTTAACTTCTTGTCTAATAGATCTAATTTCTTGGTAGTAAATAATTTTCTTGACTATTTTCTAAATTCCTGTGGGTTTTTATGCTTTGTGATTGTAGAGTCCTAAAACATATATGGTTCAAATAAAATCTGAGCTGGTCAGGTTCTAAATGTATGGTTCATTTCCAGGATAGTGTCAGGTTCAATGCTTTTGGTGGTCAGATTGGTCATGAGATCCATACTACTTATACCATGCCTACCATTTGGTTAAATAATAAACATTTGTTATTTTTAATATAAAATTTCAACTAAAAGATGCTGTCGCTAATATTAAAGAAGATATAAAATAAGTGCTGAATGTAAACTTATGTACAAGTGTACACACAGAAAACACTAGGCTGAATGACAGAGAAATGCAAAAATTATCCATCAGAAGGCAACAGAAGCACAGAATGGTAGGATGTGGGTTGTGGGGGGTTAATTGGGTGGGAAGAAATGATAGCAATATATGTAGCAATCACTCGGCTCTCAGCCTTGCGGAGCAATTTAAAAGGAAATCTTGTATGGTAGTTCCACTGACTTCATTCTGCTTGAATTATCATAGCAGGAGTCAGAGCAAGGGCTTCCAGCCCAATCAGAGACCCAGCAGCTGTTACAAATATCTAAAGCAAGTCCAAGATAATATAGTCTTACTGGAGCACATGCTATGTAATACTCTGCAAGAACAAACCCCTTTCTCTTTAGCATCTGTACCTCCACATGATTACTACAAATGGGAATTCCAGTTTTCTTCATCAGATTTAGATGCTCCTAATAAGATGCATTTTCAATTTAATAGTAAATTTCCAGTCTATTTAACTACAATATGAAACGTATAATTGAAAGCAGCTTCTGATAGTCTAACATTACTCCTACCGTACTTACAAGTTAATTATAATAATGTAAATTGAGAATGAAAGATATTCTAATCAGTTGATTTTTATGAGTAATGAGTTAATCACAAATTCCCAGAAATCCCCTATACACACCAATTATGTAAATGCAAACTATTACAAAAAAATACATATACTAGTACACCTATGTTGTTTTAAAATATTTGCCTTATAATTACAATAATGACCTAGGAGTGAGATTTTGCCTGAGGGTTAATGGCTGGCAAGGAAAGTACATCTGGCATTAACCCCAAATAAACTCCCTGTGCTTCCACAATTATTTCAAAAACTTTACTAACATATATAGACTAGAACGAAAACCTTCCATGACCTCTGGGTCAATGCCTGTTCCTCTCTTGAATATTCCCAACTTTCTTAATTATCTGAAAGAGTTGTCAAAGACAAATTATGAATTTTTGTGAATAAAATGTTTTCTAAATATGAGAGATACTGAAGGCATACTGTATTGTCAATGTTCTTCCAAAACAATGAATAGAACAATAGTCAAGGCAAAAAGGTGAAGCTGACAAATACCCAACTGAGAAGCAAATTAGCAAACTGAAAATTAGTTCTGAGGAAATCGCTCAGAATAAAGCATTAAAAATATAAGCCAATATAAAATATGAAAGATGAGTCAGGACAAATATATGATAGAAGAATGAGATGGTATAATAAAAGTCTAAGAGAATGTAAAAAGAGAAAGAACAGAGAAAAAGTGACATTTGAGGAGAAAATGGCTGAGAATTTTCTAGTAGTAATTATTGAAAAGTAAGACAAAAAAATTTAAAGGAGAAAACTGAGTCCCGAGAGGGTAGATATAAACAAATCCACACTCAAACACTTGTGAAGTTGGAGAACACCACAGACAAAGAAAGAGTATCTCAGAGGCTATTGAAGGAATGTCACATTAGCTAGCAGCAATAATAAATGCCAGAAGACAATTTAAAAATATCCTGAATATTTTGAAGTATTAAAGATCAACCTGAACCCTAAGCCCAGATAAAGCATCAAAAAGGTAAAATATATTCATTTTCAAACATAGAAGAAAGGACATTTTACTAAGCACATATTCTCTTGGAAAGAACAAGTAAAGGAGGATGAAGCAATAAGCAAGAGTAAAATAAAATTAAGGAAAATAAATAGAATACATGAAGCAAGATTGAACAAAGAAACAGATCAACATATTTCTAAGTAAAATGTTGCCAAATATAAAAAGAAAAAATAATGACAATCTGAACTCTAAAAAAAATATATTGATGTAAGAACATGAGATCTGACCTCTAAATAAAATTTTAAGTGAACAAAACTTTATTGTTAACTATAGGCACAATGTTGTACAGCACATTTCTAAAACATATTCATCTTATACAGTTGAAAATTTATACTCATTGAATAGCAAGATCCTATTATACTCCACTCACATTTCCTGGAGACCACTACTCTGTTTTATGAGTTGGGCTGTTTTATATACCTCATATAAGTGGAATCATGCAGACATTTGTTCTATAGTGACTGGCTTATTTCACTTAGCATGATGAATGTCCTTCGGGTTTATCCATGTTGTCACACATATCAGGATTTCTTCCTTTTTTAGTTTGAATGATATTACATCATATGTATACTAGAGGCCCGGTGCTCAAATCTGTGTATGGGTGGGGTCCGGCCGGCCTGTCCCTATCGGGGCTGATAGGGCTTGGCCAGCTGGGGGTAGGGGCTGCGAGCAGTTGGCAGGCTGGCCCTGCCTCTGATTGGGGTCAGGGGGTGATCCAGAGCAGGGCTAGCTGGGGGGAGGGGCCGAGGGCAGTTGGCTGGCTGGCCCTGCCCCGGGGTCGAACTCCCGGTCAAACTCCTGGTCTAGGGGACAATTTGTATATTAGCTTTTTATTATATAGGATACTACATTTTCTTTATTCATTCCACTGCAGGAAAATTTTGGATTGATTTTATTCTTGGTTATTGTGAATTGTGCTACTATGAACATGTGGTACAAGTTATCTTTTCAAGACTCTACTTTCAATGATTTGAGGTTTATACCAAAAGTGGGATTGCTGGATCATAAGCAGTTTTATTTATTTATTTATTTATTTATTTTTAGGAACCTCCATACTTTTTCCATAGCAGTTGCATCATTTTACTTTCCTACCAATAGTAAACAATCTATTCAAATATGCTGTCCATTTATAAAATGAGTTACTTGATTTTTTGCTTTTAAATTGTGAGTTCTTTATATATTTTGGATTTAATTCCTTATAAGATATATGGTTTGCAAATATTTTTTTTCCATTTCCTTAGCTTGCTGTTCACTCTGGTGAATGTTTTCTTTGCTATGAAGATACTTTATAGTTTGATTTAAAAGTTTCAAAAAAAGTAGAAAAAATACTAGTGAAAATGAGGAATGGATTATGGATTTTGGAGGTAATATGCTCTAGGGCTCTTATGTAGCTCATACATGATAGAGATGTAGCTACTAGAAGAATAAAAATGAAAGACAAATCTTTCAAACCAGTAAAGGGGAAAATGAGTAATTAAAATATGATTATTCATTCTAACAATGTTGGAAAATGATAAATGAAAGAGAAAGGAAAAATTGTAATAATCAGTAAACACAAAATAAAGTGACAGAAAGAAGTGAAATATACTCATAATCACAATGGGTTAATGTACTATGTGATAAGAAGAGATGCTTGTGGAAAATACGTGTGCAGTCTTAGAGGTTATCAAAGGCTGATGATGAAGTTGTCTTATGTTACCCTAAATGTGCAATGGTTACTAATGGTCAGAATGTTTAGGGACATCATTGCTGGCTCAGGATTAGGAATAATTTTGTGACATTTGGCATTTCCTAAAGTGAGGAATCCCTTTTAAAGGAAATTCTTTAAGCCCAGGCTGGATTCAAGGGTAGATGTGGGCTTTATATGTTGATCTTATAGAGTTCTTTTTAATGCTAAGCCAAGGTTTTTAGGTGAAGAAAACAAACAAAAATAAATATTTAAACATGGAATATCTTTCCCAGTTTGAAGCACCATCCAGAAAATATTTTGAGGATTTGTTTTACTTACTATGGAATACCAAGGCTTTCATACAGTAACTGACACTTAACTCAACCTCAATAAATAGTTATGGAATTGAAATGAAGACTCTGGCAGATTTAATATAACCTTAGGAAAATAATAAAAAAGGTATAAAGAATAAATATATAGTGTATGAAAGTGGAAATAGGAACAAAGTTATTAAACTTTACAAAATCTTGTACAATGAGAAACATAAAGTGCATATAGAAAGTCATAAGTATTTTGTAAAACAGAGTAAATTTACCTGATGCCTTTGGGTATAACCAGTTGTGATAGATCATAATTCTAAAACTGAAAGTATTATGTTTAGACAAATATTAACTTTTTTCAAAGAAGGAATTATTAAAATTGATATTTTCCATCTCAAGGAAGTTGGAGAAGTACATATTTTAAAGACAACTTATACTGTGATTAATAAATTGATTGAGTTTCTATCCAGAGAGTAGACTGAAGACTTTGGATTTACTTTCCCATATGGAAGAGGTCAAACAGCTTTCATTAAGAGATGGAATATCAGCCCTAGCTGGATTGGCTCAGTGGATAGAGTGTTGGCCTACAGACTGAAGAGTCCCGGGTTCGATTCTGGTCAAAGTCACATGCCCGGGTTGCAGGCTCACCTGAGGCCCAATCAATGATTCTGTCATCATTGAAGTTTCTATCTCTCTTTCTCTCTCCCTTCCTCTCTGAAATCAACAAAAAATACATATGTATTTTTTAAAGAAGGGGAATATCAGAACTATGTTTATTGGAATAAATATTCTACCGTGTGGGAGTGGGGTATGTGATAAGGGGTTTTCTCTATGCATCTTGCAAAATCATTTCTTAATCTTTATAAATTATTTTTGTTTTACTAAAATAAATTAGCATCATATTTGCCAAAGATGACTTTGTTTCACCTAGCCCACAGCAACAAAGGAAATAAATTTTGAGTTCTCATCATATTTGAATTAATTGCCTTTTTTAAAAATTTATAAGAGACCTACTTTTACAAACACATACTCCTCCCTCCTTAGTAGACACAGAAAACAGGATGGTTCCATATGTCAATTTCTGTGAAAGTACAATGATTGTTATTATTTACCTAGTTAATAGAATACTTGAAAGATATAAACTTTACCTCAGTTTCAAGGTACTAAAATTCTGCTAAGAACATTAAGGCATTGTCGAATCCTTCAGATCTGAGGTGTCACTTCTAACAAGTTTTTAATTTACCTGTTAAATTTTTATTTATAAATGGTCTTTTCACAGGTAGTAATTAAGGCAATGTCTCATATTTCTTCGGACAATAGTGTTTCACAAATGTGCCTGATCAATAATTAGAGAGCTTGCAAAAATTCAAATTTGTGGACACATCCTGGGAGATGATGATGTGGCAATTTGAGGAGACCTAGGAATCTGTGTTAAGTCTCCCCAAGTGACTCTTAAAATCAGACAAGGTTTAGAAACACTGATTCACAACCTGTCACTCCTTCAGCACTTCCTCTGTATGCCATATGGTATTCTGCACCCTTAAAAGATGTAACACACTCTGAGGGATGAGCTCATACCCTGTGACCCTCGCTCAGAAGTAAAAAGAGAGATCAATGGCAGGATTTGTTTGGCTTTATTCAGCCAGAATTTATCCAATAATGGTATTGGAAACATCTGCTTTTTTAAAACAAATATGGATATAATAAAATAAGTGGTAAATTGCAGATGAAGAACCATGTGGAAACGTAAGAAAGGAACTTGTAACTTGTAAGGAATCACTCTTGTAAAACCAACTCGTGCAATTCAGGTTAGCCAGCTCAAGAAGACCACCACAATCCTGGGCCCTTTGATATGGACCTTTGTTGAGAAACCAGGTAACATTTGCCTTGTTTGTATATCACTTTTGGATTAATATCTTTGCTTTTCAATAATGCAAACCAGTCTCAATATTGTGTCAGGCATATAGTATGATCTTAATAAATGCTTCTTGAACAAAAGGAGGGAGTGAAGAAATAAGCAGATGTTTTAGGTAAAAAAATATATATATATATACTAATAGTTTGCATTAAACATTTTTTTTACTTTATTTTTATTGTTGGCACTATTACAGATGTACCCATTTTTTCCCCCTTTCCCCCCACCCTGCCTTCCCTCTGGCCACCACCTCACTGTTATCTGTGTCTATGGATACATTTAAAATTTTTTTCCTATTGATTTTAATTAAGTTCTTGCTGAGTTTCAAACTAAACAAGATTTTCTTTAAGGAGAAAAAAATATTTTAAATCCTTCCCAAAGGTTTTTTATATTCTTAATGGATAAAATCAGAATACTAAAGATTATAATGTACACCCTCAAATGATGGCTTATAAAATCAGCCTGCATGAAAAGAAAGCTCTGAGATAAAAATAATGGATTGTGTTTTAGATGTGAAGAGTAGAGACCACAGCTCTTTAAGCAACAACTAAAATACATAACTTTTCTTATGACAGAATTGTTTTTATATTAGAGAAGTATTTGAGCTGTGTCCCTCTTCAGAGATCAATTGATAAGGTCTTCGATAAACCTTAGTATCTTTGAACATACAGGTCCTTTCCAGAAGGGTCTCTTATTTAACTCAGGGGGTGGGGAGGGATCAATAATATTACAGAAAAAAATTCTTATTTTCATATGGTTCTTTGAAGCTTACAGATGTTAGAATTAATATGAATACATTACATATTATCCTTCAAAATAGAAAACAGGATGACCAAATAGAAACATTTATAATCTAGAACTTAGAAAACAACTAATGTAAAAATGTTCTTTTTGTTGCTCTCATCAGAAGTAATTAATTTTAGAATGGGTTATTTTCAATGACATTTTTTAGCCAAATATCAGAATTCCTTAAACTGTTTAGTAGAAATTCAACAGAACACATTATTCTGTCTTTATATACAAAATTAATGCTTTAAATTAGGAAATTCCATATGTAGGTTTGGTCATTTTTCATTAAGAATCCTATATTATAAAACCCTAATATGCAAATCAACCCAATGGCAGAATGACCAGTCTCTATAACTAGCACTGACCACCAGGGGGGGCAGACACTCAATGCAGGAGCTGCCCCCTGGTGGTCAGTGCACTCACACAGGGGGAATGCCGCTCAGCCAGAAGCCAAGCTCATGGCTGGCGAGCGCAGTGGAAGTGGCAGGAGCCTCTCCTGCTTCCCTGGCAGTGCTAAAGACCCTTTGGGGGTCCCAAACTGTGAGAGGGCGCAGGCCGGGCTGAGAGACGCGCCCCCTGCCCCTCAGTGCACAAATGTCGTGCACCGGGCTTCTAGTATTATAATGATACTGATAAAGTACTATTGTGTTAAACCAAACCACTGTGTTAAATGAGGGACAGGTAGAGAAGATAATTATAAATAGATGCTAAAAACTGGAACACCAGGCCAATAAAGAAAATATACTATTAAAAAAGTATAGAGAATAAGCTAAACATGATCATAGCTGTCCAATCCCTAGAATTAGGTTATATATCTTGAAACTGGAAAGCAATCCAGGTCCATGGAATTTAAAAAACTGAAGGGACTTAGAAACAATTGAAAGCACAATTAAAGCAAAATAGGTCCTAGCCAGTTTTGGCTCAGTGGATAGAGCAATGTCCTGTGGTCTGAAGGGTCTCAGGTTTGATGCTTGTCAAGGGCACATGCCTGGGTTGCAGGCTCGATCCCCAATAGGGTATGTGCATGAGGCAGCTGATCAATGATTCTCTCTCATTAATTGATGTTTCTAGCTCTCTCTTCCTCTCTGAAATCAATAAAAATATTTAAAAAATAAATTTTAAAAAATAGTGTTTCTTTTTTTCCCCCTAAGTGTAAATTAATGTAGCTCAATTATTCAGGAAGTGGTATAATTTAGAAATTAAAAGGTGAAGGAAATAGCCCCGCCAGCATGGCTCAGTGGTTGAGCATCATCAACCTGTGAACCAGGAGGTCACAGTTTGATGTCCGGGTTGTAGGCTCGATCCCCAGTGTGGAGCATGCAGGAGGCAGCCAATCAATGATTCTCTCTCATTATTGATGTTTCTACCTCTCTCTTCCTCTCTGAAATCAATAAAAATACATATTTTTAAAAGGTGAAGAACATAGCTAAGGAACATATATGCATACCCCATGGACATGGACAATAATTTGGCAAAGGCCAGTGAAAAGATTGGCACGGGTGGGTAGAGATGAGCAAAGGGGGGGTTGGGGGGGTGGAGAAGGACCCCTGCAATAACGTCAACATTTTTTAAAAATTTAAAAAATTGAGTGAGCATTGAATATCAGGACCCTGCTACTGACACATTGGATGGATCCAAGGATTGGCCCATATGATTCTCTTCATCTTTTCCTGCTCATTTAATCTATCTTCAAGAAGCAAAAATGGATGCAAGCCTTGCTCATCATCACTAAACTATTAGCACCTGACATTCATTCATTCTGACCAAACATCACAGGGAAATAGTGAGCAGTTTAGAATCCATGAAAGTTTTAGGATTTCTGTGGAAATATTTAACCCAGGTAAAGATTGTTTTTTTTGTTTGTTTGTTTGTTTTCTTTTTAGTAGGTTAAGTTGCTGGTGGTGGATCTGCTTAGGCTAGCATCAAAAATAAATGAAGCTACATACGGAAGTTATGTTCTAAGAAAGTACATTAGTTTCCTTAGGCCCAAAGCGAATATCTCTCACTGAAAGAGAAATATAGGGACTTGTCTGGCCACTTGGGTGCCTCTTCTCTCTTGTCTGGAGGCATGCTTTCCTTTGATAATAGACACTCGTAAATACAAGGCCCTGAAATGGTGGGACGGGGAATACTGTGACTCCATACACTTTGAGAGGCTTTGAAATTCAATGTGACATCCTTTATGTTAGAGAATGGCTAGAAATCAAGGGCAATCAATCCTGGTGCTGTCAAATTTATAGATATTTTGGCTGGAGGGACTGGAAAAATTTATCCTTTTGGAATATTTTATGTCTGCTCTCTCTCTTCATCTCTAGGTCTACATCCTATTGGAATAGTAGAGACAGTTTTTGTAGATGGATATCAGCTACTGAGTCTATTAGCAGCTTTCGATAATAAATATTCCAAACAAAACAGACCAAAAAAAAATGTAAAAATTTCTCCATTTTTGATCTATTGATATTTTATTTTATCATGACCTTTGTTATTTTACCACCTGGAGTAAGTAATATGTACTTTACCTCTATCTTGTTATAAAATCACACCATAGAGAATCTAGGTCATGTTTGTTATTATTTATATACACAGTAAAAATGCCAAGTACTTTCCATTTGACATTTTGTAACTCACCATCCTTCTTGCCACTATTCTGTCTCCTTCACGTTGACCCAAATGTGAGAAATAAAAATCTTTATCTCGTTATAATTAATTCTTCCTTTTTATCTCATTTTTAAATGACCATGGACAGTCTTTTCTCAATAAATAGAAATAATACGCACCCATTTTAGGCTGACACAGTCTCTTAGGCCTTTTTGTTCACTGATGTTCCTGCTTCATCTTGTCAGTTACATCCTTCTCCCCAGGAAAATGCTTCTCCTCTGCATGAGCATTCTCTCAACCAACCTTCATTCTCCTTTTTCTCTCTCCACTTCTCCTACCTCCTTTTAATTCCTGATTCCTTCCCTCCACCAATTTTTCTTTTAAAAATACCCTTTTATAATCTAAGGTAGGATTCTCTTTATTCTTACAATTTAAAGAAATGGAAATTAGAACATTTCCAACTTCTCTTAAAATATATATTACAACAATAGAACACTCACCCTAATCTAAAGAAGTTTAACACATGAAATAAGATTCTTCACTTTTAAGTGACATATTTGTGATAATTATTCATAATAATAATAAATACATAATAGTAAATCCCAAAATGTATCCTTCAAAAAACAACAATAATGTGTCCAGGTACACTACTGTAATCAGGTGATGTTACACTGACTGATTAGTTAATTGATTTTTGGTAATATGTAAGATTAATCACAATTATAAGAAATAATAAAATATATCAAACCTAGTAGAAAACACATAACCAGCCAAACAACACATAAAAATAGAGAAGTTAGAATATTAAATTGTATATTTTTATACCAATAATATTTTTAGAGGCAAATCAAATTTTTTCAGGAAACCCAGAGGGAAGGGTGGGGGAAGAGAGTAAACAAAGAATTTACACGCACAAATGCATAACCCATGGACATAGACAATAGTATGGTGAAGGCCTGAGGAGGGCGCAGGAGAAGGGTTAAGGGGATCAATGGAGGGGGAAAAAAGGACATTTGTGATACTTTCAAAAAGAAAGATAAATTAGTGCGTGCAGCAGCAGGCAGCCGAGCACCGCACCGCTCCAGCTCATCCCAGCCCGGCTGCACCTGCCACTGCCGCTCAGTAGCACTGCCGTGAATCAGAAGAGGCTTGCAACACCACAGCTGCACTTGCCAGCCATGAGCCCAGCATCTGGTGCCCGTCCTTCAGCTGAGCAGCACACCCGCTGTGGGAGCGCACTGACCACCAAGGGGCAGCTCCTGTATTGAGCGTCTGCCCCCTGGTGGTCAGTGCACGTCACAGCAACCACTCGACCCATCATTGGGTTGGTCACTTAGGCTTTTATATATATAGATTGCAATTTGTATAAATGGATCTGTCAGTTATGGGCTGATCCTTGTATTCTCACTAAGTTCAGCAAATGTCCCAGATAAGCTACTATGAAAAATGGTGAGATGGGGTTAGCAGCACTCTTTATAGATTTAGGTGACTTGGTGCATAAGAAGAAAAACTAGCACATATCCAGTGTTTTCTGTCATTTAGGAATGGCTAATTTTCAGAACAAATTTCTCTAGCCTTGGCCAAATGGGAAAGGAAAATAAAGTTGGAATTCAATTCCAGGAAACTATTGCAATCCCTGACATTTTAATGCAATTTAAAGGCAAAATGTATAACTTATAAAATCTCAATTCCTTAATTTTTCAAGTGGACAAGGTAACATTTACAATCACTCAAAAGAGCTTGGAGAGGTTTAATGAAGTGACACATCTAAAATGTTATCTAGGAAACATAGTTTTAGTGTCCCTGCAGATAATATCTCAGCTTGACTGGAGAAAAAAAAAAAGAGATACCACAAGATATCATTGTATTATGATATAGCAATGAACTACCACCTGCAGGAAATTGGCTTCATGAAAGGCAACGACAAAGAGCACATCAGGATTACATGAAATCGATCAGAGGCAGACAGGAAGAACACAAGCCAGATGAAGTGGAGTCTTTCATGACAGACAGGAGAATATATCAAAGCCATCCTTGCTAATTTCAAAAGCCCACTCCCTTCTCTAGAGGTGAGAACATTACTTCAGACAGCATGCTGGCTCCACTGGACTTCTGTGAAGATGCTATAACCCCATTGGTGGATTTCTTAATAAATGGTTTAGAAATAAAAGGGCCAGCAAGCCTGAACACAATTCATTTAGCTCACCAGTGGAAGACAATTGAGTGCCAAGTTTCCCACATTTATTTCTCCATCAGGAACTTTCTATTTGTATCAGCTGGACCCTCATTGATGTATTTTAAGTTTGAGCTGATATTAATTTAAATGCTACTTTTCAAAGAAAATGCTACATATTTTTTTCTTGAATTTACAAAGAGACGTCTTTGCAAAACAAGACAAAATAAAACAAGCCAGTTAAAAGTAGAAGCCATCTATCCTCAAATGGCAAAATGGAAGGTAGGAGAAAGAATGATGGCCAAAATGATGGTGGTGATGGATCATAGATCATAAAAATAGCTTCATGGAGTTAAACATTTTTTCTAGAAGAGCAGATTCTGCAAGAACATCTGTGTAAGTTCTGGAATCCTGTGGGTAAGCTCAGTAAAGCATCATGTGATCCAAGCACCCTGAGTCATAGCTTATAAGTGGAACCACCCTTATTAGTGGGAAAAGCATCCTGCAAAACCTCATGGTGCTCAGTGTTCATGGGCCAAGGACAAAGCCATGGGACCTAGGCATATACAGGCAATTGTATTAATGGGATAGGACTGCATATAATTGGAATCCCAATAGACATAAGGATTACTTCTCAGCTTTAAGTGGTTGTATCCTGTGATGTTGATAGAAAAGCAGAAGCTATCTACTGATGTGATGGTAATTTATCACCTAAGAATTATAAAATCTCCACCTTGAATGAATATCAGAGAGAAAATAGATTAACAAAATACATTACTTGCATTTTTATTGGTGCCTCCTATTTGAAGTCTTTCTGATAACAAGGATACTTTGAATTGCCATAAGAGTCAATGGGAAATTTGGGATAGTTGAAGATTATTTTAATTCACTCACTTAACTATAAAAGTTGGACTTAAACATTTTGAGTTCCCAGCAACCCCCTTGATGAAATTGGGTAAACAGAAAATAGAAAATGCATACTCATGAAGATAGAATTAATGTAGTTTCTATGGCATATTCAAAATATGAGTTCCTCGGTGCCTTCTTTTTGTAGTGTGTTGATTGGAATGACGTTTTTCAGAAAGAGTGTCCATAACAGCCAATAAAACAAAATTACTTCATTTTTTCTATTGTCTTAGTTTTGAAAACACTTGATTCAAGTGTTTAAAGACTATATCTTTAAAATAATATGCCTTATTCTTTTCATCTATGTTCCAAGTGGCCCCTGAGCTAGGCTATGATAAGCACTTCCACTTCAAATAAAAATAGTCTTTTCAAAATACATAAAGGAAAAGAGCTAATGGATAAATGTTCACAGTTTTATCTTTTTTCCCATATCTATTTTCTTAAACACTCAGTGCCTGCTATCATTTGTCTTAGTAATATTGATACACACTGAATGGTCAAGCACCAAAATATAACTAAAAAATGAGTATGGTTTTCAATATTTAGATATTTTTGGATTTGCTTGCTTGTGGTAGTGACTTAACTTTGCTGACATAAAACAGCATCATATTTCCTTTTGGAAAAATTAACTCCTATTTAATAAAATTAACCTTACCATAGTCATAAAACATGATTTCTTAGGCCAAACATGCCAAACTTGTGGCCAGCAGGCCGCATTTTGCCCAAAACAAATATTTTTGCTGCCCAGCCAATATAACAGTATGAAAGAAATGTTGTAATAAAAAGTTAGTAACTTAATTTTTACAATATTCTGTTACACATAATTATTAATTACGAACTACAACATTCACTAAAGAATTACTACTATAATCATGTTGCATGCATTTTACTTATGCCTCTTACATGTAGGCACACCATTTCTCTCCACTAATAATAGCAGCGAATATTTTAGTAGCTGATTGCCACATCATTAGTCTTGTACTGACTTGTTTGGTGTGTGCAACAGGAAATATTTTGCTTTCAGAAAACAAGAAAAATAGGTTTATTTGTGTTACACTTATTAATTTGTGCAGTTATTCAGTGTCTGGTAAGTTAATGTTCAAGAAAAAATATTAATTTTTATTAAAATATTTATTAAAATATGTTAATGATTACTCATTTATTTCAGCGCTTTGCATTCAGCATGTCTCTATCAGAATAAACCTATCTTTCTATGAAAATTGAGGCTTTTTTTTGTGGCCCACATAAACTTAATGCTTGTTTATTTGGCCCGTGTTTGTCTTTGAGTTTGACATGCTTGTCTTAGGCTATAATATGGTTTTCAAGTATCCTGTTATCTAGGTGAATGTAAAAGCCTTGAATATGATCTAATATTGAGTTCTAGTTATATCACAGAGGTAGTAAATAGCACAATAAAACAGAAATCTTGGTCATCTACTTTGAATTTAAAAATTTTTGTATTTGCTTGGTTATTTGAGTGCCAGGGATTTCATTTTTATTAGGAAAAGAAATAGCATAGCTTCATAATTAAGAAAGCATGATGAACTGGGAATCATAACAAAGAAAGCATGATGGAATAGCATAGTTTGATAACAAAGAAAGCATGACGATCAACTACCCACATAGTTGATCAAACATTATTCTGGGTGTTTCTGTGACAGTGTTTTTGGATGAGAGTAACATTTAAATTGATAGACTGAGAAAAGCATATTCTCCTCCATAACGTGGGTGGGCCTCATCTATCAGTTTAAGGCCTGAGTAAAACAAAAAGTCTGACCTTCCCATGAGTGACAGATAATTATTCTTCTCCAACAGCCTTTGAACTGAAACATCAGCTTTTCCTGGGTCTTCCTGTTGGCTTTCAGACTAAAACTACATTTTCAGTTTTGGGGCGGGTCTCCAGCTTGACAACTCACCCTGCAGATTTGTCAGCCTCCATAATCTCATGAGCTAATATTCATAATAAATACTTTTTATATATAAAATGTATATGTAAATTATACACAGACTTAATTAATCTTATATACAACTAATAGTATATAAATATGTATATATACTACAATAATAAGGAAAGGATATGGTATATATACTTCCCTTCTTGTATTTGTCAGGGTCCTCCAGAGACACAGAACCAATAAGATAGTATGTATACCCTTGAACAACATGCATTTGAACTGAACAAGTCTACTCATATGCAAATTTTGTTCAATAAATATACAGGCAGGCCTCTGAATCCCTGGGTTACATTTTCCAATTCAACCAACCATGAATCAAAAACAGTATTTTTGATCAATAGTTGGAAATATGGTAATGTGGAAGGTTGACTGTATGCATTGTTCTAAGCCAGGGGTCCTAAAACTTTGTAAACAGGGGGCCAGTTCACTGTCCCTCAGACTGTTGGAGGGCCGGACTATAGTTTAAAAAAAACTAGGAACAAATTCCTATGCACACTGTACATATCTTATTTTGAAGTAAAAAAACAAAATGGCAAAAACACCCGCATGTGGCCCGCGGGCCATAGTTTGAGGACGCCTGTTCTAAGCCATCTTATCTAATAAAGAGGGAATATGCTAATTGACCCTCACGCCATTGCAAAGTTGGTGGTGCCCACAGCCAATAAGGAGGGAATATGCTAATTGACTGTCCCGCCCTCAAAGATGGACCAAGACCCGCCCCTGTGCCCACTGCAGCCTCATAGCCCACAGTTCCTTTCAAGGTGCACGAATTTGTGCACTGGGCCCCTAGTAGCCTAATAGAAGCCAATATTTCTAGGTCTTGTCAGTTTGTTATTGTCAGTATGTTTAGCTTATACATTTTTCTAAAGTCTCAATTTTCAAAACTTTGTTTAAAGTTATACATAATTGCAATGAGTATGTCATTTTTCTTTTTTCCTTCATCTTCTGCATTCAGCCTTTATTTGGCATCGTATTTCTTCTATCATTCTAAGCATCATTTCTCCAGTCTATGGCATTTTTTTTCTTCCTTGTGTAAATAAAAACAAAATTGACCTTATTTGGTGAATCAATAATCTTAACTTCATTATGTTCCTCAGCTAGAAGAAGCTAGAAGAAATCTAAATTGTGCTTAGAACTTTCTAAATAATGGGACAGTAAAATGGTTTTGTCTTTATGAACATTTTGCCATTAGTTAATTCTACTCGGTTATCTTTGCGGCATACCTCCTTTATGAGTTTTGAAGAGAATTGGACAAATCATCAGCTGTCTTCTTACGATATAGAAACCTAAAAAGAGAAAAAAAACATCAACTTGTCAGCCTGCCTTAACACGAGGCAACACCACTGCAGTATTATCCTCACTGAAAATAGATGTCAAAGATTGACAATGAGATGTAGTATTTTAGGAGGATTCAAGAGAATGCAACAGTTATCAGTTGACACTCTTGGTTTTACTGAGTATCTATCCTAAAATATCCTGCAGTGAGATGGGTACTGAATTAATCTCTTATATTATCTAATGTTAGAACATTTATTTTTACAAATACATATTTTTTTGGCTAATGAATTTTCCAGTTGAATGAAAAATCAGATTTCTTTGGAGTATTCCTACTGAGCATTTTCATCTTATAGAAATGGCCTTAGCCCGACATGTAGAAGACATTTAATATGTGCTTACTGGAATATTAATAGGAGAATATGGCATATTTATTTTAGGGGGTGTTTTAGTTAATTATTAAAGCTTTAGAAACATGAGATATATTTCTAATACCCCTCTTGTGTATGCCGTAGAAAGCATGGATATTCCAGGTGAAACAGGAATTTTGTGGGGTGAAAAAGACAGGTTTAGAAAATTTTAGAAATTAAGAGGACCATGAAAGAAGCACAGAGCTTTAGAGCAGCAGAAGGTATATTTCCATAGAATAGGGGAGCTGAAAAGCTGCAACAGGTACATTTCCATAGAATGAGGGAGCTGGGAACCGCAAAAGGTCTATATTTGAAAATAAAGAGAATGAAGCCCCTCATCCAGGAAGAGAAGAAAGCCCAAAGGGAATAGGAAAACAATAAGGAAGGAGGGGGGAGAACTTCACATGTGCCATGTGAGGTTCAACCTTTGAGCCCAGGAGTTACTATAGTAACCAACTCAAAGGGGAATATTGACCAATCAGAGGGAATATCAGGCACCAGGATCTGCAGCCTTTATAAGCATAGGAAAAGGAACCCACTGGGACTCTTCCTGCTCCATAAGTGGGAGTCCATACTTCTTCTTCAATAAATCTCCATCTTTGCTATACCATTTTCTGTCCTTGGATTCATTCTTTGATTCTGGCAAAGAATCCAGGTTGCAGTCCAAAACTTCGGTATCAATAGATAGATAATAGATGGATAGATGATAGAGATAAATAAAATTTTATATATAAACAGATTTAACAACAAACAATTCTTAAAAATAATACTATTACTTGATCAGTTTTCAATTGTATTAGAAAAGAGGACACTTTCATGTCCAATTGTACTGAGTAGAGCAGCTCATTCTTCTTTTAGTAAAATGATATTGACATGTCAGTAGTTTCTGCAAACTTGAAAAATTATCAGACATGTTTGGTTTTCAAATAACAAGAAAGAATCACCTGTTATCTCTGACTTACAATTTACAAAGTCTTTACAAACAATGCTGCCTAATCAGTACTACAATAGCATAAGAGTATGGATGGAAAGTGTTTTGAGACGATAATGGAAACACTACACCTTGATTGTTCTATTAAAATTGGAGCAATTCATCACTTGGCATCATTAGGCACTGACAACTTGGACTGTGTAAAGACTTTCAGAATTTTCAGTAGCTTCAGTACACATAAAGCACTGTCCAATAAAATAGTGCATCTGTATTAAAGTATAGATATTGGTTGCTAAAAGGAATTAGCAATTTGTTAATTAATCACATTTTTAAAACTTTTTATTGAATTTATTGGGGTGACAGTGGCCAATAAAATTATACAACTTTTAGGTGTACAATTCTACAGCACATCATCTGTACACTGTATTGTGTGTTTACCACCCCAAGTCAAATCTCCTTCTGTCACCATTTATCCCCCATATGCCCTCTTCTCCCCTAACTCCCCTTCTTCTCTGGTAATCACCATTCTGTTTTTTAAGATCATTAAAGTATATTAAGAAAATTGAATTACAGTGAATGGAACACAATTTTTTTTCTATTTACTGTATTTCTTAATGGCAGTGATAAATGGCAAAGGCTTTGTAACACTGTCATTTAATAATTAAAATAACTTTTATTATTTTGTTTATTGGGTTCTCATTTCAGAGACTGCAATTTTGCCTCGTGATTAGTAACAAATCTCACTCAGCAGCACCTTCTAATAGAACTCAGCATGGAAAATTTTTCACGCAGATTCAATCTCTGTCTGAATCACACTAATCCTTTGATTGGGCTCAAGGAAAGGCTTGGATCCCTGTAGAGTTCCTGATGCACCGACTAGTCATAAGAACAATAACCAGGCACCAAGCAGTCAGAAATGTAGGGCTTGCACCTGCTCTTTGCCCTTAGTCAGGTCTCAGGATGAGCCTTGTTGATTTTTCACTGGGATTAGGTCTACTTTATTGACAATCTGGGGCCTAAAGGGCTTTTGAGAGGTGGTTGAGAGAGTTTAATAGTTTTACAAGGCATAACTCCTTCGTAAAGAAGACACTGTAGAAGTTTATTTACTCTTTTAGCAAATAAAACACACACATATGTGTAAAATAGTTACAGCACTTACAAATAATGCAAGGTGTTTGCGTATTTTGTATTGGACAAATAATGAAACAAATTTTCTGAGTGTCAATGTTTTTTGATGGTTTAGTAAACTTTTGAAGATATGTTAATACTTACTTGTCCCAAGGGAACTATTTAGACCCTATAAACAGTTACCATCGTAGCCTTGAAAAATAAATCATTAGCTTGTACAGTATGCTCCTTTTTAATTAAGCAAACAAAGTTACTGGCTTTCCATGTCTGAAATATTTGCTCTCCTTAAATATCAACATATCGGTCATTCAAGACTCACATTGTGGAATCAGATTTGTTAGTCCATAGCCAGGTCCTTAGAACACTAGCTTCTTGTTGGTAAAATGATACTCATGAAAGAATGGAGCAAATCATTTACTTTATGAAAGCTTTATTACTCATTCAGGCCTTTCAGTAAGAATAATTTAATACAGGGATAAGAAAATAGTCATAAAGATGACTATTGTTCTGATTAACATTTGCAATTCTGATTTGGGGGGTTTTCACTGAGGAGCCTAAAAGGGCTGATTCCAATGTAGCCCTGATATTTGGGGCTGGTGATCTGAGTCCAGGCCAGTAAGCTCGGTGTACATTCCTGATGACCTATAATTAAGTCACTACCTCTTTCCCAGACACTGGTCTTGCAGAACCGGTTACAGAGGCCATTGGAATGTGCACAGTGCATAGCCCAGAGGGAGGGCTCCTAACTCTGACACCAGGCCAGACCACCAGATATGGCCTGGAGACCCCCAACACCTGGGGGCCTTCTTGCAAGGCTCGAGAAAAGGACCGGAAGCATGATCCATGCTTGTGGGACAAAGAGCACAGGGAGGGAGATATAAGGGAGGGCCCCATGCGTGTTCCTTCACTCAGATTTGGAAGGCTGTTCCCTGAGTCCACTGGCGTTATTAAACAGTGTCCCTCCAACTTCCTCAGAAGCGTCCTTGGTCTTCTTGGTCTTCTACAACATCACCACACCAACAAGTAATTCTCAGAAAGTAGCTGGTGTCATACAATTTAACACAATTCTGACACTATCTGCCTAGAGATAGTTTTAGATTCCACAGGTCAAGGGTTCAGTCCTATAAGACAAGTAGAGGTTGTCTATCACCTGTGCTTCTGACTAACCAACTAGCTCCATATTGGATGTTCCAACAACCCACTCCTTGGGTTCAATTAATTTGCTAGAGTGACACACAGAACTTAGAGAAACATTTTACTTACTAGATTGCCATCTATACTAATAAAAGTGTAATATGCTAATTAGACTGGACGTCCTCCCAGATGTCCTTCCGGACCAAGCCGCTGTGGTGGGGGCCAAAGCAGAGGAGGCAGGAGGGGGACTGAGCTCCTTGCACAAATTTCGTGCAATCGGGCCTCTAGTTTTATTATAAAATGATGTAACTCTGGAACAGCCAGATGGAAGAGGGCAAGCTATAGAGAAAGGACATGGAGCTTATGCTCTCTGAGAGTACCACTATCCATCATCACTTACCTGAAAACTGCCAACCCCAAACCCCATTCTTCTGGAATTGTATGTAGAATTCATTACATAGGCTTGGTTGATTAAATTACTGGCCGTTAGTAATTGAATTCAATCTCTAGGCCCTTTTTCCTTCCAGGATGTCCATGGTAAGAGTAAAAATTCCAAACTCCTTATCTCACAATGGGTTGCCTGGCAATCAGCCCCATCCTTAGGTTACCTAGTTGTTTTCCT
The DNA here is from genome assembly GCF_951640355.1 of Cnephaeus nilssonii. Classification (NCBI taxonomy): domain Eukaryota; kingdom Metazoa; phylum Chordata; class Mammalia; order Chiroptera; family Vespertilionidae; genus Cnephaeus; species Cnephaeus nilssonii. The sequence goes on from NC_137080.1 coordinate 50,252,953, forward strand.
AAAGTCACTTCATTAACATAACAAAGGCACCTTTGTTGCTCTCATTACCTAGGCCATTCAAATGGTTTTAGGAGTTCTGTGCCAGAAACTGGACAAAACCCAATATATATTTCTTATTATAAATCACAATATTACAGGATGCAGAAAGCATTGCCCATCAATTTAGAAGACTTGGAATTGTTCCAGGTTCATGCCTAACCCCTTCCAAACATTTTTCCAAGTAATATTCATTTTGGTTAATAAGTTCATTTTTAAATACATTTAAATCCCCCTGGAAGGGTAAATGGAAGAATGATTTTCATTAATCATAGAGCAGACAGCTATTTCATAGCCACCTTGTTTCTTCTAAGAATATTTTAAAAAATAGATTCAGTCTTATTCATATAGACACTGATTTTGTTTATGAAACCATAATTTTTTAAAAAGTGTTCAGTGTATTTCTTGTAATGCAAAAAGTTCACATTTTTCCCCCAATCGTATGATAGGTGTATGCTAATATTTCTTTTCAATGTTTTATTTTAAAAATAACTTCAAAATGTTGTTATCAAGCTACTTTTATAGAGGAAAATGTGATTTTCACTGCTTGAATGACAATTTTAAATGAGAAAACTAAGATACCAGTTAAAACATTATTTTAAAGACAATATTTTTTAAACAGTAAAGTGAAAATAGTAACCTTAAACAGTAAACAATTACTAAAGTAGATTTGCATCTACAGGGTTCTGGGTGATTCTAGAGACTTTCAAATCTTAATTTTAGTAACTGCAAAGCCATAACGAATAGAAAACAAAGCCTAAATCTCACATATGTTACACAGAAAGGACATTAGAGTGATTTGCCTGCATCAATTTGGTCAGGATTGGGGCTAGGCAAGCAAAGCACCGCTCTCTCTCTCTTATTAAAATTTATTGGGTGACATTAGTTAATAAAATTACATGGGTTTCAAGTGTACAACTCTATGATACATCACCTATATTTTGCATTGTGTTTACCACCCAAAGTCAAATATCCTTCCATCACCATATATTTGATCCCATTTAACCTTTACTACCCCTACGTCACATTCCCTCTGGTAACCACTGTACTGTTGTCTGTGTCTATGAGTTCTTGTTTGTCTTGTTTGTTCATTTGTTGCTTTCAGTTTTATATCCCACATGGGAGTGAAACCATGTTGTTCTTGACTTTTGCTGAACGCTTAGTATTACTGTTGCAGAAGACCAGAGAAAAACCAAACAATGCTTAGAGAAAGTGAGTTACATTTTATTATTAAATTCTGCACAGGCCCAGAGAAAAATGTGTCTTTCAAATTCTGGGCCCCGCCCCCCAACATAGAGGAAACTTTTTCTATTTATACTTTTCTATTTATACTTTTTCTAGCTCTTTTGTCTCCCAAATTTGGAATGAGACTTCCGGGCCTTCTGAGAAAGAAGGCTTGCATGCTGGGAAGGGGCCATGAGACCATATCTCAAGGCCTGGTCTGGTGTCAGCACTGACAACTCTGTCTGGGGCATAGTTTATGCCTTCTCTGGGCTGGGAGTAGTCTCATTTTCCCTATTATTTAAGCAAGCAAGAGTTTACAGAAGCCAAAATAGCAGGGTTAAAATTTCACACAACAGTTTTTATATAAGATGGATGCTTCATTACATTCTCAAGACCCATCCATGTTGTCCCAAATGGCAGTATTTCATCTTTTCTTACAGCTGAGTAGTATCCCATTGTATATATGGGCCACATCTTCTTTATCCAATCACCTATTGAGGGGCACTTCAGTTGTTTTCATGTCTTAGCCACCATGAATAATGCTGCAATAAACATAGGGGTGCATAATCTTTGAAAATAAATGTTTTCAAATTTTGGTGTAGATATCCAGAAAAGGGGTTGCTGAGTCATATGGTAACTCTATTCTTAATTTTTTGAGGAACTTCCATACTGTTTTTCATAGTGGATGTACCAGTATATATTCCCACCATCAGTGAATGAAGGTCCCTTTTTCTCTACCACCTCTCCAACACATATTACTTGTCTTGTTTATACTAGCCATTCCAGCAGGTGTGAGATGATTTTGATTTGCATGTCCCTAATAGCTAGTGAAGTGGAGCCTTTTTTCATATATCTGTTGGCTATTTGTTGGTCTTCTTGGGAGAAGTACCTCTCTTTTAAGGAGGTACTCAGCCTCATAGTTCTTTAAGTTCTTAAATTTTGTACCTGAGCTGCCAAGATTGTCTCAACTAACTTCAGGCCTTGACATTGATGTCAAGTGGAAGGAAAACTTCTTTTCAAGAAAAATGAGTAGTTCATGATCAAAAATAATAAAACATACAAACCAACTATTCCCCACAAGAGAGAATCAATGGGAAAAAAAATAGCAGACTGACTCCCCAATGCCACAGATATTGACATTATCAAACATAAAAACAAATTTAAAATTTAGTAAATTTAAAGAAATTTTAAAACTTGAAAAATATGAGCAGGGATCAAAATACTTTTAAAAGCAAATAAACAGATTTGAAAGGAACGAAATGAGATTTTTCAGAAGTTTTTAAATTGATCATTTCAATTAGAATATGATGAATGCCTTGACCAATAAATGATGTAGACCACTCCATTCTTTGCTCTTGAGAGTTTTAAACTTGCGTTGAGGTATTCCAGTTTATTCTGACTGGCTTCTTAAAGGAAGTAAATTGAAAACAGGGGAGGGATTTTCCTCTGTTTGTCATGGGAAATGAGAAGCAGAGGAATTTGTTTTATGGAAAGACAGGAAAATAAAGCAGATGAGAGACAGAGAGATGAAAAAAAAATATTGTCTATTCTTCTGCTGATAATTTTCCCATTTCTGTTAAATATCTGGGCTGCGTTTCTGTACTTACAATCTAGGAGACACACCTGCAGCCTTATGATTTTTAAAAATTACATCTGTTAAATTTTATTCACTTGTTTGTCTTGTTTAAGCTATTGCCACTGGGTTTCCATTATTTGAAAAATATTGATTAGTATTTGTGAATCCAAATGAACACCAATCTCCATTTAGCAAATCTTCCTTTAACCAACCATGCATTATTAAATTAAAATAATCTGAATGCTAGCTTGTTGTACTCTCTGCTAGATAGAAAACTGAAAGAATAAAGTATATTCTCTGTCTTCCAAAAAAATCACTAAGAGATATTCAACTCACCATATGGAAGGTTGATTAGCAGAGCAAAGTTATTTTTTGAGTTTCATATGAGAAGAACAAATAATAAGTGCAAAAAGTAAAAATAAAAAGGTTCTGGTTTTAAATAAAAGTATTGTTTACATCCATACTTAAACTTTTTTTTTCCTGTGGCATAAGACAGAAAATTTTAAATAAGTTATGAAGTTCAAATTCTCTGGAAGTACATTTAAAAGTTTTTGTTTGAAGAGTACTACATGTTAACATAATTTGTTCTGTCTAATAAGCCAATCTTTAGACCAAAAAAAAGGCGGGGGTGGGTAAAAGGTGCTGTGTAGCCAAGCAGCCATCATTTCCAGAGAACCCCAGTGTGGCTTGGGACTTTTTAAAAAATTTTTGGAATTTCAAAATCCTTTTATTTCTTTTCTTTTTTTTTTCTTTCTGTGCCCAATTTTAGTGTACAGAATTTAAATGTGTTTCCAATTACTTAATCTGTGATTGTAAGGAAAATTATCTTGCTCCTTTAGATCACATAGCCAGAAATTAGACATATAAAACAAATTATCACCTTTTCTTCATTCATTCGACTGTTTTCAGAAATATCAACTGTCCTACCTATCACATGAGTTAACTTTTATTTAAGTAGATTCCAGTAGTGAAAGATTGCCTACTTCAGAGTATACCTAACCAATGAAATTGCATATTTGCCTAATAGATAAATCAATTTGATATTTTTAATAATATTCAGGTTACATGCCTCAATCAACTATACATTAAAAAACCCACTTAAAACAACTGATAGTCACAAAATATAACATCACTATACATAAACAGACACTCATGCTCAGATATGTATTTCTGATTTCTTCAGATCAGTAATCTATAATTCTGCAATTGGGTCAGTTTACTGATCTAACATGCAGTGTCTGTGCCATGGGAACTTGGCCTCATTTCCCTGCTTCTTCAAACAGCTAAATGTTTAGGTCATCCCTGTAGAGTCTAAAGAAATACAGTATAATTGTATGAAAATGAGAGAACTTGAATTTTTTGAATTATGTAAGAGCGAGCTGGGGCTTGAGAGCCATTGCACAAGTACCATTACTCCACAGGGATTCTGAGATGTGGGGCTATCCAGCACTTGCATCTTATTTTTTAAAGTGAGGTCATGGAGTAGAGGCTTAATAATAAGCAAAAAACTCTGCAAAAGTTATAATTCTTAACAATTTATTTTAGCAAAGAAGCAGCATATCTTCTAAAGTTCTAAACAATGTATCACCTGGTAAGAAGATATTATTCATTGTGGACGCCACCACTCTGTACCTTTGGGCCCAGATTGTGGTGCCCAGGTGCTGGAAATTTTCAGTACGTTTTCCCTAAGCACCACTTCCATGCTTGCTCTCCCACCCCTTGATTCTGTACATTTGAGGAAGCCCTGGAATCAAGGGATTATGAGTCTTCCAAATCCCTAGATACCGGAGTCTCCCCAAAGCACAAGCCGACTTTGGAATCTCTGGGTCAGGGTATGTGTGTGTGTCGGGGGGGGGGGGGGGGGGGGAGGGGGGAGGGGGGGAGAAGAGGGAGGGCTGAAGTTTTGACATAGATCTGGTGAACACACAATGAACCTTCAGAACTTTCTGACTCATCAATGGCTGAACTACATTGGGAACAAAAAGATCAAATAGTTTTTGGTGAAATTTCCAAAATTTAAAAACCCATAATCCCTCAAACTGATAAATAATGTGGACTGGCTAGACTTCATTGTGATCTGTGTCTACCTGCCAAGTGTTGGAACCAGCTGTCCAGGGCAAGGAAGGGGCTGGGTGTGCAAGATGCTGTCCTCTTCCATGGATGCCAGTCCCTCCAGAGTCACAGTTAGCCCCTGCAGCCACAATGGCAAGGAAGCCACAGCCCTGGGGTGACAGCTGCAGCAACATAAAATGTCTGATTGCACTCCCAGATGAACAAGACTTTCTTGTTCTTAATGACACCAGATGGCACATCCCACCCGGGACATGTAGGATGCTGGGTTTGCAAGTGAAATGGAATTTTTGGGCTGGAATACATGGTGTTCCCCTGGACTGGAACCTGGATTCTTTGTCCACCAGAATCGAAGAATGAATCCACGGACAGAAGGTGGTAGAGCAAAGGTGGAAATTTATTAAAGAATAAGTACAGACTCCCATCTGTCTCATAGAATGGAGTCCCAAGTAGGGAGGGGGAAAGGGTCCCCCTGAGGTCTTTTCCCCTTTGGCTTATAAAGGCTGCAGATCCTGGTGCCTTGATATCCCCTCTGATTGGTCACTATTCCCTTAGACTGGTTACTATAGTACCTCCTGGGCTCAAAGGTAGAACCTCCCCGCCCCTCCTTCCTTATTGTTTTCCTATTCCCTTTGGGCTTTCTTCTTCTTCTTCTGGATGAGGGGCTTCCTTCTCTTTATTTTGTAAATAAAGACCTTTTGCTGTTCCCAGCTCCCTCATTCTATGGAAATGTACCTGTAGCAGCTTTTCAGCTTCCTTATTCTATGGAAATATACCTTCTGCTGCTCTGCAGCCCTGTGCTTCCTCCATGGTCCTCTTAATTTCCATAATTTCTAAGATTTCCTAAACCTGCCCTATTTTACCCCTAAAATTCCTGTTTCACAAGCATGATGATCTTATGAGGAAAACTGGGAGAAGAGAGGAGACTGAGAGTGTTTGGGAGAACCTGGAGCGAGCATTCATGGTGGAAGAAAGGAAAGGTGGGTTTTCCAATTGTGGAGATGGGATTCTTACCCAACTTTTCTATCTTCAGTTTTGAAGTTCTTTCAATTCTATTGCAGGGCTCTTTATTAATATGAGTTTGGAAGCAATTAAAAGATGTATTAGTGCAACAGGATAGTGAACAACACTGACAAACACACACAGACAGGTGGGAATTATACATACATCTTCTTTAACAAAATTGAAAAATTATTAAGGTAAAATATTATAGAAAAGTATGAATTTTAAAACAGAAAATTCTTCATCGTGTCACAAAATTCTAGAACAGAGAGATTATTCATTAAAATACGTAGTTTCATTTTCTCTCTCTTTCAAACTGTTAGGCTCCTCATTCTACCCCAGAGCGTTTTATAGATTTTTTAAAAAGGGGGTCACCAAAAAACATGATTTCCAACACTTGGGCACATGGGAATTTAAAAACCTTCCTGAGGGTTAATCCACACTATACCAGATGGTTTTCTGATTAACTTTGTCTTTGAATTCCCCTTTAAATCTATTTGTGAATAAAAATTCTGAGGAGGCAAAAAGGGCTAATTCCAATGTAACCCTGATATTTGGGGCTAGTGATCTGAATCCAAGCCAGTAAGCTCAGTGTACATTCCTGATGTGAACGAAAGAAGCCACCTGCTAACCTGACAAGCTCAGGGGAGGCCTGTGTGGCAGTCTTGAAAACCCAGGGACCTAAAATAACCACAAAAGATGGTGTGAAAATTAAATATTTAACTACAAACAGGTTATAGTGGGCAGTCATTCCTAGGCTGATATTTTCCCTGGCAAACATCAAGTTAGATCTTTCCTGAGCCCATTTGCCTTTTTGCCTCTAAGATAACATATCTGTGAGATGTCTGGGTAACTTGTAACTTCCTTTTTTTTTTTCTGGGGCACAACCAAATGTGGTGCACACCAGGACAGATGCCTCAAATTCCTTCATTATCATGTTAATTGTTCTGCACCCACCTAAGTGTGTGTCCATCATTTTACTTTTTATCCAATCCCAGGGGTTTCCCGCCGCTTTGCTTTATCCCACCTCCTTAATCCGTCACCAATGAATTTCATGTAACTTACCTATGTCCCTCCTTTGATGGCAATGTATAAATACAGATGTAACCTGCCATTCTTTGGAGCATTATCTCAATTCATTGAGGTTCTGCTTCCCGGCATATGTCAACAGTTTGGCTCAAATAAACTCACTAAAATTCTTTATAGGTTTCAATGGTTTTTTTTTTCTCCGTTAACACTGATAACCTATAATTAAGTCACTACCTCTTTCCCAGACACTGGTCTTGCAGAACCGGTTACAGAGGCCATTGGACTGTGGACAGTACACTGCCCAGAGGGAGGGCTCCTAACTCTGACACCAGGCCAGACCACCAGATATGGCCTGGAGACCCCCAACACCTGGGGGCCTTCTTGCAAGGCCCGAGAAAAGGACCGGAAGCAGGATCCATGCTTGTGGGACAAAGAGCACAGGGAGGGAGATATAAAGGAGGGCCCCATGCGTGTTCTTTCACTCAGATTTGGAGGGCTGTTCCCTGAGTCCGCTGGCGTTATTAAACAGTGTCCCTCCAACTTCCTCAGAAGCATCCTTGGTCTCCTTGGTCTTCTGCAACAATACAATGTAAATGATCATTGCTTGTAAAACTTCAGTGAGAAAGAAGTTACCAACCACTCTCTCCACCATAGCACATGTGTGAAATGACAACCTCAGGTAGTCCAACACTTTCCATTTAGCAATGCCTGATACTAGTTTAAAGATGTAAAATTGAATAATAAAATTGTTGTATTTTAAAGTGTCTGGTGGGTAAAAGGCCCAATAACACAACTTTTTCCTTTGTAGTAACATTCATACTGTATGTCTTCGATGAATATGTGTTGGAAGTATTGACCCTTATCTCATGACCATGCCTTCTATTAGCCCCACAATAAACATTTTTATAAGTGGGGAAAGTTCTGGAGCAATGTATCAGTAGCAATGGAAATTTTAAAAAGCTACTTTCAGTGAATGGAGATTTTTTTTTTGAAAGTCCCTATTGGTTTCTTTTTTTCCCCAAACTCTAATTTAGAATATTGTGAAGAGGAAAAGGATAAAAGTCATATTTTAAACCATTATAGAAGGGAATAATCTTGACTTGGAATGCAATCTTCTGTCATAATATGTTAAGAAAGCACACACATGGATGGTTTCATAATTATAGCATTCAGAGCCATAAATGCTAGACTGAAGATTGCAAATCCACTTTCATTATAACTACTTGTTTTCAATCACTGATAACATTTGAAAAAAATTGTTCTTGGGACTAAAATTCTCACAATTTAACAAATAAAAGAAGGTGTGATGAATTTATGGATCAAAATAGAAGTAAAGGAGTGGAAGAAGATAAGGGGTGAATGCTACTTTGTTAATAATAGTATTGTCACTGAATATGAACCCTACCCCCTATGGCTGTATCTGAAAACCTGCAGTGTAGGCTGCAGCCATTCAATGACAGCATCAAGCCCATCATTTGAATAATTCATAGACCCAGTATGCTATTAAGAAGACAGGTGTAATTTTCTTCTGAATGATATGAATTGTTTGTTGTTTAAGCAATATAAATGTATCAGATAATTTTTAATCTTCCACTCCATTTTATAGTCATTTAAGTGGTAAAAGTAAGATAATTATAAGCTTGAATAAAAAATGCTCTAAACTTTTATAGCAATACATGTTGTCACTTGCGATATAACTTTTAATTTCAGTATTCTGTTCCTCTGACTTAATAAATGCAAAGGATGATTATTAGAATGTTACATACATTTTAAGCATCAGCATATACATGAATGAAAAAAAGAGTCATTGGAAAATATTAAAATGCAAGGATGTAAGATATAAAATGCTGAAGAAGTATGCACACAGGGTTTCCTTTGAGTTTATAAATCTTCCTTGCAATTTTTTAAATAATTTTCAATCTTTCTAGAATACCTAAATAAAAAAGTGTCAAAACATACTCCAGCTGTATTGAAAAGATGCAATACAATCAAAATATAGTCAATGTAACTTGAACCAGACTCCACTAATTTCAGGTAGAATTAGAAACATAATTAAAATTACTTATATATACTTAAAATATGACACACACAACCCAGTCCCCAGGGGGACATTTAGGAAATACTAGTCTATAGAATTTTTCTATAAATTAATCATTCTAGGAACAATGTCCATTCTCCAACTATTTTTGAAATATTTGTTCTTTTCACACCAATTTTAAAGGGTAGACACAGATGTTTCCTCTGAATTTTATATTTTTTCTTTTCAATTGATATTAGAATGCTAAAGATTAATATATTCATCCAGTTAGGCTGTTATAACTAAATACCATACTCTAGGTGGCTTATAAGCAACAGAAATGTATTATAGATCTGGAGAAAGGCCGGAAGTCCAAAATTAGGGTGTCAGTGTAGTTAGGTTCTTGTGAAGACTCTCTTTCAGGTTCTAGATTGCAGAGTTCTTACTGTGTCCTCACATAAAATGCCCATCATGAGGGCTCCACCTCTTGAACTAATCACCTCCCAAATACCTCACCCCCTAATACCATCGCCTGGGACATTAGGCTTTTAACATATGAATGCTGGGGAACAAAAATATTTCATCTGTAGCAACTAATGTGCATTTCTATAAAATTTAATATCTATGATAATGTAATACTTAAAAGTCCTTTGTCATATTCAGGTGACTTTTTTTGTTTCATACCTCTTCTGTATCAAGAACTATAAGGCCATTGTAATGAAAACAGCCTCATACTGGCATAAGGCCAGACATATAGAACAATGGAACAAAACAGAGACCCCAGAAACCAAACCAGGGCAGCGAGCTACAAGTGGGCAACGGAGAGCTACAGGAGGGGGCAAGGCAGAAAGCTATGGGGGGAGAAGAAGGGTCATGGGAGCTACAGGAGGTTGGAGAAGCAGGCAGAGAGCTACTGGAGGGCGGCAGCGAGCTACTGGTGAGCTACTGGCACACGGATTCATGTGCAGGGCTACTAGTAACTAATAAGGGGTTAATTTCAGAAATATATAAATAACTTACACAACTCAACACCAAGAAGATAAACAATCCAATTTAAAAAATGGGCAAAGGACCTGAATAGACACTTCTCCAAAAAGGACATACACATGGCCAAGAGACATATTGAGATGGAATTTGTGGACTGGAACCAGATTATTTTGTCCTCCAGAGTCAAAGAATGAATCCATGGACAGAGCGTAGTATAGCAAAGGTGAAGATTTATTGAAGAACAAGTATAGACTCCCATGTGGGGAGAGGGAAAGAGTCCCACAGAATGGACTCCCATATGGAGAGGGGGAAAGAGTCCCACAGAATGGACTCCCATGTGGGGAGGGAGAAAGAGTCCCACTGACTTCCTGTTTCCATGTTTTATTTTTTGTTGTTGTTGTTTTTAATTTAATAAATCTTTATTGTTCAGATTATTACAATTATTCCTCTTTTTTCCCCCCCATAGCTGCCCTCCACCCGGTTCCCACCCCACCCTCTGCCCTTACCTCCCCCCCACAATCCTCATTCATAAGTGTACAATTTTTGTCCAGTCTCTTCCTGCACCACCCACACCCCTTTCCCCCCAAGAATTGTCAGTCCACTCCCTTTCTATACCCTTGATCCTATTATATTCACCAGTTTATTCTGTTCATCAGATTTTTTATTCACCTGATTTTTAGATTCACTTGTTGCTAGACATGTATTTATTGTTCATAATTTTTATCTTTACCTTTTTCTTCTTCTTCCTCTTCTTAAAGAATACCTTTCAGCATTTCTTATAATACTGGTTTGGAGGTGATGAACTCCTTTAGCTTTTTCTTATATGTGAAGCTCTTTATCTGACCTTCAATTCTAAATGATAGCTTTGCTGGGTAGAGTAATCTTGGTTGTAGGTTCTTGCTATTCATCACTTTGAATATTTCTTGCCACTCCCGTCTGGATTGCATAGTTTCTGTTGAGAAATCAGCTGACAGTCATATGGTGCTCCCTTGTAGGTAACTAACTGTTTTTCTCTTGCTGCTTTTAATATTCTCTCTTTGTCTTTTGCTGTTGGCATTTTAATTATGATGTGTCTTGATGTGGTCCTCTTTGGATTCCTTTTGTTTGGGGTTCTGTGCGCTTCCTGGACTTGTAAGTCTATTTCTTTCACCAGGTGGGGGAAGTTTTCTGTCATTATTTCTTCAAATAGGTTTTCAGTATCTTGCTCTCTCTCTTCTTCTGACACCCCCATAATTCGGATGTTGGTGCGCTTGAGGTTGTCCCAGAGGCTCTTTACACTATCTTCTAATTTTTGGATTCTTTTTGCTTTTCCGGCTGAGTGTTTTATGCTTCTTTGTATTTCAAATTTTTGACTTGATTCTTGTGGTCCTCTAGTCTGCTGTTAGGTCTCTGTATAATATTTTTTATTTCAGTCAGTGTATGTTTAATTTCTAGTTGGTCCTTTTTCATATCCTCGAGGGTCTTGTTAAATTTATCGGCCTTTTCTAGGAAATTCTTGAAAAGCCTTATAACCATGGTTTTGAACTCTATATCCAGTCGTTTGTTTTCCTCCATTTCTTTCATTTGTTATCTGTTTCTTTGTCTCCGCATTTTCACTGCTTCCCTGAGTTGGTAGGGTGGCTTTGTGTGCTAGGTGTTCTCTAGGGCACAGTGGCACAGCCTCCCCAGTTACCTGAGGTGGACACTCTTGGTGCACCCCTTTGTGGACTGTGTGCTCAGCCTTGTAGTTTAGTCTTGATTGTTGTTGGTATCACTGGGAGGAATTGACCTCCTGGCCAATTGGCTGTGAGGATCAGCTGTGTCTATGCTGGGAGAACTTCTGTGCTGGAGACACTCTTATGAGACAAGACTTGCAAAATTGCAAAAGCCTCTGTGTTCAGCTTGGATGGGGCGAGGTTTCAGGGCGGAGCAGATAGCCTTGGTTTCCCGTCAGCCCTGCCCTATGAGGCCCCAGGGTCTCAGTGTCCCTTGGTAATCGCTGCAAGCACCTCTGGGAGAAAGCCGCCCTTGAGTTTTGCCCGCTGCCAGACAGTCCAGTTTCTCCCCGAATGAGTCGGAGTTCACAGAAACTTGCCCAGAACTAGAGTTCAGCGCAGTCGGGAGCTTCCTTCTCCCTCCTGCTTTAGAAAGCCAGCCGTGCACTCAGCCTCCTGTGTATTCAGCAGTCAGTCCTCTCCGTGCTCGCGTGCCTCCGGACTTCTGCCTTCCGCAGCTTCCGAGTCTCAGTGTGCTTTCTCTTTCCCTGACAGTCCAGATTCCCCCCAAATGAGTCTGGTTTCCCAGTGTCTCTCCCGGGACTGGAGTTCAGTGCAGTCGGGAGCTTCCTTCTCCCTCCCACTTTAGAACGCTAGCCGCCCTTGCACACAGCTGCCCGTCCACTTTGTGTGTGAGTCTCCGTACCTCTGCCTCTTTCAGCTCCTCTGAGTCTCAATGTGCTTTCCTCCTTTCTTCTAGTTGTAGAATTTCCACTCGGCCAGCTTTCCTGTGGTTCTGGATGGTGTCCGTTTTGTCTTTTAGTTGTAGTTTTGATATTGTTGTGCGAGGCAGCAGTTTAGGTGTTTACCTATGCCGCCATCTTGGTTTCTCTCTGTTTCCATGTTTTATAAAGTTTCCATGTAGTTCCTGTGTCCTGATATCCCCCTTATTGGCCACTATCCCCCTTTTTGATTTGGTCACTATAGCAACTCCTAAACTCAAAGGTCAAACACCACATGGGACATGTGATGCCCTCCTTCCTCATTGTTCTTTTCCTGGGCTTTCTTCATTATTTATTTTGTAAATAGAGGCCTTTTTGGCTACTTCCAGCTCCCTTGTCTTATGTAAATGCAACTGTTTCTGCTCCTTGTCCCTGGCTTCCTTGTGTTAGGGAGATGTATTTGTTGCTACTCCCTTGTCTTATGGAAATATACCTGTTGTTGCGCCCTTATCTTATGAAAATGTAACTGGATCTGGCTTCTTTGTGTTATGGAGATGCACCTTCTCCTAATCTGTATCCCTATGCTTTTTTCCCATGGACCCCAATTCTAAAAATTGCCTAAACCTGCCTATGTTCCCCTAAAATTCCTGTTTCAATATAAAAAAAATGCTCAGCGTCTCAAATCATCCAAGAAATGCAAATTAAAACTACAATGAGGATATATTCCTAGGACTGGGATTACGGGGTCAAATGGGAGTTCCATTTTTAGTTTTTTGAGGAAATACATACTGTTCTTCACAATGGCTGCACCAATCTGCATTTCCACCAGCAGTGCACAAGGGTTCCTTTTTCTCCGTATCCTCACCAGCACTTGTCGTTTGATAGCAGCACAATTCACCATAGCTAAGATTTGGAAACAGCCTAAATGCCCATCAGCAGATGAGTGGATTAGAAAACTATGGTACATCTACACAATGGAATACTACGCTGCTATAAAAAAGAAGGAATTCTTACCATTTGCAGCAACATGGATGGAACTGGAGAGCATTATGTTAAGTGAAATAAGCCAGGCAATGAAAGAAAAATACCACATGATCTCACTCATTTATGGAAAATAAAGAACATTATAACCTGGTGAACAACAAGATAGACACAGAGGCAGTAAACACCGAACAGACTGTCAAATTACAGCGGGAAGTGTTGGGGAGGTGGGAGAAGAGATCAACCAAAGAACTTGTATGCATGCATATAAGCACAACCAATGGACACAAGACACTTGGGGGGGGGGGGGGGCTGAGGACATGTGACAGGGGGTAGGGGAGGCTGGGGGAAGTTCTATGGGGGGAAAAAGGAGATATAAGTACTACTTTATGTAATACTTTAAACATAAAATAAAATTAAAAGAAAAAAAACTACAATGAGATATCACCTCACACCTGTCAGAATGGCTACTGTGAATAAATTAACAAATAAGTGCTGGTAAGCATATGAGAAAAGGGAACCCTAGTGTACTGTTGAAGAGAATGCTGACTGGTACTCTAGAACACTGGTTGAAAGTCACTGTTCTAGGGTGATTCTTAGATGTATGGGCCAAATGTCACCTTCCTGATCTCCTGTAGCTCTTATTTCATCACATTTTCACTTATATAATTTTAATTTCCTGTTTTCAGTTCATATTAGCTCCTTATCCCTTAGTATATGAATATATAAGCAATTCTATTATTTCTATTAATTTCTGATTTTTAAAATCAAGCTCTTGATCTGAGTATCCTGCCATTTACTTTTTCAACAGATATTTGTCATATTTGTCTTATACTCATGAATGTCTGGTCATTCCAGTGACATTCCTCATGATAAATTCATTAATGAAAAGCCAAAATCAGTGAATATTTCTCACTTTTTTTTTTTTTTTTTTTTTTTTAGTTAACCCACTGTAACTTTACTCTTTCCTATTTAAAATTCTTTTCTTCCTCTAAGTTTGGAACCAGCCATTTCTGACTACCTGTTTTCTTCTATGACTATAACTTCAAAGTTTATTTGCCCTTCTTATTATCCTCTTCTTATTTCTGTACATCCAAAGCAGGTGTTTCTTAGGCTTCTGTACTTGAGTCTCCTGACTATACCACATTTTTGCTAAAAGTGACCTTCCAGAGTTTAGTGGTTTTTAATTTCCACTAATTTTCTGTGACTATTGAACATATATCTTTAAACTAAGGTCTGAGCTCCAGGCTCATAATTCCTATTGTCTTTTCACCTAAATAATCACAGACACTTTACACTCCAAGTGGAAAAACTTATTGAGATGAAACTGAACACTTTTTATCCCCCCTTCTCATAACTAGTATCAATACATCAATATATGCTCTTCATTTTGAATCCTTTACTTATCTGGAGTGATGGCACTAGAGACCTTCCAGTGAAAAGTATTCTTGAATATTTCACTTATATTCCCAACTTCAGAGTAAGTATTAAATGTGTTCTTTTAATATCTATTAAATTTCTCATTATTTGATAATAAATTGCCACTTCTTTATTTCAGCCTTTGCATCTCTCACTGTAACTATTAAAATGACTTCATATCTTATCTCTGTCTTTGAACCCTTTCCCCTAATTTATTCACTGAATGACCAAGAGAGTTAAGATTTTTTCTTATTTCATTAAATGAAAAATCACTTTAATTAGGAAGGTGATTAGGGTAGAGTAAATAAAAAAAAGAAATTTCAAACAGTACAAAAGAATATAGAATGAAAAGCTTCAATTTCCCTCCTGCTTACTTCAGCCCCATATTTTAGGTAGAATATTTTTAAATAATTTTAAACAATTTCAATTTTATTCTTCTTCTGATTATCATCATAAATGTATGAAAAATTCATATATCTGTGTATTGATTAATACATTTTAAAATATATATATATTAGTTCTCTACTTTCATAAATGATAAACAACATAATTACACTACTTTCCAATTTCTTTTTCCAATTCAACTCCTGATTTTTATATTATTTTTAATTCTTCTAAGTGATGTCTCTAAACATGTAAATAATATGCTTTGCTTTCATTTATTGATTCATTAATTTAGTTTTAGTTACATTAAGTTGGGAGTCTAGGCTTAAAGTCCCTGATGTGTATGAATCATAAGGAAATTAGCATATATGAGCTTCTCTCTTCTCTAGTTTTACCTTGTATTTTTTCAGCTAGTGATAGAATCTTTTTAACATTCTCAGAGTTCTTCATATTTGATTTATTTTCTATGACTATCATTCATTATTTTATGCTTTTACTCTTGGTTCTTTCTAAAATAATAGCTAGTAAACAGCATGAAATACATTATCATATACACTACCTCAGCTAGTATTGTGACATAAAGCAAAGTAAATGTAATCCCATGACCCTAAAATTGTCCTACTTGAAAATACTGTTTAAACATCAGTTTCCAATGTATTCTTTTAAACTCCTCCCCACTCATTAATCAAAATCCTGTCATCCTTATGTTGCATAATATTAGAATCATGTACAGATTAGTGTTAATCTCAGAGTTTATGCTCCCTTTCTAAGTCTTCCAGATTAATTATTATACTGTTTGTATGACTAAACATATTTTCTTCTTGAAGACATTTTCATGGCCTCTTCTGACTTCCTGTTATAATTGATATCAAATGCATTCTATGTGTGTAGTACAGTTGACTCACTGGCATTTCTTTTTATTGTACTTCAGATTTATTCCTATTGTTTCCTGAATTTAGAGTCTTTAAAATATTTTTGTTGCTGCTGGTGGTGTTTTGGCATAGTTATTTCTCAAGAGCATTCTCTGCAAAACATACGTCTCTGGATGTTTTCTTACATAAAATTATTTCATGTCACACTTGATTA
Source organism: Cnephaeus nilssonii (assembly GCF_951640355.1). Lineage (NCBI taxonomy): Eukaryota > Metazoa > Chordata > Mammalia > Chiroptera > Vespertilionidae > Cnephaeus > Cnephaeus nilssonii. The sequence goes on from NC_137080.1 coordinate 50,269,180, forward strand.
ATAACTTTGTGTCTTAGACCAGGATTCCCAGAAAACAGACCCTGAGGCAAGACTGAAGTGCACTTGAAATCCCTGGAAGTAGGAATTAGGCAAGGAAGAATGGACAGCAAGTCCACATGATCATAACTATCAGCAAAAGCTTTAGATGTGCATAAAATTGTGCCTCAAAACAGATTGCTGGAAGAAAGAAGAGGGACATTTTTATCTTTAGGGTCTTCCTCCTGGATCCTTTTCTCATTGTAGATCTTTGCCTTCAGGAAATAGAACTCACCTGCATTTCTGGGTTCAATCACCCAGTTCCTTAGGGAGCTGCTGAAGAATGCAGACCTTTTGCCTTTGTTCAAGTCTGAAAGTGATGGGTAGGCTGAAACTCTGACATGCCTGGCTGATCTGTCTTGGGCTTAAATTACTGTGGGTGCCCATGTTATATTCAACAGCCATGATGGCTACAAATGATTTAAAAGAATCCATACAGTAGAAATAGAATTTTAGGTGGGGACTTTTCCTTTAAAAGTTTAATATTTTGTTTTATTGTCATCTCACAATTACGCTCATCTTTGAAAACCTTTTGTCAACCTCATTTTGATACTCTGGAAGCTTTTTCAAATATCATGAGGTTGTATCTAGACATGCATAGCATATTGATTTTGTTAATGTAAAAAAAAAAAACAAAAAAAAAAACATTGAAACCTGTAAAGAATTTTTGTGAGTTTATTTGAGCCAAACTGTCGACATATGCCAGGAAGCAGAACCTCAATGAATTGAGATAATGCTCCGGAGAATGGTGGGTTACATTTGTATTTATACATTGCAATCAAAGGTGGGACATAGGTGGGTTACATGAAATTCATTGGTGATAGATTAAGGAGGTAGGATAAAACAAAGCGATGGGAAACCCCTGGGATTGGATAAAAAGTAAAATGATGGACACATACTTAGGTGGGTGCAGGAACAATTAACATGATAATGAAGGAATTTGTGGTATCTGTCCTGGTGCCCACCACATTTGGTTGTGCCCCAGGGGCTCCAGAAAAAGGGAAGTTACAAGTTACCCAGACATTTCAAGGGTATGTTATCATAGATGCAAAAAGACAGAGAGGCTCAGTTAAGGTAAAGGTTGACCTTGTCAGTGAAGATACCGGCCTAGGATGTAACTGCCCACCATATCTGTGTTTAGGTAAAGTTTAATTTCAGACCATCCTTTGTGGTTACTTTAGGTCTCTGAGTTTGCAAGACTGTCATGCAGGCCTCCCCTGAGCTTGTCAGGTCAGCATGTGGCCCCTTTCGTCCACAATTTTTATCCATCTGTATGTATATCTATGCCTTTTACTTGTTTAGGATATTTTTCTTCTAATATTACCATGATCATTTATCCTCCCATTTTTCTTGTTCTTTTCATTTAATGTATCTTATTAAAATATTTTGGATTTTCTTATTTTACTCTAAATATTTCTTCATATTTTGGTCATATTCCATCTCATTATCATTTTGAAATGTATTAGCAATTATTTATTATACTCTATTTTTGAGATTAATTTGGCATTAAACTCGTTTTATTAGTTATTTTAACAATTTTGCTAATTTCCGCAAATCTTTCATTTTCTCTGAGTCAATATGGTGTTTTCTATTAGTTTATTTTTATTGCATGAAAGTTATATATTCTCTTAAGTAACTCAAAAGATACTAGAATTATAGTTTAATGTTTCTTCTGTTTCTTACATTATTTTTATTTATTTTGGTTTGAGGTATTCTTTTTGTACAGTTGGTCTTCTCAATGCTATTTTTTTTCTAAAAGAGTGAAGTATTTGCAGTTAACAATTCATTTTATGTAAATACTAGAAGCCCGGTGCACGAAATTTGTGCACGGTGGTGGGTTGTCCCTCAGCCCAGCCATACTCTCTCCAATCTGGGACTCCTGGAGGGATGTCCGACTGCCCGTTTAGGCCCGATCCCACCAGGATCAGGCCTAAACGGGCAGTCGGACATCCCTCTCACAATCCAGGACTGCTGGCTCCCAACTGCTTGCCTGCCTGCCTTCCTGATTGCCCCTAACCGCTTCTGCCTGCCAGCCTGATCACCCCCTAACCACTCTGCTGCCAGCCTGTTTGCCCCCAGCTTCCCTCCTCTGCCAGCCTGGTCACCCCTAACTGCCCTCTCCTGCAGGGTTGATCACCTCCAACTTCCCTCCCTTGCAGGCCTGGTCCCTCTCAACTGCCCTACCTTGCAAGCCTGGTCCCTCTAAACTGCCCTCCCTTGCAGGCCGGGTGCCTCCCAACTGCCCTCTCCTGCTGGCCATCTTATAGTGGCCATCTTGTGTCCACATGGGAGCAGGATCTTTGACCACATGGGGGCAGCTATATTGTGTGTTGCAGTGATGACCAATCTGTATATTACTCTTTTATTAGATAGGTTAGAGGCCTGGTGCAGGGGTGGGGGCCAGCTGATTTGCCCTGAAGGGTGTCCCTGATCAGGTGGGGTTCCCTTGGGGCATGGGGTGGCCTGAGCGAGGGGCCTGTGGTGGTTTGCAGGCCGGCCACGCCCCCTGGCAACCCAAGGGGAGGCCCTGGTATTTGGAATTTATTTTCCTTCTACAATTTAAACTTTGTAGCCTGGGGCGGCAGCCATTTCTGTGGCAGTTAATTCACCTTCTACAATTGAAACTTTGTAGCCTTAAGCGGGTGAGCCCGGCCAGGGTGTGTGGAAAGCTTTGCTTCCCCTGTTGCCGCCGGCAACCCTGGCCTGCTCTCTCAAGCTCCATTCTGCCGCCATTTCTTTGAATTTGTTTACCTTCTATAATTGAAACTTTGTAGCTTGAGTGGAGGCTTAGGCCTGCAACGGCTGGCGGAAAGCTTGGCTTCCTCTGTTACCTAGGAAACCTTGCTCTCTGTGGCTGTAGCCATCTTGGATTGGGGTTAATTTGCATACTCGCCCTGATTGGCTGGTGGGCGTGGCTTGGCTGCTGGACGTGGCTTATGTAGCGGAGTGATGGTTAATTTGCATATTACCATTTTATTAGAGAGGATTTTAGGATTAGTTGAAGTAGCTAGTGTAAAAGGTCTGGGTTTTTTGTTTGTTTTTTAATTATCAGATCTTTTGGCTTCCTTATTAAAAAACACACACTACTCAGAAATGTCCTTTCTTTTTCATGGGAGAGTTCACTCTGGACTGTATGCAAATTGATGGTCTTACAGCCAGAAAATTTTCCTTTTAACAATCATGGTCAAGAATTAGCCAGCTATATTAATGAAACAGGAATTTTGGGGGTAAAATAAGACAGGTTTAGGAAATACTAGAAATTAAGGGTACCATGGAGGAAGCACAGGGCTGCCGAGCAGCAGAAGATATATTTCCATAGAATATGGAAGGTGAAAAGCTGCAACAGGTACATTTCCATAGAATGAAGGAGCTGGGAACAGCAAAAGATCTATATTTACAAAATAAAGAGAAGGAAGCCTTTCATCCAGAAGGAGAAAGGAAGAAAGCCCAAAGGGAATAGAAAAACAATAAGGAAAGAGGGGGAGAGAACCTCACATGACCTTTGAGCCCAGGAGTTACTATAGTAACCAGTCTAAGGGAATAGTGACCAATCAGAGGGGATATCTAGGCACCAGGATCTGCAGCCTTTATAAGCCATAGGAAAAAAGAACTCAGTGGGACCCTTTCCCCCCTCCCTATGTGGGAGTCCATTCTGTGGGACTCTTTCCCTCTCCCCATGTGGGAGTCTGTACTTATTCTTCGATAAATTTCCACTTTTGCTATACCACTTTCTGTCCGTGGATTGATTCTTCAGTTCTGGTGGACAAAGAATCCGGGTTCCAGTCCAAAAATTCTGTTTCATTCAGATCACCCACAAATGCAAATTAAACAGAACTTTTATCTGGGGATGGAGTATTTAAGTATTACTATTTATGGTGGTGGTACCTCATCTTTCTTACTGGTTTTATGGTAAAGGTTCAAGACAAGTGATAGTAGATGTCTTTAATTCAGATCAAATATCCAGTCAGGGGCTTTTCCAAGGCTATCTTTTAACTTCTTTTACAGTCAGTTTTTAAAGGCTTTAGTTAGGAGCAAGGAGGCCAGCAGGCCCAGCTATTCTGTGAACAGCTAGTTCATTAAACTGACAATGCCTCTTCCCCACTACCACCGTGGTTTCTCTGTAAATATGAGCACATCTGCTCTCTGCTCATCAGAAATTAAATTTCCATTCTGCTATTATCTTCTTTTCTTGTTTCAGCATTGTTATGATTTCATTACTTTTTGTTTATACTTGCAGTATCATTTAGTGAGATTTGGGAAAGAAAGGAAGTCAATGTATCTGTTCAGTGTGCTATATTGAACTGGAAATAGAGTTAGGTATCTTTTAAAAATTTACAAAACTGATTAGATTATTATTTCCCCAAAATTGGAGACCACACATATGGGTAATGTACACCTTATTTACTTTTCTAACCTCATTTCCTCTACTTTCCTTCACACCTCACTGACTAGGTTCCCTATCACATATGCCTCTGGGAAGCTAGATAGATGATCTCATTCAACTCACTAGTATTTTGGCACTCTGAGAATACTGGGGACTCCAGAAAAAATAAATAAATAAACGAAAAGATTTGTATAACCCCTATCTACTGGTAACTCTGGATAAAGTAGCTAGGAGCAGGCCACAGTGGGCACAAGTAAATGGTGCATTGTTCAAGATCCCTTCTTTACAGTTGTTCAAGTATCTCGCATTTTAGGAAAATCCTCCTTAACATGAATTGCAAATATTTTGCACACTATCAGTCCATTTAACTTTAAAGGAGAAATGTCCATGAAGACACTCATTCAGTTATTCACTGTACGTATTGAAGATTTAGTCCAAGATACTTTTCAAGGCACATACTTTAAAATAACTAATAATATACTCACTGAAAATATGGAGATAAGTATTATAATTTGTCATTTGTTTTTGTAGAGCACAATTATCCTAAAGAGAGTCAAAGCAATTCTGAAATATGACATCTTGTTCTTCTTGGAAGCATTTGGGAGAGTTTTTAATCAGTTTTTAAAATATATTTTTGACTAGTAATTGGTTCAGAATAACTAAAACATGGTTGTTGAAATTAAGAACTGGTTCATTGAAAAGATAAACAAAACTGGCAAACCTTTAGCTATAGCCACTAAAAAAAAAAGAGGACTCAAATAAATAAAATCAGAAATAAAAGAGGTGACACTACAACTGCTATCTCAGAAATACAAAGGATCTACTATATAAAGGAGATTACTATGAATAATAATACATCAACAAATTGGACAAACTAGGAGATAAAATATTAGAAATGTACAATCTTCTAAGACTGAACCATGAAGACATAGAAAATATGAATAGAGGTATCACTTGTAAAGAAACTGAATCAGTAATCAATAATCTCTCAATAAACAAAAGTCCAGGACCAGATAGCTTCACTGGTGAATACTACCAAACTCTTTCAAAAACCTTTTCCAAAAGAATATAATTTCAGAATAACATTGATATCAAAACCAGAAAAGAACACCACAAAAAAAGAGAAAATAATAGGCCAATATACCTGATGCACATAGATGCAAAAATTCTCAACAAAATATTAGCAAACTGAGTTCAACAGCATATTAAAAGGATTGTGCACCATGATCAACTGGAATTTATTCCAGGGATGTAGAATGGTTCAACATACATCAATCAACATGATATATCACATTAAGAAAATGTATAAAAATTTTATGATCATCTCAATAGATGCATGCAAAGCATTTGACAAATTTCAACATTTATTTAGGATAAAAACTCTTAACAAAGTGAGTACTTAAGAAACATACCTCAACATAAAAAAGACCGTATTTGACAAGCCCATAGCTAACATCATACTCAACAGTGAAAAGTTAAAAGCTTTTCCTCTAAGGTCAGGAACAAGTTAAGAATACCCACTTTCATCAATTTTATTCAACATAATTTTGAATTTCTGAGCTACTGCAATTAGCCAGGAAAAAGAAATAAAAATTCGAAAGAAAATAGTAAAACTGTCACTATTTGTGGAAAACATAATTTTATATGTATAAAACCTGAAAGACTCAATAAAAAAAACCTGTTAGAACTAATAAACAAATTCAGTAAAGTTTCAAGTACAAAATCAATATAAAAAAATCTGTTACGTTTCTGTATGCTATGAAAAACTATCAGACAGAAAAATTTAAAAAACCATCCCATTTGGAATTGCATCAAAAATAATGAAATACCTAAAAATAAATTTAATCAATGATGTGAGACCTGTATAATGAAACCTTTAAGACTCTGATGAAAGAAATTGAAAATACAAATAAATAAATAAAAATTTATGCTCATGCATGGATTGGAAGAATCAATATTGTTAAAATGTTTATATTATACAAATCAATCTGCATATTCAATGTAACCCTATCAAAATTCCAAAGACATTTTTTACAGAAATAGAACAAACAATAAATTTGTATGAAACCACAAAAGACCCTCAAACTTGAGAAAGAAAAACAGAGATGAGGCATCAAACTCCCTGATTTCAAACTACATTATAAAGCTATAGTATTTAAAACAATAGGGTATTGGCAAAAAAGAAAAATAAATTAATGGAGCAGAATATAAAGCCAGAAATAAACTCACAAATGTATGGTCAGTTAGTTTTTTTAAAAAGTAGGCAAGAATATACAATAAAGAAAGGACAGTCTCTGCAATAAATATGTTGGGAAAACCAAACAACTGCATGCAAAAGAATGAAACTAGACTAATATTTTACATCATTCACAAAAATTATGTCAAAATGAATTAAAGACTTGAATCTATATATATAAAAGCCTAAAGGACCTTTACGACGGAACAACCAGAATGACTGGAACAACTAGTCGCTATAATGCCTACTGACCACCAGGAGGTAGATGCTCAATGCAGGAGCTGCCCCAGCCTGCAGGCCCAGATTGACGATGGGGCCTGCGAGCCAACCTACTGTCCCTCCCTGCAACCTGCAGGCCCCGATTGCTTGATTGGGGCCAGGCCCCCAGGGATGGGATGGAGAACGGGGGTAGGTGGCAGCAGACACGACCCCTTTCTCAGGGGGGCCAAGGGCTGGCTCCCTCCTTGGGGCCAGCAGCCAACCTCCCAGGTCCTTCCTCCATCATTTCCCCCAGCCGGCAGGCCCAAATTGGCCTGCCGCCTGCCCACTGTGGTGGTGATTGGCCCTTCTCCTGAGCCAACAGGCCCCTATTGTCTGATTGGGACCAGGCCCCAGGTTGGGACAGGGAACCAGTGAGGGGGTGGTAGTGGATGCAGGCAGCAAGGGAAGAAAGAGGGGGGGAGGCGGGGAACTGCATGGTGGGGCACGCAGACGGTGAGGGAAGGAGGAGGTGGGGAATATGATTGGCCCTGGTCACCGGCCAGGCCTAGGGACCCCACCCCCGTGCACGAATTTCATGCACTGGGCCTCTTGTTTAAGTTATAAAACTCCAAGAAGAAAACATAGGTGGTAAGCTCATTGACATTGGACATGACAATGATTTTTTTGTATCTGACTCCAAAAGCAAAGGTAAAAAGGTAAAGGTAAATTAGTGTGACCACATCAAAATAAAAAAACATCTGTAAGCAAAGGAAATCATCAACAAATGAGAAGACAACCTACTGAATTGAAGAAATATTTGCAAATAATATGTCTAATAAATGATTAATATGCAAAATATATAAATAATTATATATCAAAACAAATTAATAAATACACAGAGGATCTTAATGGACATTTTTTCAAAGAACAGATACAGATAAGCAACAGGCACATGAAAAGATGCTCAACATCACTAATTATCAGGGCAATGCAAATCAAAACCACAATGAGATATCAACTCACACTTGTGAGGATTACTGTTATGAAAAAGACAAGAAATGATAAGTGCTGCTGATGTGGATGGAGTAAAGAGAACACTTGTGCAGTGTTGGTGGAAATGTAAACTGGTGCAGCCACTATGAAAAACAGTATAGAGCTTCCTCAAAAATTTAAAAATAGAACTACCTTATGATCCAACAATTTTACTTCTGGGTATTTATTCAAAGAAATCTAAAACACTAACTTGAAAAAAAAATACGCTCCCCTATATTCATTGCATTATTTATAACAGCCAGGATATGGAAACCAACTGTGTCCATTGATAGATGAATGGATTTAGAAATCGTGATACAATGAAATACTACTCAGCCAGAAAAAGAAGGAAAATCCTGCCATTGCAACAACATGGACAGGCTTTGAGAGTATTATACTAAGTGAAATAAGTTAGGCAGAGGAAACAAATACCATATAATTTTGCTTTCATGTGGAATCTAAAAAGTAAAACAAACAAAATGCATAGATATGGAAAACAGAGGGAAAGGGGGTTGGGAGGTGGATAAAATGGGTAAAAAGATAAGGAGTACAAATTTTATAAAATAAATGTCACAGGGATACAATGTGTAGTATGGTGATGATAGCCATTAATACTGTATTGCATATTTGAAAGTCACTGAGTAAATCTCATCATAATTTCTTTTTTTTTTACTTTACTTGGTGATGGATGGTAATTAGACTTAATGTGATGATCATTTTGCAATATACAGGGTGGGACAAAGGAGGTTTATAGTTGTGAGTACTTGGAACACAGAGTTTATTATTGTATTATTATTTATTAATTATTGCATTATTTTCCATGCAAATAACTGTAAACCTACTTTTGTCCCATCCTGTTCAAATATAGAATCACTAGAGGCCCAGTGCATTATTGAATCATGCATGTGTAGGGTCCCCTACACACTTTCGCTTTCGATCGCGGGGGAGCTGAGTGCCTGGTGCCAGAGCAGACAGGTACCCAGCTCCCTCGCTTTTGATGGTCCGCGGCGGGACGTGAGCTCGCTGCCCCAGAGGCCCCTTCTGTGCTGCAGCACAGCCATGGCGAAGATGCTGAGCTTGCACCACCGCTGGCGATGCGAGCTCAGCATCCCGCTGGCCCAATCGGCTACCCCGGCCACCCCAAGTCCCACCCCCTGCGCCTCCCGCTGGCCCAATCGTGGGCGTAGCGGAGTGATGGTAATTTATATATTACCATTTTATTAGGTAGGATTATATTGTACACCTGAAACTAATGTAATGTTACGTGTCAATTATACCTCAATAAAAAAAGAATGCTATGATATTAAAAGTAATAAAAAGAAATATATTTGTTGAAACTTTTACATAGAGGTTATGTTGCCAAAACAAAAATTTTGAGACCAAGGTGTATGTATTATTAACAAAAATGTCTTCACTACCTTGAAATATTTCATGGAGAACATTACTTATTATAGAAGATATTTATTACAGTCTTGCTGGCAGGTATGTTTACCTAGCTTTTAATAGACTTACTCTTTTTTTTTAAATATATTTTATTGATTTTTTACAGAGAGGAAGGGAGAGGGATAGAGAGCTAGAAACATCGATGAGAGAGAAACATCGACCAGCTGCCTCTTGCACACCCCCAACCGGGGATGTGCCCGCAACCACTGTACATGCCCTTGACCGGAATCGAACCTGGGACCTTTCAGTCCGCAGACCGACGCTCTATCCACTGAGCCAAACCGGTTTCGGCAGACTTACTCTTTTATGTTTTACAGTGCTCCTTGTTACATAGGCTTCTTTACTAATCAAAAATTTCATGCATTTATATAAAGAATCTAAATTGGTAAATACTGATGGAAATTCAGTTGATCTTCATTAGGTCTACAATAATTATGTTATGCTGTTATTGGTATGCATTAAATATGAATGCATTTCAAATTATGTACTGAATGATGCTGATTTGTTTATTTTAGACCACTAATGAACTGTCATTTGATCATTTCCAGCCAAAAATTTGCTAGGAATAAAACTGATAGGTATACTTCAGGAATATACAGATGGATTGAGGACTGTCAGGCTAAATCTGTATACGATTTACACAGTCCTGGAAGATTTAGCCTGGCTCTAAGAGGTAAAATTTAATACAAGTCCTTATTTTTCACACTGACAGGTCTACTGTGCTATTTTTATGTTTGAACATATGAGTCTGAGAACAAATAGGAAAAGCTAAAAGCTATCCAACGAAAGGCTAGTACAGTATTTCAAAAATTAGATGAAAATAAACTATTGTTTTACACGAGAGAACTTACAAGGTACATATCAGCTGAAATTATTTATTCAATCAAGCAAGCAACTAAATATACAGAGAATAATAAAATTAAAATTCCCAGATTTTTGTAGTCTGATATCATGGAGGTTTGTCTGTTGAGTGTCTGTTTGTTTAATGGGTTGAATATAAAGTTTGGAAAAACATATTCATCCCTGTTCTCAGCAGACGTATTCTATCTGCCTCTGCCTTTTGCCTCTTCCTCCCGTTTAAGTGAGGGAGCTGTCCCTGTTCCAATGGCATTGCTGGAGTTGGAAATGGCCTATTATCCCCTCCTGCAGCTGGAAGCAACTGGCCACATTAATTTCCCTCTCCTCCTGTATTTTATATATTTTCCTCTCTCATTATTTTCCACATTATACAACATATCCAAATTCCTCTCATCTTATACAGCTATTGACCCATCCTATTATCTACCAAACCTAAGACTCTAATTTCTCACTTAACCATTCACCCTTCCTCACTCTAACCCTGTCTACCAATCCTCCCCTGACCTCTGACGTTTGACATTCATCTATGATCTTCAGTCCTTCCTTTTTGGTCTTTTAGTGGCATGTGCTGAAGTAGAGCACTCCAACGCTTTTGAATCTCATTATACTCCTCCCTCCACTCCATACATTTTTTTTCAGCAAATGCTCTGTAACACCTGAAGGAAGAACATTTAGAAAAAGGGAACAGCCCAGCCACGTGCAGTTGCCCACAGATATGCATGCCGTTGCATACGTCTGTGCCTTTGCATATACTAATCCTTCCTTCTAGAAACCACCTGCGCCTTCTTTATACAATAACTTTTATTTCCTTTTTCAAAATTAAATTCTAGTATTTAAGCTTGGGAGCTTTCTGGATTTTGGTAGGATGATTTAAACGTCCCTACGCTGTGTTCTCAGAAAACTCATGACTTCCTTTTCCCTCAAAATACAATTAGGTGCTCATATAGTATATCCCTTTGTTATATTGTGAGTTTCTGCAGGACAGGAGTCAAGCCTCCGTAAAATGTATCTTCCAGTACAGTGCATGGCACAGAGTGGGCTCTGAAGTAAGTGAACTGATAATCAGACTTTTCTATTTCCTTGTTATTCCTTCTCTTGTCACATATTTCTTAACATCAATATTAAAAAACAAGGTGAAAAAGACAGTTTCTAGTTAAGCTTCTCTGCAAATTTTTATTAAATAAACTGATTAAATCATGCTGTGCATCTCACGTTACAGCAGACGTACACATCTAGCATGTCTATTTTCAAAACCAATCAACACACTTTTCTTTTGTAACCTTGAAATTACCTTTTACAATCTTGTTTGCACAGATGTTCTTGCTTAAAATTAGTTTGATTTGTATATAAAGCCATTGTACCCATGATGAATTTGCTTTGTTTGTTTGTTACCACTGGAGATGTTCTTGGTAACAGAAGTTCAAGGAGGAGGAGAAACTCTATTTCTGTGTTCCATGTGTCAATCTGCATTAAACCTCTATAGATGTGTGTGTGTGTGTGTGTGTGTGTGTGTGTGTGTGTGTGTGTGTGTATGTCCCTTGAGGAATTGATCATAGCAACCCAACTCCAGAATTCAGTTTAGAAAACATAAACTCAGCAATTCTTTAATTAAAAAACCAATATTCCATAGAGTCATATGAAAATTAACCCAGTTTTACTTCACAGTGCTATTATTTTCACCCATATGCTATTGCCTATGCAAAGGGCTTCCTAGGGTGACAGAAGTCTCTAAAATACCAAAGCACAAAAATATATTTAGGTAATAAAATGCTATTAAAGTAGACTACCTTGGCTCCAGTCTATTTTGACTGTCTTTAACTGTAAACATGTCATAGATATCCTCTAATTGCAAATTCTGGGGTGTCTTTAATAAAACACAAGAGTCTAGAGTCTTATAGTTCATGGATGAAGAAGCAAAGCAATTTACAGATTCATTGACTTGAACCCCATACCTTTACGCAGCAGATGAAAAAGAACAGTTACAGGAAATTCATAAGAATTTTGGTTTCAGTATGATGACATAGAATTTCATAAATGTTATTTTGACCGTTTCCCTAATAGTAATTGTATAAAAAGAAAATTGTTTTCACGAAGTAGTTTTTGTACATTATGGCTGCTAAGAATGTACTTCTGCTTATCGTATTTGGCCCAAACTACCTAACCTGCAGGAAAACCATCGGCCACTATTCTACTCATTCATATTACTCTGAAATTTTGAGAAAAGCTTTTCACAGATCTTTCCCTGGTTGGACATAGTTCCTGCTTTTTCTTGTTTCACAAGCTTTCAAATGTTACTTTTTTTTTTACCTGTTTTTGCTTCCAGGATTTCCTCTGTCTGCACCCTGTCCCATTCTTGTTCATCTGTCAAACATTAGGTTTGTAAGTAAAATTAGTAATAAGAAACCATGATTCAAAACCTTGAGAAACTCTAGAAGCACATTCTTACATTTAAGTTGTTGACATAAATAGAAATTTTCCTTTTATTTTGGTTACAAAAAACTCTTCTTTCCTTTTTTTTAACCTTTCATATAATTTTCACATTTTTATATTATTCATCTCTCTCCTCTCTTATCAAAAGATCACCAGCTCCCTGGTTCTCTCTCAAGAATGCCCTCACCAACCCATCACCAGCATTTCCCTCCGTATTGAATATCCAAAACCAAATGTGTTTACAGTTTGCTCTCCCTGGAATCTTAAAACTTTGTGTATATAGGGCTTTTATTGGTTATACACAATTATAGATCTGTTTGATTGCTTTATTAAGGATTTTTAACAGCTTAAGTGAAGTACTTGAACAAGATGTTTCATCAAACAATACCATGTGGCAACATGTACTGTTGTTTGTTTTGTGCATTGTAATTTTGGCTCTTGTTTTTGGCATTATTCACCCACCCTGCTTTTGTGTTCTTGACTTATGTGCCCACACCTGCCTTTCTGCCATCATAAGTAGCTTAAAGAAGTGACTAGTCTTATCCCAACCTGCATTTAAGACCTATTGTCATCAACATGCCAGTACCTACATTAGACATTGGAAGGACTGGTTCTGTTAATAAACTTAAATGACATTTAAAAATAGGAAACTTCATTTCTAAAGTTACCTCACTGGTGCTTGTGAACAAACATCCAGCTATGTAATTTAAATGCAATGTGAACTCATGGGCAGGGATAACAATGTGGCGGTGGCAGTGGGGAGGGGGCGGGGGGGAGGTGAAAAAGGGTATTAGGAAATAAATGGTGATGGAAAAAATGAACTAAAATAAAATGCAATGTATTAAGATTTCTCTTGATTCATTATTTAATGAGATTATACTTAATACTCATGAGACTATAGTTTCAACTATTAGAAGGTATGTTTTACATCATTGCAGTTATAAAAACTCAAGAGCACATGCACCCGGAGATGGAGAAAAATAATAAGCAGAAGCGCTCAGCCTGTTGAGGCTGCCTAGGCCTGACTGTCCCTGAGAGTTCCTGTTGCCATGTCTGAAAGCAGGAAAACACCCAGGAGGAATTGAGCTTGAGCTAAGGGCTTCTCAGGTGAGGCCCCTGAGCAACTGGTGACAGCTTATCTGCAGCAGTACCTTCCGTGTTTCCACAGAGCTGCCTTCTAATGAGACCAGGAGATGGCTGTGCTGGGAATTTAGACCAGCACCGGGAGGATGCTTTCTCAGAGGCTGTTCCAATGTCATTTTCAGGCAGGGTTTTAGCCCACTTGATGATGAGCACTTCAGGTGATTAGAACTCTGGAGCTGTTATAAGAACTTGCCCAGGGTGATGGGGTGTGGGAAGGATCACGCAGCCATGGGAGCTATGCATCTGATGTTGCAGGTTAGCAGTGACATTGATGAGGCATCAGGCAGTAACCCAGAGTTAATTTTTCTTCATAGGCAAAATCAAATGCTGTTTAGAAAGACCTGAAGCACTAAAGACGCATTCTTTGTGCATCTGGATAGCAAGTGCTTCTGTGGCTGATTCTATGAACACATGCAGAATAATAAAAAATAAATGCATACTTTGACTCTAAATTCACCCAGAAAGGAAAGCAAACCAGCCAAAAAAGAGACGTTGATTAGTTAGAGGAGGAAACACAGATCACTGAATCATACTGAATGGCAGTATAATAGTCTTTTCACTTTTTAAAAACTTAAAGTTAGGTGAGAAAGTAATTTGTCAGTAAACATCTTTAGAACTAAAGTGGTTTGTAGCTGAGACTGCCAATAAAACTTTTCTAAATGGAGCTGTTTTATTTTTAACAAAATGATTGATTTCTGGGTTTACTTTTATAGTAATTAATCTGACCGTGCTTATCAGTTTAGGCGAGTCTCCCTGCTCTCAAAATTTAAGTATCTTGGATAATTTTTAAAGTCTTTTTAATCTGAAGTAAGATCTAAGGCTAAACAAACTAAAAAAAAATTGCAGATATTTCAATAAATGCTATTATAATGTCTGGTTTCATTTCCCTTGACAAATGTATTTTTTGCTAATCTGATTATAAGCAAATTCTATGAGTGAAACTTCTACATAACTCAATTATCTAATTGTAACAATACCTGTTATTTACATAGAAATTTACACTTTTTGAAAAACAGACATTCTCATGCATTATCTCACTGCTAGTTCTTTTTTATAAAGAAGTGAAACTATGACCTTATTTAAAACAAGACATGTATATTGTGCTTCCTTTTGTTCCAAGATCTTAGATCAGAGATGCACAGGGGTGGCACTCACTGAGTGATTGCTGAATGAGTGAATGACAGAGTTTATGTTTTGGGTAAAATTGTAAACGTTATGTGATATTTACAAAGTTTTTATTTGATATTTAAATATTTTGAAATGTGGAGCTTTCTGTCAGTGAACTCATAATGGCTGAGTTAGCAAGTTGGCATGGCTCGGCTCCAAAGGGCAATGGCGTATGCTTGATCCAGATGAGTGAGCTTTCAAAAAGGCATGTGTTTCTTTCTTTTTCATGTTTAGATTCTGGCACAAAGAAGATACACATTACATGTATTATTTAAATAATAGGTAAGATTGTAATATTCACAAAGAGATTAATGACCCAAATCATCATTACAATTTTTATAACTTTGGGAGTAGTTAATTTTCTATGGTGGGAAAACTGATGAATAAAATGAACAATTCAAGAATGACACATATGTAGCAATATGATAGATAAACATTTTTTTCAGAGGAAGCATATGTTTGACCAGGATGGAAGTCCATTGGCATTGATCAAATGCAGTTTTAGTGGAGACAGTGTTTCTACTATCCAAGACTCAGAGCACAAAACATTGAGATGGTAACTGGTCACCTGTGAGGTCCACCTAAAAGTAATACGCTTGCAGTCAATGTGCTTATAAGAACTGTGCTCTACTTCTGTATAGTGACCTACACTTTATAAATTACCTTCACTCACATGATGTCCTTTGAACCTCAAAGCAGTCATGTGAGGCCTAGGGTGGTTATGTTGTGATTCCTGTTATATAGACCCCAATGAGAAAAGGTGACTTTGGAACTTCTGGACCCACACTCATTGCTTTGGCTTTCGTATGAGCTTATGTGCTGCTGTTTTGCTTTGTTATTTTTGGTTGAGTGTGTTCTTGCAAAGCATAAAGGTTTGTGTCCATGTAGACTTTCTAAGATATAGAACATTGTAAAGTGCTTGGTGTGTTGACAGAAAAGGTATAATAGTCTTCCTGAAGAGGACTTATTTTTTATATTAATTCCTGTATTTGTATAACCTTTAGAAGGACCACATCAACTGGCTTTAAGTATTTATTCTAGAATAGGTCCAACATCCACATTTTCTTCCATTGCAATACACTCAATTAAAAAAAAATGGATAATAAGAATAGACTCACACAAATCCACCAAACTTATTTTTGACAAATGCATAAAAATTCATTGGGGAATAAGGATAATTGTTTCAATAAATAGTGCTACAACAATTGGACATCACTAGCTAGAAAAATGAACGTCAACCTAAACCTATACCATCTATAAACATTAACTCTAAGTAGATCATAGCTCTAAATGTAAAACTTTAAGAATATAACATAGGAGAAAGCCTTTATGACCTGATGCTAAGCAGAGATTTGTTAGATATGACACCAAAAACATCTACACTAATAAAAGAAAAACATGCAAGTTGACCATCCTTCCGCTACGCCCACCAGCCAATCAGGAGTGAGTATGCAAATTAACCCTACAAAGATGGCGGTTACTTTGCATATGCAGGCACGAAGCAAAGACTGAAGACAGCGTAGAAGGAAGCCAAGTGCTGCAGAAGGGAGTGAAGCGGCGGAGAAGGGAGGGAGCGAAGCAGCGGAGACAGGAGGAAGAGCAGCAGTGGAGACGGGAGGGAGAGAGGCAGCAGAGATGGGAGGAAGCAAGGCAGTGGAGACGGGAGGGAGCAAAGCAGCAGAGAAGGGAGGGAGTGAGGCGGCGGAGACGGGAGGGAGAGAGGCAGCAGAGACAGGAGGGAGCAAGGCAGTAGAGACGGGAGGGAGTGAGGCAGTGGAGATGGAAGGGAGCGAAGCAGCGGAGATGGGAGGAAGAGAAGCAGTGGAGACGGGAGGGAGTGAGGCGGCGGAGACGGGAGGGAGAGAGGCAGCAGAGATGGGAGGGAGCGAGGCAGTGGAAATGGGAGGGAGCAAAGCAGTGGAGAAGGGAGGGAGCGAGGCAGTGGAGAAGGGAGCGAGGCCTGCCTTGGCGGGCTTTGCTCCCTTCTCTGCTTCGCTCCGGCCACAGGAAGCCCTATTCTTGCAGGAATAGGCCCAAGGAAGGCCTATTCTTGCAGGAATCTTCCTGCAACAGGCCTCTAGTGAATTATAAAAGAAAAAAATGGATAAGTTGGATTTTAAAAAAATGTAACACTTTTGTCCTGAAAAGATTATGGTCAAAGGATAAAAGGTCAGCCACCAAACATTTTAATCTCAACAATAAGGAGATATAACAATGCAATTAGAAAAATGAGCAAAAGATTGAAACTTTACCAAAGAAGATATACAGGTGGCAAACAAACACATGAAGAGATGTTCAGCATCACTAGTCATTAGGAAAATGCAGATTACAACCATAAGGAGAATATATTACACATATATTAGAATGGCTGATATAAAAAATACTTCTAATACAAAAATGTGTTGACAAGCATCTGGAGAAAATTGAGGATTTAAAATGTTGTCGTCACTATGGAAATTCTGGTAGTTCCTTAGAAAGTTAAACATATACCTGCCATATGACCCAGCATTTGCACTCTTGGATATGTATTGTAGAAACATGAATATTTATATTTACAAAAATACCCGTATGTGAATGTGCTTAACAATTTTATTTGTTGCAGCCCCCAAAATGAAAGAACCAGGGGCCCTTCACTGAGTGAATGGTTAAACTAATATCAGTCCTTTCATACCATAGAATATGACTAAGCAAAAAAAATTGATGACTTATTGATAGATGCAACAATTTAGAATATTGCAAGAGCATTTATACTGAAGAAAAAAGCCAATATCAAAATGTCACATACTATATGATTCTATATATCCTCAAAATATAAAATTATACAAATGGAGAACTTCTTACTAGTAGTGGTTGCCAGAGGTTGGGGAAAGAAAAGGAGGGTGTGACTATAAAAGTATAGCATATGGAAAAGTTTTTATGGTAATGGAATATTTTCCTACTATCTTGATTGTGGTGATAGTTATTTAAATCTATACATGTTATAAAATGTCTTAGAATTATATGCAAAACTATTAAAAAATGAGTACATGAAATAACGGATAAGTCTGAGTAAGAACTATTAGGCATATTAATTGTATTGTGCCAATATCAATTTCCTGATTTTGATAATGCACTATAGCTGGGTAGGAACTCACCATTGGGAGAAGCATGGGGACAGGTTCATCTGATCGCTTTTGTGCTATTTTTGCCAGTTCTTGTAAGTCTAAAATTATGTTTAAAGTTTAAAAATCAGAGAATTTTCCACTACTTTATGGACTTCAAGTCCAAGAAATAAAAAAAGGCCAATAAAGTCTTGGATTAAAGCTTCAATTCTTCATATGGAAAAAAAATGTCTAATATAAAAAGAAAGATCTTGGGACCAATGTGAAAGGAAGAAGAAATTAAACAGTAAAGTGAAATTTAAGTAGCACTTTAAATAATTTTTATTCATTCATTTAAAAACAAGAGGCAGAAGAACATGAGGATGAGAATCTGGCTGCCTGGGTTTGAATACTGGCTCTGCCATATAATAGCTGTGTGAGCTTTGACAAAGTTTTGATCTTTCTGTACTGCTGTGTTCTTGTCTATAAAATAGGGAGAATAATAGAACCAAGCTGTTAATTTTATTATAACTATATGTGTTAGTATGTATTCGAAGAGTGTAAGGTAGTAAACATCGCCTAAGCATCAACTATTACTACTATTATGTGTTCTTTTATTGAAAGTTTACATTATTGAAGGTATTTTACTACAACACACAGAAGATAAAAAGATGATTTAATCAACGTTCTGTGTCCTTGAGGATCTTACCGTTTAGCAGGAGACCAGGATGAAAATCGACAGCACAAGTGAAAATCATGAAATCTATATCTATATACATAAGAGACCATCAAATCTGATATCCAAGAAAGGAAACTTAGCTCATCATGTTGGGGAAATTAGGGAGGATTTGTTTGAAGAGGGGACGTCGAATGGGGCTTGAAGACCCGAGCTGATTCCACACATTGCTGGGAAAAGCATCTCAGACAGTAGCAAGCACTCGTCCAACAAGAGGAAGTAGAGTGCAGACTCCAGAAACAGCCTCCAGTTGGACTTGTGTACAGATTAGAAAGGAGTGAGACATTGATTAGCAACACCAAAAAGCACATTTAAAAGGAATAATGGCAACACTGAGCACCAGAATAAAGAGGTGGGAAAGATTATACTTTCACTGAGAGTGACTTCCAAAGCTATAATAACATCACATCTTCTGAATTCTCCTCCTTAGCACGGCACAGATCCAGCTTCAGCGCAGTCATGCCTGACCTCGGCCCTGGCAGAATGTCCATGTGAGGAGACTAAGGCTTGGAAATACGCTGAGATACTTCTCTTTCTTACTGGCATCTTTGCTCTTCCTGGTGAATGTGTGAGGGAGAGAGCTAATACCATTTTTCTTGCCTGGACTTGTTCCACTTGCTCACCTTGAAAAAATTTGTCTAAATTATTGTAACTGGTAATTGTATTGCTCAGATGATTGGCAGGGAAAACATAACAGTGTTTGCAGGCCCTGGAAAGCAACCTTTGATTAGAGCTGTTAACACCTATTGTTGTGGCATTGATTCAACCCCATTTAGCTTTGAAGGGGTGGGTGGCTGTGTAATCTTCACAGAATCCTGGCTTTGCATTTTGGACTGCAAACAGGGCAATTTCTAGAGGATGCCTTAGAGACAAGATTTGTTTTCTAAGACTGTTTTGAAATGTCCCTCTGGAGAAAAAAATGAAAAACAAACAAAACAAAAATGGTTCATTAGAAGGAGAATAGAAGTTTAAGCCCTTGGAGAATTAAGAGGCCATATAGGGAATGCTTTCATATTTTCAAATGAAAATCAGTGTTCACCTGTGACCAGCTTTGATAAACATGAGAAGTTTATGCTGATACCCAATTTGTATATTGCACTGTAGGCAAAGGAATATTTTCATTATCTATATTCAAAGTACTGACTGAATGCCAGGGATACACTATGCACTATATCAAATGAAGAATTAGATGAAGTCCCTACCCAGGACACCTATAATTTAAATGCTATTTCCCTAAGCAATGTCCCAAGAGGAAAATAACATCTTCCATTTGCTGCCCAGGATTCTGTCCCATCTCCTTTCACTTTCTGTCTACATATTCTCCTTGACACCACCCAAAACTTGACACTTTTCATAAAAAAACAGAAACTGGAGAAAGTGATTTGTTTAAGCGCCATTATTAGTTTCCTTTATTTTGTATTTTTAAAAACAAAGGTTTTTTTTTGACAATGTATTTTCTAGGCATATTTTCCAACTGAATAACTATGTAAGGTCCTTTCACTAATCCATAGGGGAAAAATATATCAGGTAGTAAAAATCCATCATTTTCTCTCTATTGCCACCATTTATTACATGTTCAACATTTTTAAAAATATATATTTTTATTGATTTCAGAGAGGAAGGAAGAGGGAGAGAGAGATAGAAACATTGATGATGAGAGAGAATCATTGATTGGCTGCCTCCTGCACTCCCCTGACTGGGGATTAAGCCTACAACCCAGGCATATGCCCTTGACTGGAATCGAATCTGGGACGCTTTAGTCTGCAGGCTGATGCTCTATCCACTGAGCCAAACCGGGTAGAGCTACATGTTCAACTTTTAATTTCCTGGTACTTTACCTTAATGGCTCAGAAATATTATTGTTTATTCCACTTTGAAGACTGTTATAAACCCTTTAATGGTGAATTAGAAAACATATCAGAACTACATAAGATGATCTGAAATGCCTGTTTCTGAAAGTTCTTTATCCTTCTACTCCAAACCATGTAATGGCTTGTTCTTTTGAAAGTTTCACACACCGGACACAGAAAAAATAGTATAACTTAAATTTATATATTGTTGTAGCAAAGGACAGTCTTAGGAGCTATTTTATTATTTTATTGGTGGATGGATAGATTATTATCTATCACACACACACACACACACACACACACACACACACACACACATAGTGCTAAAATTTTGAAAATGTATTCAAGCTAGACATTTGTATTTCCTATTATTACCCAATACTAGAGGCCCGGTGCACCAACTTGTGCACAGGTGGGGTCCCTCGGCCTGGCAGGTGACCGGGGCATTTCAACCAGTCCCATCTGGGCTAATCGGGCCTGGCCACCCTGGGGGGGTGTGGGGTAGGGCTTTCAGGAGGTTCTGATGAGGCGATTGGGGCCAGATGGCCAGGGGGAGAGGCCGCAGAGGTTGGCCGGCCACAGGAGGTTGGCTGTGGGAGTGCACTGGTGGTCAGTGCACATCATAGCGACTGGTCGAATGGTCATTCCAGTCCTTCAGTCATAATAGTCTTAACGGTCGCTTAGGCTTTTATATATATAGATTGCTTTCTCTTGTCATGAGCCACTCATAGAATCTGAGGACACAGAGCAACACACTCTCCTAACCAGATATTGAACTGTGCGTAAGTGATCAAAGGTTAAGGAAGAACCTGGCTGCCTTTGATTTCCTTCATGAGTTATGACAGGCTGTTATCTTTTGTCCACTTCCAGGGGTTCTCAAGCCTTGAGGAAATTTATATGAATTCAATGGAGGGAAAAGTTAAAGGAGGCAAACTTTTAAATTACTTTTTGAAAAAACAAACAGAAAAAATAAGATTATTATATAGTTCAACAACAAAAGCTATACATTAGGTGTTTACTGCCACAAAACTGTATGAAAATAATCTGAAAATTAAAATAACCAGGGAGAACAAAGTAAACTTCTTTTAAGCCAAAGTGAATGGGAAGTTAACAGACGCCCAAAAAGTATTTTTCATTATATGTATATCCATTTTACTCCCTTTTCTTAAATGAATAATGAAGAAATCTGATTTTGCCAACTATACTAATAATAGAGAAATATGCAAATTGTCCAGGACTCCATCACAGTAATGACCGAGTAGCAGGCTGTGTGGGGCAACCAGGCCAGCAGGGGGGTTAGTGAGGGGCGACCAAATGACCAAGTAGCAGGCTGCATGGGGTGACCATGCTGGCAGGGGGGGGGGGCAGTGAGGGGCAACCAGGCCGGCGGCGGGGGGGCAGTTGGGGGAGACCATGTCACCGGGGTAGGGGGGCAGTAAGGGGCAACCAGGCGGGAGGGGGGGCAGTTGGGGGTGACCAGGCTAGCAGTGGGAGCAGTTAGGGGCGATCAGGCAGGCAGGCAGGTGATCGGTTAGGAGTCAGTGGTCCGGGATTGTGAGAGGGATGTCTGACTGCCGGACATCCTCCCAGGGGTCCCGGATTAGAGAGGGTGCTGGCTGGGCTGAAGGGACCCCCCTGTGCATGAATTTCATGCATTCATGCACCTGGCCTCTAGTCTATGTATATAAAACCCTAATATGTAAATAGACGGAATGGCAGAACAGCCAAACAACTGGTTGCTGTGATGTGCACTGACCACAAGGGGGCGCGTGTGGGACATGGAAGATGTCAGCAGCAGGTGGCAGAGTGAGGAACATGGAGGACATTGGCCATGGTTGGATGGTGGAGCAAGTAAGCAGGGACTCCAGACCAAGATAGGGCACTGGTTGCTGTCATTGGGGAGAGCCTCTGGTGGTTACTGAAAATTGTTTGCTTCTGCGCGTCATGATCCCACCGGGTGCTTGCACCTGCTGCCAGCTGGTGCTGGCCCGCTTGCACCTGCAGCCAGCACCAGAGCTGTTGCGCACACCCGCTGACAGCGCCGGCCCCAATTGCTCCACGGGTGCGAGTGGGGCTGGCGCCGTCAGTGCATGGGAGCAGTGGTGGCGGAAGCAGGGCTGCAGACAGACAGGGGACTGGGGGCCATGGCAGGAGTGGCCAGGCAGGGGCATGGAGGATGGGCCGAGACCCACCCCTATGCCCACAGCAGCCCACAGTTCCTTTCAAGGTGTACGAATTCGTGCACTGGGCCCCTAGTTTGTTTTATAGTATGTGACCACATTTCCTCAAAGTTGACTTTTAGCTCCTCACTTATTTTCCCCAGTTAGGTTTATTTTAAAATGAACAGTGTTTATTTATCTTCAGTTATTTCCTGCTCCTTTTCATCAAACCTTGATGATGATCAACCTTGATATGTGAAGCCACCAGTACAATTTCTGTTTTCTTGCTCTTAAATCTAACATTTCTTTCCTTGCCCTTTATGCATAACTTCAGGTCTCTGATACTGCTCTTCAGACATATCAATCACATCTCCTCAAAAAATTACAAACATCTCCTGTCAAATTCCTACCTGTATCCCCTGCAGATTTTACTTTGCCTCTTAGCTGTGACTGTTAAATCTGTATCATCACATTTTCTGAAATATATTATGTGCTTTGTGCACTCTCAAATGTCCTCCTTAAGGTGTCTCTTTGAAAGTCCTTACCTCCCTTCTCTTTTATCACCCCTTTATTTCCAGGATATATTTTTAATTAGAAAAAAAAAAACTACATTTGACAGGATAAATGAAAGAAGCTTGAATTTAGACCCCTGAATTGATTACAGTGGGGCAGCACTGAGGCACAGAAGCAGGTGATTCCCACAGCCTCCCACCCTCCTGCTTCACTCTTCGCGTTACTCTTACCTGATGGAAATAGCCCCAAAGTGGCACAGAAAGGTGGAGCACCATTCAGCACTATAAACCATTTACATGTGTGTGTACATATATGTATTATCCATAAACAAGACATAAATTCTAAAATTTATACAGAAAAATAATATATAGACACTGTATTCCTAAAATTTGGGTTTTAAAAATACCTAATTTTTTATTTTTGCTTACTCTTTTTTTTAATCTAATGAAATAAATCATTATAGACACAGAGAACGCTTCCAAGTTTCCTTTTCTTGCCTCATCTCCAAATAACAGATCTCCTGAAATTCCTCTATATACTTTTCATTGCATGTACCCATATCAATATATAGCCAAGAGACAGATGACATTTTTTAAATCTTCTTTATGACCAGGCATTGTGAGAAAAGTTACAGCATAACAAATTGGAAGAAGATATTTGCAATGTAATTAAACAACAACAACAAAATTAATATCTCAAATAAAAAGGAATTACACAACCTGAGAACAAGAGAGCTCTTAGACGATGGCAGGCGTTGGAAGTTGTCAGTGCTCCCTGCGCAGGCTGTGGGAGGGGGCTGTTTGAAACCTCTACAAATGGAGATCGACAAGTATCAGTGCTGGCACTTCACCATTCATGCCATCACCCTGCATTATCATTCCTGTTGTGAAGAAGAA
Organism: Cnephaeus nilssonii; assembly: GCF_951640355.1. NCBI lineage: Eukaryota > Metazoa > Chordata > Mammalia > Chiroptera > Vespertilionidae > Cnephaeus > Cnephaeus nilssonii. Next base: position 50,293,344 of record NC_137080.1, read on the forward strand.
AACTCAATTTTGATCAACAAAACTTTAAAGAATTCAAATTTAAAGGCAATTACTCTGTAAGGATCTTCTAGAATATACCAGTCTGGGATCTCTTGAAATTTGCAAGGTACTCTGAGTTACTTAATTCCTGATGTTTTTTGACTATTACTTTGTTTAACCATTAGGTATGTCCATTTTGTTTGCAGTAAAATGGGTATGATGACATGATACCTGTTCACAAGAAGGACATAAAAATATACTTGAAATTCTGTAGGTGCTTTAACAGAAGGCTACATATATTTATTATTATATCCCTTATATACAACTGGAAATTAATGGTAATAGCATAAAATGTATTTATAATAATTATGAAATTAAAACCTTGTGTACAGAGGTAAGAAAATATTATATTGTATGGCAATTTTTTAAAATGTATACACATATCTCTAAAAAGAGAAAAAGGGAAGACTGCTTTATTCTCTCTCTCTCTCTCTCTCTCTATCTATCTATCTATCTATCTATCTATCTCTCTCATCCCCAGGGAAATCTCTAAGTGAATAATGACAAGTAAGAGAACATTGAAATATATTTCTCCAAAAAACAAATGGATACATATTTAAAAAAAATTAAAAAGGAAAGAAAAGCTAGTCAGTTGCAGAAAGTTTTTCCATGGTTGTAAGTTACTTATAGAATTTATCATGATTCATCTATACTTTTGACTAGTTATTGTTATGACTAACAATTAGTCATTAGTATTAGTTATTGTTTTTATTATATATTCATATGTGTTAGTTCAGTTATTCCTAGATACAGATGCCAAGGCATGTTAAGATACTTAGGGGTGGGGAGAATGTCTATGAATAAAGTGACCAGATCGTCCCGCTTTTGGCGGAACAGTACCGATTTTTAACAATTTGTCCCGCGTCCCACGGCGTTTTAAAAAAGTCCCTATTTTTGGAAAGAATAGGGACTTTTTTAAAACGCCGAGGGATGCGGGACAAATTGTTAAAAATCGGTACTGTTCTGCCAAAAGCGGGATGATCTGGTCACCTTACTATGAAGGATACAGGGAGGGAAGTAGTAGGGATAGGCAGAAGGTGTTGCAGACTATACTGCCATCTGACTTGTAAAAAAGAAAGAGGAAATGAAAGAGTGCCACAAAGCTTTAAAGATCTGTTGGCCCAGACAATGGGGAGAGCCCAAACCAATACTAAAGAATATGACCTTTGGCTCTTGACCCTGGGTAAATATGAACAGTGAGCAGTGCGGGTATTGCTGAGAAGCAAACTACATTCAAGGACACCACATTCACGGGAGAAGAGGGGGTGAATCACAGTGTTGTATTAAGAGGCAATGCTGCTGTGGCCTAAATATAATCTCTAGATCCTAATATTTATGACTTTATGTCACTGTCCCTGTGAACAGGACCTGTGACTTGCTTCTAGCTATAGAATAAAGCAACAGTGCTGGATATGACTTCTGTAATTAGGTTAGGTATCCATCTTGCTAGCAGACTTTCTCCCTTACAGGCCTTGATAGAGTTGTCTTGTTGAAAAGATCCATGTGGTAAGGAAATAAGGTGATCTCCCACCAACAACTAAGAATTCAAGCTATTGCCCTTGCCTGTCTTGCTCAGTGGTTAGATTGTTGGTCTACCCAAGAAAGGGTCTCAGGGTTCAATTTCCAGTCAAAGGTACATGCCTGGATTGAAGGTTCAATCCCCCAGCCCCCAGTTGGAGCATGTGCTAGAGGGGCAACCAATCAATGTATCTGTCTCACATTGATGTCTCTCTCATTTTCTCTCCCTCTTTCTCTCTCTCCCTTCTACTCTCTCTAAAAATCAATAGAAAAATATATATTTCAGTGAGGATTAACAAAGAACAAAATAAAATAAAACAAAACAAAGAAGAATTTAGGCTCTCAATCCAACAGCACTGAAGGGACTGGAATTCTGCCAACAATCATATGAGCTTGGCAGTGGATCCTTCCCCAGCAAACCTTTAGATGAGATCCAGCCCCAGCTGACACCTCTATTGCATCTATGCCCAGATTTACAATCCACAGAAAATTAGAAATAATAAATATATTTTATTTTAAGCCATTACATTTCTGGTAATTTGTTACCCAGCAGTAGAAAACTTATAAAATAGTCCAAAAATATAAGGGAAATGTGTGTAAGTTATATCAGGTAGATAGATATTTTGGAACTGTATATAATTAACTTTTTAAATTAATTTTGAAATATATGTGGTATCCTTTAAACTTTTCAAGTTTTCTGTTTATTATTACTTCATATTCATTTCAGTACTCAATCAATGACTAGTTCTTAGCTAGTAAGTAAAATCTGAATAAAGTGTCTGGTACATAATGAGTTCTCAGAAATGGTGGCTATCATTTCACCATGGGGAAAATACTCAAAATTAAGTTTACAACAAATTACTAGTAGTACACACTTCCTTTTCCTATAGTTTACCTTGATGTAATATAATGTCATTTCCTATCCCTTAATTGCCCTTATGTTCCACAATAAATTGAATTTAACAGCATGAAAAATCTTAGATGTCATAGGAATCTCAGTGAGTATGTAGTAAAAAGTCTACTGATATAAATTATCCTTAGACAATAAAGTCACCTATTTACAGAGTGGAATTAACCTAGTGATTATGTAGCAAATATTCACAAAGACAGGACTTAAGAGTTGTGTGTGTGTGTTAAATATTGCATGCACTACCATTTTTATTTATTCAAATCCAAATTTGCCTCAATGTACTGAAGGCAACATGCTACCTCCAGTTCAGCATAGCTTCCTGCAATATAGGGAAATGAGTCACTCATAGGAGGATTTGGCATTCTCCTTGCAGTGCAAATCCGTTCTTTTATCTTGATAGCAGGTGTTAATGTAAATTCACTGCACACTTTTGGAAAAGGGGAAATAGCTAAAGGTTTGGACTGTTTGCAAATTGCTTGTTATTGTACCTCTTTAAACCACTCTCTTTGACTGCATGAGGCTTTGATAGCTCATCCAGTTGCAATAGCAAGAGTGCAGTGCTGCAGGCATGAGGCGATTGGGGGCAGTGTGTTATTGACAGGATCTCCTGAATGATGATTTATTATGAACATCAATGGGAACAACACTTGTTCTTTCTAAAAAGCCTGTTTGTTCCTTTTGCCTCACCTGGGAGGAGCACACTGCCCAGGACTAAGACACTGTTTGAGCTGTGCTATTTAGCCTTCTCTACAACTGCAGCATTTCTACACAGGTCAGAGATTTTTTCTGGTCTCTATTTTGATGACTTACCAATCATTTGGAATTGTGACATGCCCAGAAATCTCTAAAAGCAATACCATTTGGCAAGAAATAGATAAAATATACAAGAAAGAATCTCCATGATAAAAAAAGTTTGTTTTGGTCTCAGTTGGTTTCCCAAAAGAAATAGAAGATGCTAATAACAGAGGTATTCACACAAATTTTATGCTAGAAAACAAAGAATCTTATGTATCATGTGAATTATAGGCTGGCTAAAACACAAAACTTATTATCACATACTAAATAGCACTGGACACACCACCTCCCTGGACTAGGGCCTGGGAATTTTGTACATCATGTTTATTTGCAAACATTTATTTTTCTCATCTTAAATCAGTTAGGTAAATGTTTCCCAAAAAAATACTGTTTCTCTTCAGATGCACATCCAGGCCCTCATTTTTAAGTAAATTGAGGTATTATTCATTGGAATTTTAAATAATAAAACAAAATATATTATTTAAAATTAAAAAGTATAGTTGCTTTAAACCAGTAAGAGAGACAATCCTAATACAGAATTTAAGCAATGCTTTAAAAAGCCATAATTTAGTCTGTAAGTTAGAGTTCATGTGGCTTATGATAGATAGATAGATATGTATCTTTATAGATCTTTATTTGTATACATGTGTATGTATGTATATACTGTACATATATATATATACACATGTACACATAAATAGACACACTACTGGTTTTTTCCTTTACTTTATATTTCCACCAAAATAGACAATTTTAAATCACATTATAGTTCAACAGAAATATTAGCAATAAGTCAATGTCTTCTTCAAAGAATGCTGATTATTCGGGTCTAATATTGACCAAGAATCATAGAACAATTTCTCATTCAAACTACTTATATAACTTTGTCAGATAGTATTTTTAAAATATATCACATTTAAAAGAACCTGGACATTATTGAATGATAGTAGTGAAATAATCTCCAAACCACTAGTTGGTTGAATTCAACTCTGTAAAATATGTCTCTCTTATTTCTACAACATTTAGATGTGTCTTTTTAATGTATTCTATACAACCAAATGATTGTATAGTCAAGCTTCAGATTATGTATCACTGAGACATGCACCTTTGACAAGTCACTTATGATATATATATATTTTTTAAAATAAAGCAGTTTCTAATATCAAACTTCTTGTGAGGAACTTTATGTCAATAGCTAGTGTAATTCAATAAGGAAAATAGCAGTCTTGTGCTTATTACCCAACTATTAGGCCCAACATATGTATCTTGATAATACATATAATGTCCAGTTTTTATCAACGTTGAATGAAGATTTAGCGCAAATTGCTGACTAGCAAACTCTTCACTGTGAATCAAGCTATGTATGTATTGTTACTGAGGAACAACCTCTGCTATTTTCAAAGTGATACCCTTCCTTTCCACATATGCAATTTATGTTCCATTAGATTTCCCAGTCTTCATTATGACATACAAATAATCTTAACCACACAAAATAACTTTTATCCTTATTCATGGGTTAAAACTCGTGAAGGAAAGAAGAAATCATCAAGCGCTTCCCCAGAAGGAGTGCTCAGAATGAGCAAAGTAAAACAAGTTGACAGAAACAACCAACCAAACATTAAGCAGTGAGCAGCTAAGTGGCATCATTCATTAAAAAATCTGTTCTCAGATTGTGTACAAAACAAGATGTAGTTTAAAGAATACTATCCATTGGGCAAGGGATGATTCCTAAATGCAAATCACTGCTTTCTCCCAAATGTAACATCAGATATCTTTTCATAGGTTGTAGTACGGTGGTTTCCTTTCTTTTTTTCCTTGGTGGTCAGGAGCTTCAGTGTTTCTTAAGGCCACATTCCTTCATACTGAGGGAAGAATGTTCATCCTACTTCTTCCAAATGGCATTGCATGTTTTGTACCAAAGTGTCACAGCATGTGCAGAGCATGCCCTTTCTGACCAATTGTCATGCCAAAGTGATGCCCACTTACAGCACCATCAAATCTGGGAGGTGCCTAGAAAGCAAAGTAAAACAAGTTGACAGAAACAACCAACCAAACATTAAGCAGTGAGCAGCTAAGTGGAATCATTCATTAAAAAATCTGTTCTCAGATTGTGTACAAAACAAGATGCAGTTTAAAGAATACTGCAATTTCGTTTTCCAGTATAATTCAACAAGGCAAAATGAAAGTTTTACGGTGCAACTATATAAAAGATCTAAATAAATTTTGCTGTTTTAACCTTTTGGATGTTCTTTTTACACAATTTCATTCTTCATGCTTTCCTCTAGCTTCAGGGGGATGTAACAGAAAGTAAACCATCAAACCACAAAATATGCAAACACTCCAGAAGTACAGTTTCTGCAAAGCTTGACCTAGCCATCATCTTTCTTAAATTGAATTCTAAAGGTTAAAAAGAACTCAGTACTGAGACTTCGAAAGAAAGGAGAGATGTAACCTCAGAGAGCTTTGAGACTCCCCTTCTATTGTGTTCTAATAACCCGCTTTTGTTATGCATTTACTGTTATTTATTTTCAGGCTCTGGGAGTTCTGGCTTTTGAACAAAATAAGTTCATAATGACAAATAAAAACAAATGTGTTCACAGAGGAGTGTGTGTGTGTGTGGTCTTTTTCCCATTTTCCCAAAGTTTACCATGAGAAAAGGCCAAAGAATCATCATCAGGGAGTGAGTTTGGAATCTTTAGACTCACCTGTCTTTCACAAAAGCAACAAAATACATCTCTATCAAAGCCATTGCTGCCAAAATAAATTCACTCCAGGCAGTAGGTTTTTCAGTAGATAATAAACTGGATAAATTAGATACCAGAGTCTCTATGTTGAGAAACCCAGATGGCAGCACAGATCAAAACACTGAATGGCTAGAAGGCATGGTAAAAAATACAAGCAGAGAAGGACTCCGCCTGCTTTTCTTACAATATCATCAAAGACATAAGGGTCTTTGAACTTTGGAGGGAAAGTGTAGACCAAAAAAAAGAAAAGAAAAGGAATTATTACATTGGGTGCTATCTACCTTTACCCCCTCTTGATTGCACTGTTGTTTTCACAGAAACTAAGATCAGAGAGGTACAAAATACTATACTTCAAACTGAAGTGTGAGTACAGTAACACATCAGTGATTAAAATCAAAATGAAAATCTATCTAGTAATTATAATCCTCAATCTCCACTTTAACCCAGTTTTCAGATTTGTTTAGCCATTTCCTTTCACTTTCCTTGCCTCCAATATTTTGGAGAAATGTTACTAAATAGTTAAAATCTCTCACCATCATACAGCAGAAGAGAAGAATGCAGCAAATTACAAAATTCAAAAACCAAAATAAAAATACTACAGACTCAGAAGAACACATCCATATAAATATCCACTAAGCTGTTGCCTTCCTTCAGCATTATAAATAAACCATGTTGCTCTTATGGATTGAAAACAAAAATGTAATTCCACTTATTGAATATTCCAATGGTCAGCTAATATTTGCACCACAATCCCCTTACTAGCCAAAAGGAAGCCAAATAACAGATTAATCTCACACAAAAACAATGGATCTATTATCTTTGTTGTCTCTTGGGTTGTGAAGCAGATCCCAGCAGATGTTTCCATTTCTGCACAGCACAGACTTCAGTATAAACCATGGCATCAAGCGCTCTCTATTTGCAATGATGTTTTTCTTTTGACTCTTTGATTGGAATGATATTATTATTATGCTCACTTAGTATGTACTGAGCACCCACATGAGTGCATTGCACAGCTGCATAATGCAAAAAGAAAGCCACAATGCTATACAGAGATTTGATTTTTTTAAAAATAACAAAACTCCCTTTACTCACATTAAATAGGTTATTACCTAAGAAATGCTTTATTTGTTTTAGTCCTGCATGGTTACCTATTTGACAAAGTTAGATCAATTTTTAATGACTCCATTAAATTGCAATGTCTCCATTCAGAAAATGGACCAAATAAAATCCATTCTTTAGGTAGTTAAAAAGCATGAAAATAAAACTTGGCAGAATGCTCAGTCATTTCTGTATGATTACAGACAGAAACAAGAAAGTCATGTAGTTAAAATCCAGATGTTAGGATTTTTAAGAAAATGTTTTTCTTCCCAGGGTAGCATATTTTTAAGGTATATTAAAAAAAATCACAGCAAAAGGCAAATATTGCTCTGAATGTTCTCAGAGAACCATGTGCCATATAAGCAACAAAGGCACATTGTACATCTGAATTGACAGCAGGCCTTGGGAACTTTCTAGGAACTACAAATTCAAGGACTTCTTATATGCAGGGGCTATAATTAAGGCTATTTATCAGAAACTGGAGCACTCAGATAACTATCATCTCAGCCATCGTTAGTGAAATCAGCAAAACCAGCAACACTTGACTTTCAGGTACATTCTTAGTCTTTGTAGAAGTTACTTATCCTCATGTTTGAAATTTTAAGACACGGTGTCTTGTGTGTGCGTAGGCAGTGTGTATTGTGGAAACTGGCCTTAGACAACTTATACTAGTGGTGGGAAGGTAAACTTGATGAACATTTTCAGTCTGGAATTTTAAAATATTTTAAATTCATATTATTTAACCCAGAGACCCAACTTCTTTTGCTCAGTACAGACTTTATTCAGTTATCTCAACAATTTTTCTAAACGCTGTGTTTGGCACTGAGCTAATTGCTAGGGATTCAGTGGGTAAAGATAAACATAATAATGTGAAAATATATTGTTTCCGCTTTCATAGGCCTTATAGTCTAGTAAGAAAGGCAGAACTTAAATGAAAAATACAGACACACAGAATTGCAAGCACCGATAGAACAATGGAAGAAACAGATAAGATATTATAAGAGCATAACATTATGACTAGGAAGTCAAGCTAATCTAAGGGACCCCCCCCCCCCCAAGGCAGGGTCTTCCCAGGCTCCATCTACAGCTTCTTCCAGTTGATGTGTCTAACTCCTTTCACTACAACTCTTCTTGAACCTTATTAAGATAAGGGGAGGGGATTGGAGGAATGGTTGAAAAAGGTGAAGGGATTGAGAAGCACAGATTGGTAGCTACAAAATAGAGATGGGAATGTAAAGTACAGCATAGGGAATATAGCCAATAATTATAATAAATGTGCATTGTGCCAGGTAGGTACTGGAAATATCAGGGGGATCACTTTGTAAAATATATGATTGTCTAACCACTATGTTTACACCTGAAACAAATACAAAATGATATTGAATATAAAGTGTAATTGAAAAAAAATTTAATGTAAAAACATAAAAATAAAAGATCAAGTTGATTATATATTCTCCTTTCTTCCAAATACATCAGCCCTTTTTATTATCTTTCCTAATTATCTCACTTATGCTTCATGATGTGCTGCTTTGATATGTCTTTGACCAATACCCTAATTCCCTGTCCCTCTGTCTTTTGGTTGCTCCCCTCTGGCAAACTCCACACAGAACTCCTTGCCTGCTGCTCAACTCTGAATGAAGCTGGGGGAAGACTCATATAGATTGGAACCCCTGTGCATGTATGATCACAAAACTCTAATGGACCCTTAAAAGTATCTGCTTGTCAGCTGAAACCAGTTTGGCTCAGTGGATAGAGCGTCGGCCTGTGGATTGAAAGGTCCCAGGTTCAATTCTGGTTAAGGGCATGTACCTTGGTTGCGGGCACATCCCCAGTAGGGAGTGTGCAGGAGGCAGCTGATCTATGTTTCTACCTCTCTATCCCTCTCCCTTCCTCTCTGCAAAAAATCAATAAAATATATATTTTTTAAAAAAGTATCTGCTTGTCCTACTTCATTTTAAACCTTCCCTCTCATTTCAAATCCTCCTCTACCTTTCTACCATTACACATTAAATTCATCTGCTCCTTCAAAAGAAAAAAAAAGTGAAACCATTATAGTCAACCTTTTCCTTTCCAAACCTGTACAATGGCGCCTATCTGTATTTCTCACTACCTGTTGCTATAAAGTAGAGTTTCTTCTTCCTATTTAAGGCTAATTCTCCTGCTGTTTTCTCAAGAGTGAAGCAGGGTATTGAACTTTTTCCCTCTTGATATTTCACTTCTTTCTCTCAAAGCCATTTCCCCCACCCCCATTAAAAACCAAATTCCAACTTGACTACACATTTCCTTTAGTTATATCTCTCTAATCCACTCAGAGGTAAAGAGGTAATCTTTTGAAGCATTGTTTAGAATTGATGCTCTCCAATTCTATGCTTCTTATGTTTCGGATAATAGTCTGTTCTCTTGGCTTCCATGGCACTGTACATATTTTATTTTTCTCTCAAATCTCTGGTTGTGCATTTTCTGTCTCCTGTGAAAAATTTTTTCTGCCTAGTCATTTAACATTAGGGTTTCACAATACTCAGTAGGGTCTTCCTCTCTTCTCTTCTCACTCTATACTTTGTCACAAGACAACCCCACTGATTGTCTCCTATATACATATATTCTTAGATTTATAACACTCCTCTGACTTCTCCTTTTATATAAAAGGCACTTCATATTCATACATAAAAATTTTAAACCTAACTCATGATCTTCTCATCCTACTTCAAAATGTCTTGGGGCACCTTAATGATTCCTTTTGCACTGAATGTCACTCCTGTCCATTGACTTGTCCAAATATAAAACCTAGGAATCATTTTGACTCCCCCTTTTGCTCCCTAAATCCAATCCATCACCAAGCTCTCTCTGTTTAACCTTTAAATTATCATTTATATCTGTCTACTTTTCTCCATCCCTATCACTACCTACCTAGTCTAAGGCATCATTTTCATTTCAACTACCTCAGTAAGTGGCCAGCTGTTCAAGCTTCAACTCCTCACAATCAGTTATCCATATTCAAGCAGTGTTATATTTCTGAAATGTAATGTCCTTATTAAAAATCCTTCAAAGCATTTTCTGAGCTTTTTCACATAAACAAAATGCCTTGTTATATTATAACCTGAATAATTCTACATGAGTGAGTGACCTCTAACTACCTGCCTGGCTCCATCTTGCATCATGCTCCCATGCTCCTCTCTATGTTCTAGCCACCTGGCCTTGTGTTAGTCCCAGGTATGAGATATTTTTATCTGGCCATGAGCTGCTCTGAACGTGCTGTTCTGTCACACTATAATTCGGGTGATCCTTTTGAGAGTGAAATGATCCTCTATTGAAAATTATACAGGGACAATAGGCATAAACAAGAATGACTATGTCAGTTCCAATGGAGGCGTTAACATGATAATGATTAAGATACTCTAGTGAGTATAAAACAGATTCAGCACTACCACCTGAATGCCACATACCTATATAATACTCCTGCATCATTCTGTATTTGGAATTGTCACTTTCACCATGATTCCTCACAAATCTCCAGGCCCCATGATTTCTTCATTATAAATTCTGGTGAAGCTAAGCTCAAGCATTTACTTCTTTTATTATACTGTATTTAATATAAATCACTTTTCTATTGTTCTATTTTATATTACAGTTAAATATTTTATTGTTTTTATTTTAATTATGTGTGAAGTAGATTAGATCATCTATAAATTTAATTTCAGAAAAGCTAAAGAAGCTTTACAAAATATTCATTATATAAAAGAAGCATTTTGACTCATAAGATAAAACAGTCAGAGGATGTGAGTGTGGGAAAAGGTGAGATGAGAGAGAAACAGACAAGTTGTATAAAAATGAGGAAACTCCTCCCCGAGTGAGACCAAACTGGGGGAGGGGAGAAGATCAATTACTAAACCAAGTTTTGAGTTTTGACTCTTACATGGTGTGATGGTCAGTTTTATGTCTCAATTTGGCTAGGGCAAACTGCGGCTCGCGAGCCACATGCAGCTCTTTGGCCCCTTGAGTGTGGCTCTTCCACAAAATACCACGGCCTGGGCAAGTCTATTTTGAAGAAGTGGCGTTAGAAGAAGTTTAAGTTTAAAAAATTTGGCTCTCAAAAGAAATTTAAATCGTTGTACTGTTGATATTTGGCTCTGTTGACTAATGAGTTTGCTGACCACTGGGCTAGGCTATAGTTTTCAGTTATTTAATTGAATTCTTATCTAGGTGTTTTGTGAAAAAAAATTTTGTAGATGTAATTAACATGTACAATTTATTGACTTTCAGTGAAAGAGATTGTACTGGATAATCTGGGTGGACCTGATTTAATCGCAGTTGAAAGATGTTAAGAGCAGAGCTGAAGCTTCCTGAAGAAAAAGAAATCCCCTTGTGTGGGCATCTCCTGTCTGAGAACTTCCTTCCTGAAGTCATGTCAAATTTTGGACAATAAGTCTCTTATTATATATAGTCACAGATTCTATTTTTCTGGTGGAACCTTGTCTAATAGAACAGGACATTTTAACTACAACAATAATATTATTTCCATTACTAAAACTAATTAGAAGAATATTTAATATCTGAGAGTAACCAAGAAATTTCAATGCCTGCCCAAACCCTCATCTTGGGGGGTGGGTAGTTATTCCTTCTGGATAAAAGCAAGAAGGATTAGAAGAAAAAAAATAGAAAGTTGCATTCTGATCACAGACTGCCATCAGATGTGTTCACCACACAGGTTGCATTCCTCCTGTCTTTTGGTTTAATCCTGCTCCTCTTTCATTTCTTGGCTTGCAAGAAACAGCCGTGAACTTTCAGAAATCAGAAAGAAGAAAAACCACTCCATTTTGCATGGCCAGAAAGCAGTAAATCAGGAGAGGGCACCAAGGCAAATTTGGAGCCTGAGAGGAAGGTGGGAGGAAGCCAGGTTACACAGTACTTTGTTGGCAACAGGAGGATTTTACATTTTATCCTAAGTGCTAATGGAAGTTATTGAAGCATTTTGAGAGAAGGAGTGATATAATCTAACTTAAGTTTTACAATCACTCTGGCTGCTATGTGGAGTGCAAAGGGGATTTGAAAGGACCAATAGGAGAGGGAGTCTGGGAGACCTGACAGGAGGTGTGAGACACTCTAGAGAAGACAGTCTTTTAGGAGCATATCCTTAAAAAATAGTCATGAGCAGAACATCTTACTAGTATTTACAAAAATGCTCTTCTTAAAAGTGTATACAGTAGGTATTGGCAGGACCTTCAAAGCAAAGGTCCATTTGTTAAAACTATTTCTTCCTTAGATCATCAGACTTTCCCCCCAAATTACCTATTACCTGGGCTGGAAATCCTCAGTTTGTTCCTATAGATCCAGCTCCCTCTTCTCTCCCGGCTAAGCAGAGATGTGACCCAGAAGGTCTGCATCACCTCAGAGGGCACCTCTGCCCCTGACTTTCCCGTGGTTGGGCCAATAGGGAGAGACGGCAGTGATATCTGGGAGAAGAAGTGGTGGGGAGGAAAGTAAGATAGGCATTTCATTCCCCAGATTCTGTCTTGGTATCTGCCTAAGGTGGCTCTTTATTGAAGACCAGAGTAACATCACAGTGACGCAAAGAGAAGAGATCCCATCCCTGGGCCAAGCACTCTAAAGGGTCCTGTTTCGCCGATTGTCTATGCTGCTCTCTAAAGAGCAAAGCATCTGCAGGCCAATGGGACATGCCCATCCAGAGCCAACAGGACATGCCCACCCAGACCATATTCTTGGTACACAGATCCCCATCATTCTCTGGTAAAACAGTTCTGAATCCACTTGCAGGGCCTGCATTGTTGGGCACAGCTCTTCGGGGGATGCGGATCAGGGTAGAATCAGAACTTGTCAATACAGCTGGAGTGACCATATATGTGCATATAAATTATCTTTCAATGTGGAAAAAGCCAGGAGTGGGAAGAGAAGGGGGTGACTGTGGGCTGGGGGTGGCAGCTGTTCCTCCCCCTGCTGTAGTGTATACATATTTTTGTCGGGAGGCCTTCTTCATGCAGCTGACACTCAACTCTTACCAACCCAACCCTTATGGGTCTTCCTGAACCCCACCCACACCTTTGTAAGTAACCCTTACATTAAATGCTTCTCAATTAACCAGCATAGCATGATCAGTGTAGTAACTGTTTCCTTCCAGGAGGCTGCCACGTACAAAGTATAGAGGCCATAAGTTAAAAGCACACCATCATGCAACATGATGATAAAGCAGAAATTTGAATTTAGGTGCAAACTCTGTCTGAAATATCAATGTGTTATATACAATGTCCTAACTAGTTGTTTGAGCAGAAGAACCCAGTTCTAGAACACTTGGCTCTCTTTAGCTACTGGTAAGGTTGCACTATTTAGCCTGATAAAAGAAAGAGGCCTCAGTTTTCTCTCTAAGCACACATCCAGGCCATGCTCTTTTTGCTCTTTTACTTTATGGAATTTATTGTAAGATTTGCTGTTTCTGCCCTGAAGGGATGAGGCAGAGTTGCTGGTAACCCCCCCAGGCTACTATAACAGTGTCTCCCTGCCTTCTCTCAGCTCCTTGCACATAACCTCCTGCCTTCAGAGAAGACTCTCTACCCTTGATGACTGGGAAAAGGAAGTCCACTTTCCTCCAAACTAGGACTTGGGAAGTCAGAAGACAATACCAGGGTTTTTTTTTATTTTATTTGTTTTTACTAAAATTTATGTGTATACACACATAAATAAATGTGTCAGGATATATGACAAACATGCATAAGAATGGTTCTTGGGTAGTTCTAATATATATTACTCTTATTTTCTGTTGTATACCTTTTTTTACATTTTCTTTATTTAAAAGTTATTAAATTTATAATGCAGTATTTTTAAAAATACAAATGATTTTGCAACTCTTTAGTGAGTGTCCTAGAAATAGATACAGAGATAAGTAACCCTAAAAGGAGACAGACCAAGAAACAAGAATATTCTCCAAAAGAGGCAACTTGCTCCTGTTATTCTGACAGTGGAAAACGGAAAAATGTTATTAGAGTTTTTAGCAACTCTAATAAGGTCATGTGCCTACAATAACCATTTCAAGACCATACATTTAAGAAAAACATAGAAACTTGTTAAAGTATAATCAGGGTCATGGGGGTCAAGAGAGATCCCAAAGTATTTGTCATTGACTCATACGTTACATTATACCAGTAGTTACTGAATGCCCATATGATACCAGATATTGGTGATATTGGTGATGGTGCAGCAATGTCACAGCAATGAATAGGTAAGTCAAGATTTCTGTTCTCTTAAAATTTATATAATGGGGGGGGGGATAAACAAGTAATGAGGGAAATGTCTAAGATAAGTTCATTTAGTGGTATGTACTGTTAAGGCAAAATATTAAAATATGAAAGAATGTGAGAAGAAGCTGCTATCAATTTTATGGTCAGTAAATTCTTCTACGAAGTACAATATGGCTGAGCTCTGATTGACAAGAAGGGTATTTCTGCTAGAAGGAACCATAAATTCAAAGTTCCTAAAGGAAAATAAATTTGTTTTTTTCCCCGGGACCAAAAGGACCAAAAGAATGGGAAACTCAGATGAGATGGAGTCTCAGACTAACACATATATAACTTAGGAGTCCTCAGTACAGAATGCAGAAATCTCAAGTCTCTAGCAATACATCAACGATTGGACCAAGGATAATTGCCAAAGTAATATAGAAGCTAGAGGTACCACCATGGTGATGGAGGAGACTTGACTTGGGGAGGTGAACACACAATACAATATATAGATGATGTATTATTGTATACCTGAAATCTATACAATGCTATTAACCAATGTCACCCCAATAAATTCAATCACATTAAGTAACAAAAGAGCACCTTTTATACATGATCTTCTTCAGGAGGAAGAGGATTGATTCATACCCAAGTGATTCCACAGAGGTGGCAGTGCAGGAAAAGAGTTTGTATAGTATGTACTTATGTCCGCAGTATGAAGATGGGACAGAGTTTAGTACTTCATCTTGGTTGCACAGGTTGTTTTATGGATGTAATTGTTATCTACCAGCGTGGTTAATGGTTTGTATAAAAATATGACAGATGACAGATTTTGCAAGGGCACCAAACGGATTACATGCCATAAAGTGAGCCAGACTGACTTATGGGTGTTACAGCCTCAGGAGTGGACTTATTTCCAGCAATATGCTCAACTGCCATGTGCAAATATGTGAAATGGATCAATTAACTATTTCATAAAGATTTTCCTTTTTATTCAGGTTTATGAATATTGCTACTGCTTTACAGATTTCCCCCAGGAGCTACATTTGAATTTAAGAAGGGTTATTTGAAGAGGTGTGTAACTCCTTCACACTTACAGCTTCAGATAAAATGATAGAGGGGTGGTACAGCTTATTATTTTCTCACCGTTTTGCCTTAATACTCTTTTATTTCCACTTTGTTACTGTAGGCAAGACTTGATCAATGGCTATAATAAAGGATATGAGTAGTTCAGGAAAATAAGGCAAGCTAATAGGAATAAGACTGATCATTTTTCATTTTCATAAGTCCTGAAATACATTTATGATGCTACTCCAGTGGTCCCATGGGCACGAACAGCTTCTTTGCAATTGGTTCTAGATTAATGGACTGTCCTGCTTGCTAAGAAAATATTTATAAAGATAGAGATTTTCATGCATTGATACATCATCTTTTTGATAGGCATATCTAACATGGATAATTTTTTATTTAAAGGCAGAAAAGTGTTTAAAGGACTAATTATATCCTACAGCATCACTTGATGACATAGTATCAACAGTCTATTTTTAATGACAAGCAATTTGTTGAAAAATATTGCCACTTGTAAGTGCCAGTTTAAAATTCGATCAAATCACTACTATAAGATTATTTCTTTTTCAAGATTAAAAAGGAGGAGTAGTACTAGGGTTTTTGTAAAAGCAATCATAATTGCTGAAACCGGTTTGGCTCAGTGGATAGAGCATCGGTCTGTGGACTGAAAGGTCCCAGGTTCAATTCCAGTCAAGGGCATGTACATTGGTTGCGGGCATGTCCCCAGTGGGGGATGTGCAGGAGGCAGCTGGTTGATGTTTCTCTCTCATCGATGTTTCTAGCTTTCTATCCCTCTCCCTTCCTCTCTGTAAAAAATCAATAAAATATATTTTTTAAAAAAAGCAATCATAATTTATGTGAAGGTATAAAACAAACCACATAAATTTTTAAAAAATATTACGTGTATTTCAGGAACTATTAGCTGTTCTATGAGCCTAGAAAACCCATGATTAGGAATGACCATAAAAAGTTGCCTAAGTGATCACTTAAATGATTAGTCTCTCTTCCCTGGCCACTGAAGATTATGTGAAAGACTTCAAATAAATTGTTTATTCTTGGCTGAATTGGAATCTGGACACTTGAGGTCTCATCCCAGCTCTGCCACCAGTTAATTGTATGATGTTGGGTACATCGTTTCATCTCTCTGACCCATAGTTAACTCATGTGTAAAACAAGATTGTTGGAGCAGATGGCATTCAAGAGCCCCTTTTATTTTATGTTGTAGCACAATACTACTATTTTCTCTTTAAGAACTCATATGTAAGTCTGAAGAGTATAGCTGTTAGCTTAAACCTATTGTGCTGAGGACAGCCATAGCAAAATATCATGGATTGGGTGGCTTAAGAAACAAATATTTCTTTCTCACGGTTCTGGAAGCTGGAAGTTTAACATCTAGTTGACAGCAGAGTTGGTTTCTCCTGAGACCCTCTCCCTTGGGCTTGCCAATGACCACCTCCCTATGTCTCTCACACTGCCGTGTGCATAAATTCCTCCTCACTCTTCCTCTTCTAATGAAAACACCAGTCATATTGGATTCCAGCTCCACCTTTATGACCTCATTTACTTTAATTAGCACTGTAAAGGCCCTATTATCCAAATATAGTGAGCGGTTAGGACTTCAATATATAAATTTGGGGGGGATGCAATTTTAAAAATCTATAGAAATATTTTAATAATAGTGAAAAATATAAGTACTAAGTGAAAATAATTTTAAGGTTGTGTAAAATGAATCTGCGACACCAAAAAAAGTTTTATACTTTCAAATTTATATCTATATACACATATATGTTTCTCTGTGTATATATTTTTATTTATTATTGGGATCAAATTAAAATTTACCTTACTAATTGTTCATTCTAAGATTCTTAAGTATTGTTTTCTTAAAGGACTCAGTATATGGTCATTAATTTTATAAGTTCAAATTTTTAAATATAAAAAAATAAAAACAAAAACACCATAATGGATCATTCAGTCCAAAGATTAGCCTTTTATTTGCATACCGGATTATGGTACTGAACAACAACGTTCTAGGGGTAAACCTCTCATGTAGCAGTGCTGTCTGTGTGGGGCACTTCTGGACTTGTATCTCCCTGGACGATCTGGCAGGGTTTCTCTGTTCTGCTTTCACCATCATCTCTGAGTTTGGGTTCCTTTGAGCTTGAATGCTTTGTGAGAGGCAGTTGTTGTTGACTGTGCTCGCATCAGCTAGAGCACTTTCCACTGTTGCACTGGGTCTGTGGCTTCAGGTCATGAGTGGGCATGGGGTGTCCTCCTGCGCTTCACAGCAATGAGTCACACACAGTTGTAAACTCTCTTTTAGTTCAAAGAGGCTCAAAAGAAAAGCCTCAGCAGTGCTCTCAAGCTGCTTGAGGAAAAAAACCAGTTTACACACACTTCTGAGAGCTGCTTGGGGATACAGGGACATTTTATTGTCTGCGGGACACAGTTATGTTTCTGATTGGTTTACAGTGATATTTGTGATAAAAGTCAAGTTGAATGCAGCGCTTCGGCTTTTAAAGAATAGCATAGTATCATGGTTTCCACATATATACAATGGCCAAGGAACTCATCTTTCTCATCAGGATGAGGGTCCCAGCCAGCAAAGCGTTATTGGGAATACAAGAGGAGACAGAAAAGATAGCTACTCCTAAAGTTGAGGCAAAAATCACAAAACTTGTTTATATTAAGCTCTCTCTCTGGAAATTCTCTTAATTCTGGCAACCAAGGTTGGCTAATGAGTAATTACATTTCCAATTTCAAACCATTATCATCACTTACTCATTAACCATGACCCATATTATGTAAATTGCCCTTGAAATACATCCAAGGAAAAATTTTAGAAATATATAACATTGTCCACGCTGTGATTTAATGTGCTAATTCATAGATTTGTATCTGAATTGTGCCTAGTCGGTCTTGCACGAAAACCCTGTGGGTCACAAGGCAGTGGCTAGGACAATGGAGTCTCAATTTGGGTTCAATATCGGATCACTAATATAGGACAAGCTGGCTTGATGACTTGTGACCATGTGAGCTTAATCAGATGACTCAATCCCTTAGTCTCGGTTTCCTGATCAGTAAAATGGAGATAGTAATTCCTCCTTACCGCCTAAGGTTGCTGTTGTGAGACTCCAATAAATGGGTACACACAAAGCTCTTAGCAGAGTGTCTGGTGCCATGTAAGGATGCAATAAATACTAGCTATCATTGTTTTGTTGTAAAACCAGTTGTTACTGTGTTCCACTCGAGAAAGCTGGATATGTATTCAAGATGTGACTAAAAGGTAAACATATAATAATAAGATCCCATATCATGTATAGGTATAATAGCATGATGAAAACTATATATGAAAACAATATCAGCAAATAGAAACAGGAATTCTTGAAACAACAGGCTTTTTAGATCATCTATAATAATAAAAGCATAATATGCTAATTAGACCGGACGTCCTTCTGGATGACCTTCTGGATGAAGCTGGGGCTGTGAGGGAAGCCTGGGTCCCAGGTGCCTGAGGGAAGCTGGTGCCGGCAGCTTGGGGAAGAGGTTATTAATATCGTGAATACAATTCTGTTCAGTGCCTTGTGTGTTGTGCCTGGAAGGCCTACTCTTGCACGAATTTTGTGCATTGGGCCTCTAGTGTCTATATAAATGCAAGTTCCCGAATTGACATTCACTTTCATATTAAAGTAATAAATCACCAGTTGATTTTAGAAAAATAGTGCACTTGCTACCTTAATAAGAAATTTAAATTTATTTTCATATATTATGCTTCATTTTTTGTTCAAAATCACTGAAACAAACTAACATGGAACAGTAATTACAACCATATCAATGTTGAAAATCACCTTGAGTCGCTTAAATGAATTTAGGACATGCTCATGCTCATGCAGGTTGTGTCAAGGCATTCAAAATCAAGATAAAAATTCCAATTAGTAAAACGGTGTGCAGTAAAGAGAAACGTAGCTGTATCATGATTCTAACTGCAAAGCTTTTGTATTTATGGAAGGCTTCAGAGTTGTGGCAGACACTGTTGATCACTCTCACCCACTCCTCCCCCTTCTCTCTTGCTGCAAGTACACTTTCCCTCTGCACACTGAACAGGCTAGTCATTCATTTCAGCAGCCTCGTGCAGCTAGGGCACAGGGATATGATCTCAGGAGAACTCGCCCTCTGGTTTAAGGGAAAGGACTTTTTCCCTGATCTTGAGCAAATGTTAAGGAGAAAATGCACCTTCCATCTTGCCTTCAGATACTATTCCCTCTGGAAGAGTAAACTGAAGACAGAGCAGCTATCTTAGGATCACAGAGTCAATCTAAGGGACTTCTCAAGGATGCCAAACCAAAAGCTCCTGAACTAACCAACTTTGAATATATTTATGTTCAGAATGTTTATGTGAGATAATGAATCCACATTGTTTAAATCTCTTTTGTTAGGCATTCTGATAGTTGTAATCAGCGTAAGAATACTTAAGAAATAGTTATGCTGATAATAACTTTCATAACCATATAAAATTGTTATAAAAACAACTAGAGACCCAATGCACAAAATTCGTGCAAGGGGCTTGGCCCTAGCAGCCATGGAGGCTGTGGCGGCTGCCCCCACCAGCTTTTTCCGGAAGGTTATCCGGACAGCCGTTCCACTGTTTGGCCGTCCAGTCTAATTAGCATGTCCCTCTTTTATTATATAGGATAAGTTTAATTAAAATAATAAAAATCATATTTATTATTGAGAAATTCTTCCCTAGTCTTAAATCAATTCTACAAACTGGCAGTAGGTAGAAACTGATTGAACAAAAAAGCTTACAATAGAGCAAATTTAATGTTCTTATTTCATTCAATTGGGGAGGGGAGTGAAGAATGAAAGAGAGAGAGAGAGACAGAAAGAGAGAGAATCTAGGAAAATAGTTACCAAATCCTAATACAGGTTACCTTGGGTGTCAATTAAAATGAATTTTACACTTTTTGAAAAAAATATTGTGCACTTATCCTCACTTATATGTATTATTTAATCTTTGTATTAATATCTAAATAAAAATCAGCCATTTCATTTTGGAAAAAAATTAAATAAAAGCAAGGATAATCTGATCTTATCAAACTGTGATGAGGTTGGGAGAAAGTAAAGAAAGGAGTATTCATATCCATGTATTGCAGAAGTATAATTTTGCTAATTTTCGGGTGACTAATTTAATAATGTGAGTCAAAAACTAAAAAATAGGCCTCTTTACATAAAAATGCTACTCATTGATGACTGCTGCTCATAGCTTCAAGTGGCAAAAATGTAGACACCAACTGTCTACTGTTAGATCAGCAGCAGTTCGACAATGCTCAGACAATAGAATATTCTCAGTTAGATACATATGACACAGAGCAGCAATATTCAACCTTTTTCATCTCATGGCACACATAAACTAATTGCCTCAATTCTGTGGCACAACAAAAAATATATTTTTTGCAGATCTGACAAAAAATCGCTATAATTTTGATTAATTTACACTGGACAGCTTTTGTTATGGTTGGCTGTTGTTATTTTTTTTATTTGACAATTTAAGGGAAAAGAGGTCAGTGCCCCTGACTAAAGAGTCAGGTATTGCATGTTTTAAAAATTCTTTTGGCACACCAGTGTGCCAAGGCACACTGATTGAAAATTGCTGACATAGAGAGATATTAATGGCACATTTGAATTTCTAAAATGTTTGTATGTATGTTATATTTAAAGTTTTTCTGTAAGTGTGTGTGTGTGTGTGTGTGTGTGTGTGTGTGTGTGTGTGTGTATAGGTATGTTAAGGCAAAGAAAAAAATCTAAAACAATATTCACCAGATTCTTAATGGTGTTTTAAATTAGCATAGAATATTGAATTAAATATTTAATAAGTATTATGGAAGGAGATAATTTTCGCTTTTAACTTTTAGATGCATTTATTATTTTATTTTAACTTAAGGTTATATTGTTGTGAAAAATTAGTGTGGTCATGATAGTTACAAGGACACTTTATACAGCTGTGGTCGCCATTGCAAAAGACCAGACTACACAGGACTACTTAGTGAGTCATTATTGAAAAACATGGCAGGCAGGGTTGTTTGGTTTTTCCCATATGACTGTATAGATATCTAGCTTCCAAACAAGATGAATCATTATCAAACATAATTTTATTTTGCAATTTTAATCACTAAAATATTTCTTTTCTTAATAAACTGAGAAATTAACTGTGCCCTTTCATTCTCTATTTCATTTTCTATAGACGCTCAACTCGATCCATTTGTTGAAGGAGTCTAAGCACTTAACGCCTTACTCTCTAAGCATGTAACTAAGTCCTATATAGTAGTTAAATTTTCTCAGTCTTCTTCTCATCTTTACTTTTTACCTTAAATTTTCTCCCATATGATATCAAATTAAGGTAATTCCATGAAAACCTAAAGAAAATAGATATTTGACAACAGTTTTTTTTTCTTTAACTATGGACAACATTTTTCACTTTTCTTTTTTTCAGCCTTGAATGTATTTGTTGTGGGACTACCTAGGCCACAAGGGCTTTCTTTGTTGTTGTTGTTTTGTTTTAGTTATCTCTGCAACTAATTCTTTTTATTTTCACTTTTTGAATGAATGAATTGCAATTGCATGGACATTGACTGTATTCCTTTCAGCCAGTTCCCTTGGTCAAACAGTTCAGAGAGTGTTTATCCTCTTATTTAAGAATAAACTCCCTGGGGAAAGTCTTTATTTTCTCCACCAGACTTTCAGGGAAGAACAGAAAGTCAGTGGAGTTAAAAAAAAATAAATGAACATATGAAAATCTAGCATAACCAACATTAAGCACCAAGACATCTAGTCTTACTTTGCAGAATTCAGAATATATGGATATGTATTTCTTCTAGCTGTTTCCATTGTTTAATTCATTGCTTTAAATTTTGTTCTAAGCTTTTGCAAGGAAGGCTATTTGCTTGATAAGGAGTCCATATGTAGGTTTCATAATCCCTATTTCCTAAAAGAACTCAGTCTCTACCACAAACTTGAATGAGCTGCTTCCAGTCAGTGTCTTCAGGCTTCTAACATGTGATATTTAAAATCAAGTAAAATTGTTGAGGGAAGGCATTGACTTTTTTGTCAGTTGCCAATATTGACTTCACAGATAAAATTGTAGTCCATTTGCAATTTAACCATTTTATTTAGTTATACATCTTGATTTTGCCAAAATGTTATAAAAGTATATTTTTCCAATTTTCATTAAACTCATAATCACTTTTAATTTGAAATTATAGCAAACAATTTTAAAAACTTGCCTTAGAATAGTCTATCATATTTTCCCTTCTTAAACTTTGAAATAAAGACCTCGAAATGTGTCAGTTTCTGCATCAAACATTTATTTGGTTCCATAAAGGATCAGAGGAAGGTGTTGAGAAGAATAATTAGAAAATCTCTAATTTAGATTGTGTGACATGGGAGAAAAAGTTGATTATAATATTCTCATCCACAAAATAAGCAACTAGACAATATTCCCTTTAGGAAAATCCATGAAACTAGGAAGAAATTGAAGCATATGCAAATGATTTTCTTTTCTGTCAAAATTATTGAAAAATCCATATGAACTAACTTGCCCTGCTTCACTGTGTTCGATAGCTTTGAAATGTCTTATTTTCTTTACCAGTTGCAAGGGCTAATGGAAGCATATGCAATTGCAGTAACACTGTGTGGAGACACTGGTAGAAGATTTATTTAAATCTTGTGTGTTAGCTTGGTGCTCATTAAAATGGAGGATTAATAACACTCTCCACTAGGGCCAGATATAATGCAGGCAGATGAGCAGATGTCTGAGCACAGCTCTGCAAATCCTCCTTCATCTTGACCTGCATCATCCCTGTGACTCAGGTCTTGGCCTAATTGAGAAAAGATTCCAAATCATACCAAATTGCTCAGTGAACTTTGCAACCTGGTTATATATCCAAGGGGAGCAGAAAGGTGCCATGAAACTCCAATTTCTCACCTGACATTAAAAAGAATGCAAAAAATAATAATATTGTGATCCCTATGATGACAGAGGGAAAGACCTTTTCTTCTTTAATTGAGCTGAATAAGAAATGTTGGCCTCAGCTTACATCTACACTAGAAACTGTTTGATCCTCTTTTTTCTTAATGACTGAATAGAAAATTTAATGAAATAAATACTATTAGTTTCCAAAAGGGACAGTCTTAACTTTAGGAAGATTCTAGGAGAACATTTAGATGTAACTTCAGCAAGAGGGAAAGGGGTATCAATTTAAAATTTTTTTCTTAGCAAAAAAGAGTCCACAACTTTTGTTTTCTATTTCAAGGTCTTCCTGACAAAATGTTGTTTGTTTTCAGGAATATGTATATAATATACTGATGCTTTCCTACCTCCTTATTTATTTACAAGAGGCCCGGTGCATGAAATTACTGCACAGGTATGGTCCCTCGGCCTGGCCAGTGATCAGGGCCAATCAGATTCCCCGCCTCCCCACCTCCCTGCCTCCTCTTTCCCTTGCTCCTTCAGCGCCCCTACAGCTGCCACTGGTTGCCCACCATGTTCCACACCAGCCCCTGGTGGTCAGTGGTCAAACTCCTGAGGGGACACTTTGCATATTAGCCTTTTATATAGAGAGATTTTCTTGCAAGAAAAAAAAATAGCCTGCATTATAATAAGGACTGAAGATTGAGAGCTGCATTTTAGAAATCTGGATCCACCTTTATTACCAGTATAAACATTGGTGATACCAGGAAGGCTGCTTCTATGTTTTACCAGTAGAACTATATTAATGGTCTTGTCAGTAAAAAAAAAAACAAAACAAAAAAACTTGAAGTTAAATAAATCAATTGTGCCTGTAATCATACACAAAGACTGTTATAATGAAGAAGTTAATTCTATGAAATTAAACTGTGGAATTAGGAAATTAAGAGATTCAATGGCTTTTGTTGTTAGAAAGATTTTAAGCATATTTAAGATTATATCTTTAAATCTTTTCTTTAGATGAAGTTTTAAAATCAATAGAAAGGAAATAAGTTAAAAGGGATTTTGACCAATCAAGCTTTTTAACTGTAAATTCTGCACTATAAAATTTAAACTGGTATCTAAAACATTCAAATTCTCTCTATATTTCAATCCATCTCCCCATTCTGTTTTAACTTTTATTTTTTTGCCTCTGACAGCAAAAATTAAAGGGAGTGGTACTATAGAGGATTAAGCTACATCAATCTAGGCAAGCTGTGGCAGTGGTAACCCTGAGTGACAGCTGAAGTCATTTTCGATGGCAGTCTACCCTCCCCTCCATATGCAACCTTTTCTCTCTGTCCCACTTTCTCTCTCCCTCCCACTCTATTATATTCCACTGCTCGGTGTTTCCTTTCATGCCAGTCTCTCTTTCTCTTCCCTTTGCCTTTATCTTAGGCCTGATGGTGAGCCTCATAAAATATTGCCCAGCCCTTTCTCCAGGTCTAAAATATAAAAGTATCATTGACTACCTTTTTGCTTCATTAATTTCTTTATTTTTTCTGCCATGCCTGAAATCCCCAGGATTATCTTTAAAATAATCCAACAGAAGTGTCATATCAAAACCACCAGATTATGTCCAATAATACTTTCTGCTTTAATTTAATCCTGAAATAACAAAAAGAAAGATATAATATTTTTTAGTAAAAATCAGCTCTATGGAGGAGAGAATGTTGTTCTCTTTGGAAAGTTTTGTTCTCATTATTTTCCTCAGACATTGAATTTGTTAGATGAGTTCTAATAGGGGAGTAATAGAAAATAATTTCCAAGTTTCAGGAAAGAGGTAATTTGCTTGGAAAGGAATATTTACTTACATTTTATGGAAAAAGGTATTTGGTGATGCAGACATAAACATAAAACAACGAGGCTTTCCCAAAAGAAAGACTGAACAACTAATGAAAAGTCATTAAAATAGCACCTTCGGGGTAATACCTGCATCTTCAGGTTGTAGGACAAAATGCTGGCATGAGGTCCGCCACCAGCCAGTGGTATGACCTTCGGCAAGTTACATCCCTTCTAAGGACCTCAGTTTTCTCATCTGTCAAATAAGGTACATGGGTTAAATGATTTCCCTTGTCCTAACACGAGACCACAAATACTAAAACAATGATATGGTTGGCAACATTTCCCAATTCAAGTTTCCAAGGGAGTTGGTTGTACACACAGAATGAGGTCACAATGTTTCAATTTCATTGCTTTATTGAATTTTAATACAAAGATAAAGAAAAATAATACCACTGTTCAGCTCCATTCTTATAAGAAAGCACAGAGGTATGTTAATCCCTCTCTTCACCTGGGTAGCTATTGTTTAGTGAATTTCACACTGTGCCACATTGGAATCCTACCTACCTAACAGGGGTCAATCAGGAAATGCTTTAATGGTGGCCCTCTATTTTTATTGCCAGGCCTAATCACTTTGTTATTTGAACAAAATTTCTGATGTTATTAGTGTCATCTGTGTCTCCCAGCACATGGTAATGTAACTCAAGTCAACTTAATAGGTAATCAAAATATTCTGTAAATGTTATGGTTATATGGTAGCAGCAGGCATTTTCTTGCCAAAATTTGGGCATAGTATTAAATGCTTTATCAATAGATCAAAATTCTGTGAGGTAGACATCATCATTGTCCCTATTTTAACATCAAAAGTTCAGGTATAGAGGCAGAGTTAGGACACGGGGCTCTCTGACTTTCAAGACTGCAATATTTCCCCTACAACACAATCCTACCTAATAATAGACAAATATGCAAATTGACCATACCTACGACATACCCACAAGCCATGCCCACAAGCCACACCCACCATCCAATCAGAGCGAGCATGCAAATTAACCCAAACCAAGATGGCTACAGCCACAGAGAACAAGGTTTCCTAGGTAACAGAGGAAGCCAAGCTTTCCGCCTGCCCTTGCCAAGCCTAAGCCTCCACTCAAGCTACAAAGTTACAATTATAGAAGGTAAACAAATTCAAACAAATGGCAGCAGAATGGAGCTTGAGAGAGCAGGCCAGGGTTGCAGGCGGCAACAGGGGAAGCAAAGCTTTCTGTACACCCTGGCCGGGCCCACCCGCTTAAGGCAACAAAGTTTCAATTATAACCCCAACACAAATGGCTGCTGGCCTAGGAGGGAGCCCCAGGCTTGGCTCCGCTCCAGGCTACAAAGTTTCAATTGTAGAAGGAAAATAAATTCCAGATACCAGGGTCTCCGCTTGGGTTGCCAGGGGGCATGGCCGGCCTGCAAACCACCACAGGCCCCTCGCTCAGGCCGCCCCATGCCCCAAGGGAACCCCCACCTGATCCGGGACACCCTTCAGGGCAAACCAGCTGGCCCCCACCCCTGTACCAGGCCTCTATCCTATCTAATAAAAGAGTAATATACAGATTGATCATCACTGCAACACACAATATAGCTGCTTCCATGTGGTCAAAGATCCTGCCCCCATGTGGACACAAGATGGCCACCACAAGATGGCCAGCAGGAGAGGGCAGTTGGGAGGCACCCGGCCTGCAAGGGAGGGCAGTTGAGAAGGACCAGGCCTGCAAGGGAGGGCAGTTGGAGGTGATCAACCCTGCAGGAGAGGGCAGTTAGGGGTGACCAGGCCAGCAGAGGAGGAAAGTTGGGGGCAAACAGGCTGGCAGCAGAGTGGTTAGGGGGTGATCAGGCTGGCAGGCAGAAGCGGTTAGGGGCAGGCAGGCAAGCAGTTGGGAGCCAGCAGTCCTGGATTGTGAGAGGGATGTCCGACTGCCCGTTTAGGCCCGATCCCACCAGGATCGGGCCTAAACGGGCAGTCGGACATCCCTTGAGGGGTCCTATAATGGAGAGGGTACAGGCTGGGCTGAGGGACAACCCCCCTCCGTGCACGAATTTCGTGCACCGGGCCTCTAGTTCTTAAATACAAATATTAATTTTTTCACATTGCTATTATTAATAATTTGACTGGTAAGGAAGTTACATTTTTAGTTGAGCCCAGAGCTTACACTTTATAAGTTTGTTTCTTTGCAATAAAATTTTACGTGGGATCAGAATAGAACTAGAATTTCCCTTTTCTACCTATCTTTTAAATAACTAAAACATGTATTAATATACAGGTTTCAAAGTAATTTTCAGTGAATGGGCATTTGTTTTATACCCAAAGCCATTCAGATATCACATGCAAAGGATAATCAATTTGACAATGCTTTTCATTTCAGACTCCTCACTCACTAATGTGCCAAGTCCTCTCAACTGATTAAAATATTAACTCTGTGATAACAGCAGTGATTAAATCCTTCCTGTATGTTTACAGTATATAGAGAGTGCCTGGTTTTCCAACTGAAATTGTGAGGCCCATTTAGTCTGTGGTGCTGACTAGTCGTAAATTATAAGTCATTTATAAGTTATTTTATTTCGATTGTATGCCGTAGTCTATAATCACCTTGTCTCTATACTAGAAACCTTTGTGTTGGCAATAGAAAATATTTAATGAAAGGTATTTTGGGACCTACATTTCTGAATATTATGTGGAAGGCACCAAATGGCTTTCCCCAGTGGGTTGTCTTATATTTTAGAACAGTTTGATTCTATCAGATGGAGACTAAAAATGCGCATGAACTTCTAATTTTAGTTGCATCGTGAGGACTTATTGTGACATTTTCAATGAGGTTAAAGGCACAAAAAATTCCCTATTGTTGCAGTTTTCAATTACTGGGAAAGCAGTTAGACTGTGCCCCACACCTTTCTAGTGCATGATCTGCCTCTAATCTCTTTTTACCCCCATATGTTATTTAACATGTAGGGCAAGTTTTGTGTGTGTTGTAAGCTGAAATACAGATCACATTAATATTTTTAAAGGCATAAAAGCATAGTTGGATTCAGAAAAGAGAATTAGTTATTGTATATCTAAGTGGACCAAGCATCTGCCCTCAACCCACCCTTGCAAACCAGAGTTCACATTTCTAACCCATAGCACCAGGACCCCGTGTTAAGAAGAATGTCCAAAGTCTCTTACTCTGCCAAATGCATGTTCTCCTTTCTGTTGTGCTCTGAATTTTTAAATATTATATCTTTAAAAATTAAGGTGTGTTTTTTTTCTCCTATACAAACTCTTGATTGAGCACCATGTTTCAACTCATTGATTTTTGGCTTTTTGTTGTTGTTCTTAGTCAATTTTAATGATGTGCTATTGGTTGTGACAACTGAATGAAGCACATTTTCTTAGCTAGTACAACACAACTAATGCATCTAAATCAGTATTCTTCTTCAACCTCATTCCTATTAGGGTATATAATAACTCCTGTCATGGAGTCCACATGTCCCTGTCCCTAAGTGGAAGGACACTTACTTTTCTTAAGAATCTTTCTGGGCTGGCTTATCAGCTGGAAGAGAAAACAAATATAAGCATACAATGATCACACAATCTATATGCAGCAGAAGTTTCCTTTGTTCTCATCTTTTCACATTTTTCTCTGCATGCATAATTCTGTCCTTTCTTTCCTCCCACACTTAAGCAATCTCTGAATCATATTTTGGATATTAGTTGAAGAAGGCTAAAATAACCTAGCTGAGGTATACTTTTCTACAGGAAAAGAACTTGTTACTACAGGAAAAGAACTTCCATTGCTTTAAAGTCATGAAACACTTGATTTACTGTTTTTAGTAAAACCATTGCAATATTAAATTCTTTACCATATAAGAAGTAACAAGAACATGGGTGTTTTGACCATTTTCTTTATATTGTAATGGTTTTCGATGGCCTGAAACAATGTGTGTGAAATTCTAAGAAAATCCTTGGTTGGTGTTTAACTTTTGAACTATGTAGTTATACTCCTATTACAAGACCCTTAGGCTCCTGAAAACGTGAGCAAAGGCTGAGGGCCTAAGGAGTCCACAGTCAAAGAGTAAATCACCCAGGTAAACCTGATGACAAATAACCTGTCTCATAAGAGGAAATGGTGACTCCTTTCTCTGAGGCAGAGCACTCTGCTTACATCATCCGTTGGGGTCTGCTAAGGAAAAAGCTGCCCTCCCCTTACTCTCTTAGTTCATACGGAGCTGAGCATGTATCTCCTCCTCTTTCTCACTGTGCACTGATTACTTTCTGGCTGACCATGTGATATGCACAACTTTCAGCTGGGGAATCTCCATGCCATTCTATCTCTTACACTTTTTGGGAACAAGAGGTTGTAAAAGGCAGCATAAAATTAGTTTATGTGTTTATTTTTAGCACAACCAAAAGTTAAAAATCTGCACATAGTGATCACCTTGTAAGGTATATAAACTGTGCTGTATACTTGAAACAAATATAATATTGTGTGCCAACTATAATTTAAAAATAATTTTTTTTAATTTTAAAAATAATCCAGAAAAAAAAATCACAAAAGTCTGAAATGTAAACTCCATAACAGCCCTTGGCCATCACTAGAGCATGTAGAGACCAATATCAAATATTATATATTCTTGAAATTACCTATACATATGTAATAACATAACTTGATCATAAGCATAAATATTATAATTTATTTATATAGATTCATGTGGTGCCTAAAGTGATAGAATTCAGATAGGTAGGGACTGTTGTAAGGATAAGCACTTCAGACTTAGAAAAGGTCACTATTACTAATGACGAGGATGAGATAAAAAATGCAGATATTGTGGAGAAAGGAAGAGTAGTTCAAAATAAGGCACTTTATCAAGAAAAAGGGAAAATCAATTGAAGACCACACAAAGTCATAGCTCTTCATATGTTGTGTGCATGTCTTCTAAAAACAATATGGGGGTAGGAGGGACAGACAGCATTGAAAAAAACAAACAAACAGGCTGAGACTTGGTGTGAGGAACTAGGTATGAATTTTAGCCTTTAATTAATGCCTTCTGCTCTGGGCCACTGTGAGTCTGACAGTGCAGTGTTAATCCCAAGGGGGTACCATCAGTTACTCAGTCACAGAAAAATTGGATCATCTATTGCCACTCCAGTAGTGAGAACCAACAGTGAGCACCTGCTTTCTCACAACTTGTAGCTGCTGTTTAACCATTAAATACATCTTGAATACTATGTTTATTGAAATAACTTAATGGATGTCTATTTTCTATTGAGACATTGCCCTCACTATATGCCATTTTATTATTTAATTAGAGGCCTGGTGCATGAAATTCGTGCACTCAGGGGAGGGTCCCTTAGCCCGGCTTGTGCCCTCTCACAGTCTGAGAGCCCTCAAGGGATGTCAGACTGACAGCTTAGGCCTGCTCCTCATGGGAAATGGTCCTAAACCAGCGGTCAGACATCCTTAGCACTGCCACAGAAGCAGGAGAGACTCCTGCCTCCGTCACTGTGCTCACCAGCCATAAGCCTGGCTCTGGCTGAGCAGCGCTCCCCCTGTGGGAGTGCACTGACCACCAGGGGGCAGCTCCTGTGTTGAGCATCTGCCACCTGGTGGTCAGTGCACATCATAACAAGTGGTTGTTCTGCTGATCGGTCGATTTGCATATTAGCCTTTTATTGTATAGGATATTACAACACACACACACACACACACACACACACAGACACCCCTACACATTCACACATACACACAAATAAAAAATGGGTGATTCTATTGAATGTAAACATAAAAGGTTATTTTTCCCTGTGATTGTATCTGCGGCATTATTCACTCAAAGAAACATTTGATGAAACATCTGCTAACTAGTTTAATCAGTGGGATGGGAGTTGGATAAGGATCTGATGGCTATAAATGGTATTTTCTTTAGTATTTATTTCACCTGTTTTTCATAGGTAATATCTCTTGCCATTGTGAGTAAAATCCGACACGTTAACAGGTGATTAATCAAGTTTTAATCAGTGAAATAGCCTGGCAGGTCTTAATTCCTGGTGAGAAGTCAATAATAAAGCCTCCAGTATCTCAGGCCATGGAGCTACTATATTAACCGCTGTGGTCAAATTCCTATTTATTATAGTGTTTGAGACAGGAAAATATTGCACTGTCAGATGCTTATTTTTTTTAAAGAGAGAAAATAGCCATGCAATACAACTTAGGAATACTTATCTTTACTTTGTGTCAAAAAGCCATACTATTAAACTCCGTAATGGAAGTGCCACTTCTTTCAGCTTTCATCAGCAGTCCAAAATGTCAAGCAATGAGAATTTAATTGGACTAAAGTGACTATTTGACATGCAGAACTGAGCTATGTGATCAAGACTCCACAGGTAGTGAACACTTGGTGGCTGGTGGGCGGAAGAAAATGTACATTCTAATAAGGGGTCAAGGGACTTCAGGAGATCTACTATGTAATTATCTAGCCGCAGGTGAGATGGTGCATGTCAAAAAAGAGAATTACCATTCCATCACTGAAGAACAGGGGCGTCATCCACAATAAAATAAATATAAACCAAAGAGCTGAAGCCAAAGTTATCTAAAATGGTGCTATTTTGTGACAGGCTTTTAAAACATTATCTTTTAAGTGGAACACACAGTGGACACTTTTTGTAATATTAATGCTGCAGGACAGGAGGAATAACCATCTCATTGGCCAATCTAGTCATAGCAGGTTTTGTTCAAATAGTTGGTAAGGACAACAACTGCAATAAAATTGATCACATGTAATAAAAAAGCAATATGCTTTATGGAATTTCAGATATAAACTTTTCCATGTTTTTGCATATGCTATAATAATAAATGCAGTTAGAGTTCACATATTTATTCTGATTGTGTGAATAAAGGAATGAGAACTTAAGATTAACTTGAATTTCCAATAAACTGAGCACTAGCACACATGTCATATAGTTAAATGTTAGCGTCTGCCACTGGACTAGCTTGTGCTGAGAATTCCTTTTGTAGAATGTGTTACTGCATTTGCTCACATCTGACTGGTATGCTATTATTTTTGAGGAAAGCTTTCCTTTGTAAACCTCAAAACTTCAATTTAATAGCCTAATAATCACCACATTAGTAATTATATTGTCTAAAATGTACAAATTAATTAGACTCGAAGTTTGTTTTTAAATTCAGTTTTTCAAAGTCAGAGTATATTTTTAATGTAATTAACATCAATAGTCGTTCAACTTGGAAACTAGCTCACGTAAGTCTAATTAAGGAAATAAATTGCTGCATAAAGAAACATGTTCTAGATATCCAGAGTATCACGTACCATAACCTCTACATTTATCTTGCCCCTATGCACAAGCCATTTAGGGATATGAGTTGGAATACCAATGCATTGTTTCTCCTGCTGAGTCCTTCACTGGGAGCAGGTGGATACAGAATCCAGCACTGGGAAAATGTAAACTCTTCAAAATGAAAAAACTTCCAAACAGTTTTCCTCTACTAGCATGGGTGAATAAGAATATGAGGTGGGAAAAACTGAAGAGAGGATGGGGGAAGATTTCAGAAAAAGGTGGTTAGGGTGGGAGGCAGGAGAATGAGGAGTGAATGAATTTCAAATTGAAACTGGTCCAGTGGTGTTCCTGGCCTATGACAGATGTGGAAAGAAGTTGATTCTAGAAGAAAGAGAAGGAACGTCTGAGGGGCTGGCAGGGGGAACTGGTTCTGTGGATGATGAACTCTAAGGGCACCAGCTGAGAGGGGAAGCAATAAAGTATATTTATGCAGATACAATAAGTGTTTTCGTTAACTGTGATCACAAAGAGAGGAAAAAGATGAGAAAGTCGTAGACGTGTGGCCTCACACAAACACACACAACATCTTGAGGAGTCTATCAAGGAGAATATAGATTGCTGTAGTAATGACACATCGGAGCCTCAGTATCTGTTTGCTAAGCACATGAGTGAACAAGAACTAAGCCTCAGTGATAAGGGAGAATCAGAGACAGGGTAGTCCCAAGGTGAAATTAAACAATACACGGGCACCTGCCTGGGCACCACCCACCAGGGAGCACTGAACCCTATTTTCTAAAACTTCACTGTCTTTTTAGAATGGATTTATAAACTTTTGTTCTTGTCTGTAAACTATATGATGCTATAGTATGATAAAAGTAATCTAGTAATAAAGATAAAATTAAGGCACATAAAGCAATTAAAAAGTAATACTATTTTTTAAATATTTTTATTGATTTCAGAGAGAAAGGGATAGGGAGAGAGAGATAGAAACATCAACGATAAGAGAGAATCATTGGCTGGCTGCCTCCTGCACACCCCTCACTGGGACCGAGCCCAAAACCCGGGCATGTGCCCTGACCAGGAATCGAATGGTGACATCCTCCTAGTTCATAGGTCAACGCTCAACCATTAAGCCA
Source organism: Cnephaeus nilssonii (assembly GCF_951640355.1). Lineage (NCBI taxonomy): Eukaryota > Metazoa > Chordata > Mammalia > Chiroptera > Vespertilionidae > Cnephaeus > Cnephaeus nilssonii. The sequence continues at coordinate 50,326,968 of NC_137080.1, forward strand.
CACTGGCCTGGCAATAGTATCTCAAAGGCCTCATACTTAGAACGAAGAGCATGGGAAAGTGTGTGTGTGTATGTGTGCGTGTGTGTGTGTGTGTGTGTGTGTGTGTGTGTGTTTACTTCAAAAGCTGTTGAGATATCAGGACCCAAGGAAACACACTGGAGAAGCCAACAACACAGAAAATTATAACATTGGTTGATGTGGTTCTTAATGTATTTAGAGCTAATATTTAAAACAATCCTATCTAATAAAGTGGTAATATGCAAACTGACCATCACTCCAACAGACAAGATGGCCACCCCCATGTGGACACAAGATGGCTGCCACAAGATGGCCGGCAGGGGAGGGCAGTTGGGAGGGACCAGGACTGCAGGGGAAGACAGTTGGGGGGAACCCAGGCCTGCAGGGGAGGGCAGTTGCGGGGGAACCAGCCCTGCAGGAGAGGGTAGTTGGGGGGAACCAGGCCTGCAGGGGAGGGCAGTTAGGGCCAATAGAGCAGACAGGGGAGCAGTTAGGTGTCAATCAGGCTGGCAGGGGAGTGGTTAGGGGTGATCAGGCTGGCAGGCAGAAGCGGTTAGGGGCAATCAGGCAGGCAGGCAGGTGAGTAGTTGGGAGCCAGCAGTCCTGGATTGTGAGAGGGGTCCCAGATTGGAGAGGGTGCAGGCTGGGCTGAGGGACACACACCCTCATGCACAAATTTCGTGCACCGGGCCTCTAGTTATATTATAATGGGGAAAAGTAAAAAAAAAAAAAAAAAAAAAAGGACCAAAGAAAGGTAAGTTTTCTAGCCATCACTCAAACTGGTAAAATGATGGCACAACTAAATGGTGATAAACTATGCATATATAATGCAATGCCTAGAACAAACATTAAATAGCTCCACAAAGAAATAAACTAAGTAAAACTATAAATTGCAGTTAATTCCATAGTGAAATGCAATGGCATGCTCTGCTATTATATCTTTACCATAACTGCCCCATCCTCCCATCCTTATTCCAGAGAGTAATCCTGTGTTACATTGCCTTCCTTCACCTGACACTTTTCCCATAGACTGGGCACTTCTCATGAGGAGTTGCAATGTTGTTGAAATGTTATAGGAAAGAGGAGAGCTGGATTTCAGGAGCATTTTTCTAATTTTTACAAATAATTACTATTATTGTTACTTGAACTACTTATGTATTGTATTGACATAAACAGAATCTGTGTCAACCTTGCCCTAACAGGAGCTGAAACAAAAGGGATTTTTATGTCCAGATGGTCACTACTGATTCAAACGTGTAAAGCAAGGGCCTTCTGATTTGAGTAAGTGCTTTGCTCACCCCCATTTTAACATTTTTCTGAGGTATAATTGATATGAAATCACGCATTGCATGATTTCATTTATATGACAATCTCACAATGACAAAATGCACACATGAAATACACAGCCATACTTGTCATTTGTCACATGTGATGAAATGGCTTAGAATTACACACACATATTGTGCCAATGTAAATTTCTGATTTTGAAATTGCACTTTAGTTACATGAGATGTCACCATAGGGAACACAGGTTGAAGGGCAAATGGGTCCTCTCTGTACTATTTTTGCAGCTTCCTGTGAATCTATAGTTATTTCCAAACGAAAGGACAAAAACGGCATTGACAGACACAAATGCCCATGTAGTGCATGACTCCAGCTATGTAAAGTTCTACAAAAGGCAAATCTATAAAGACAGAGAACAGATCAATGGTTCTTCACCAGGGCTAGCAGAGGTAGAACTGTAGAAGAGATGGACTGGACATGGGTCTGAGGAAACTTTGGGGGGGCAATGAAAATGTTCTACAACTGAATTGAGGTGATGGCCACACAACTCCACAAACTTACTAAAACTCATTGAATCATACAATTTCAATGGGTGTTTTTATGATATGTAAATTATACTCCACTAAAACTGTCAAAAATGCATCACCTTAGTGATCATGGAAAATAAGTTCATGTTGAACTTTTCTTAACTTTTCTGTTAGCTCTGGGACGCATTTACATTTGAATTGCAGAGTGTCCATATACTAGTAGGGGCAGTGAGAAGATAGCAACAGATTATCTCTGCTTTAGGCCTCTAGAGGTCTTTTCCAGCACTAGTGTACACATGTCAAGGAAGTTGGCAAGGGAGGGAGCTTTGTGGGATGCACTGTAGGGAATCTGTTATCCCTATAGCTGCATAGGTTAGGAATTATTATCTGTTCCTATTGGGAGAGGAGAAGACACTGATATCAGCATCTACTATGTACCTTTACAATTTGTCTGTGGATCTATATTTCATACATATAGGAAGCTATAAAACAGTTGTCATTGCAGAGTATGTGCTCATTCATTGTTAGCAAATCATGTTGTCATCTTTACAAAGCCCTAAGGGAAAAGATACATGTTCACACAAACAAGCAAAAACCTTCTAATCTTTATAATCATGGTTGACTCTCTCTGACTATTTAATATCAATATTCCAGTGCCCAGGATGAAAAAAATAAGGCTAGTGCCCTATTTAGAAGTCAGGAACTCTGTAGGTTTTTAATTTATAATATCCTATATAATAAGGAGGTAATATGCAAATTGACCCTCACCCTGTCGCACAAGATGGCCACCCCCATTGGTCAAAGATGGCTGCCACAAGATTGTCGGTAGGGGAGGGTTGTTGTGGGTGATCAGGCCAGCAGGGGAGGGCAGTTGGGGGGGGGGGACCAGGTCTGCACGGGAGGGCAATTGGGGGTGACCAGGCCAGCAGGAGAGGGCAGTTAGGGGTGACCAGGCCAGCAGGGGAGGGCAGATAGGGGCAATCAGGCCAGCAGGGGAGGGCAGTTGGAGGCAACCAGGCCTGCAGGGGAGGACAGTTGGGGGTGACAAGGCCTGCAGGGGAGGGCAGTTGGGGGCAACCAGGTTGGCAGGGGAGGGCAGTTAAGGGCAATCGGGCTGGAAAGGGAGCTGTTAGGTGTCGATCAGGCTGGCAGGGGAGTGGTTAGGAGGTGATCAGGCTGGCAGGCAGAAGTGGTTAGGGGCAATCAGGCAGGCAGGCAGGCAGGTGAGCGGTTGGGAGCCAGCAGTCTTGGATTGTGAGAGGGATGTCCCAGATTGAAGAGGGTGCAGGCTGGGCTGTCGGACACGCCCCCCATGCATGAATTTTGTGCACCAGGCCTCTAGTTATTTATAAAATGCAAAGTTAAAATAACTTCTTATGATTTTTATCTTTTTGTATTCCACAAAACCATATCTTATCATAGAGGGAAAGAATATGAACCATCCAAGAATGTGTGAGCTGGGATAAACATTTGAAACACAAAACTGGATTTAAGAGGTGGTTTTAAAAAAAGAGCAAGCAAACAAGAAAACAATGAAGCAAATGAAAAGTCAACCACTGACTATGGTCTAAATGCTTGGGTCCCCTTCAAATCCTTATGTTGAAATCTTAACACCTGAAGGTGATGATATTAGGAGGTGGGGCCTTTGGGAGGTATTAAAGCCGTGAGGGTGGAGTCCTCATGAATGGAATTAGTGCCCTCATGAAGGAGACTTCAGAGAAATCCCTAGTCTCTTCCACCAGGTGAGGACACAGCAACAAGGTGCCAGCTATGACTCAGGGAGTGAGCACTCACTTGAACATGACTGTGCTGATACCTTCATCCTGTACTTCCAGCCTTCAGAACTGTGAGAAATACATTTCTGTTGTTTGTAAGGTACTCGGTCTATGCTACTTGGTTACAGCAGTCCGAACAGATTAAGACACTGCCATCCTCTATATACCATGTGTATAGATTTAAAAGGGGGATGTCTTTTTCTGTTTGGCCTATTATAATAAAAATATCATAGTCTAGGTGGCTTAACAACAGAAATTTATTTTGTCACAGTTCTGGAGGCCAGAAGTCTAAGATAAAGTTAGATAAAGTTACTAGACAATTTGGTTTCTGGTGAGAAATCTTTTTGTGGTTTGCAGATGGTTCTCTTCTTTCTGTGTCTTCATATGGCAGAGTGAGAGAGAGAGAGAGAGAGAGAGAGAAAGAGTGCTCTGGTGTTTCTTCTTTCTTCCTCTTTTTTTGGGTTAATCTTCACCAGAGGTTATTTTTCTATTGATTTTTGTTTGTTTGTTTTTTAGAGAGTGGAAGAGGGGGGGGAAGAGGAGAGAGAGAGAGAGAGAGAGAGAGAGAGAGAGAGAGAGAGAGAGAAAGAGAGAGAGAAAGAAACATCAATGTGAGAGAGACACATCAATTGCTTGCCTCCTGCACATGCCCCAACCAGGATTGGGGATAGAGCTTGCAACTCAGGTACATGCCCTTGGCTGGAATAAAACCTATGACCCTTCAGTCCATGGGGCGACACTATACACTGAGCCAATGAGCTAGGCCTCTTTCTCTTCTCATAAGGGTAAAGGCCATGTAAGGTTAGGACCCTACCTTATGACCTCATTCAACCTTTATCACCACTTCACAGGCATATCTCCAATACAGTCACATTTGGTTTACAGTTTCAATATATGAATTTTAGAGGGATACAATTCAATCCATAAAAGGGATGAAATAAAAATAGAGATACCATATGTTAAATCTCTGCCATGGGTCAATACCTGAGCTGAGCACATTCTTTTAGCAGTCTCAACAAAGCTTCAGAGTAGTTTTATGTTGTCCTACTTTATTTATTAAGAAACAATGATAGAGATATCAAATATGTTTATCAAAGTTGAACAGCTACTGTTAGAAGATTTGTATCCAGGCATTTCTGGCCTAAAAGCTCGATTTCTTATTTTATTTCTTTTTAGGAAATCATAGGTAAGTTAGTTACTATATATTCTAGTCCATGATTATTTTATTTCACATACTTTTCTCCTTTTTAATACCTGAGATATTTTATTTCATAAAATTTTCCTATTAATGTGTTTCACACCTCCTCAGATAACCTTCAAGTTCAACCATGGCCAAAGCAAACAATTCCCATTCGTACTGACAGCCTCTTACTGTTATCTCCTGCACCTCTCTGCTTTTCTTCTTTGGGGCTTTATCTAACATCATGGAAATTTGCCAAATTCAAGGGCAGGACAGCCTAGATGTACCAGGGAGTTAATACATTCAGGTACCACCATTAAATATAGAGTCATAAGAATCAAGGGAGGATAAAGTAGGTTTACAGTTGTTTGCATGGAAGATAATACAATAAAGGATAAATAAAAATATAGCAATAAACTCTGTTTCATGAACTCACAACTTTAAACCTACTTTTGCCCCACCCTGTATTGTCAGTGAGAAACAATTCTGAGAACAGTTCTACAAGATTGTTCAAAGGTTCCCCAGAAGGACTGAGCCCCCATGTCCCACAGTAGTTAGGCACTGATTATTCCTCCTCTCCACCTCCAACTCATGCTTTCTTGAATCACCTCCCTGCTTTCAAGTCCTTATCTCAGCATCTGCTTTCAGGAGCCCAGACACAGTCCTTAGACTGGTGTCCATCATCAGCACACCTCTGATCAGGACAATTCTGTATTAATTCTTTTAACCTAACTAACTACTCTTGGAAAAATACATCAATTTATTAATGACAATTAGTATTTAAAAAGGCATTACATTGCAGTGTAGGTTTAAAAACAATTAAAATAAAAAATACATTCTTTTAATCAGGGATAGTATCTAAAAAAAACCCATTTTCTTCTATATCTTCATCATCATCATTAAAATATGAATGCACAATGTTTCTGCAAACCTTGTGTTTTTGAATGTCATTTCCAAGTTCAACTATGGCAAATGAATTTATGGTAATCTGAATGATTATCATCCTATTTACATACATAAAGGGTATTATTAGTTTTTCATTGTTGTCATATGCATTCTCTCATTTGCACCTCATAGCTATGAGTTAAATAGGATAGATGTTATCATGATTTTATACATCAGGAGATAAAAGCTTTGAAGGAGCTAAGTCAAGCTCAGCTACTCTACTGTGTTTTTTCATATAAACAAAAAGATAATGATTTATAATCCATGAACCTAATGTTGCACTTAGAGTTATGTTGACTTGTTTATTATAATTAACTCTTTTTTAAAATTATATATGTACTTTTGGACTAATTGCTTACTTCCTGGTTACTATAACTCTAATTCATATTACAGCTTCTTATGGCCCAGAATACTAAAACAAACTCAGTTTCTTCAATGTGGATCTCTTGTTTTCTTTAACATCAACATTGTTTTTTATTGTTGTTGTTGTTTTTAAATATATTTTTTTATTGATTTCAGAGAGAAGGGAGAGGGAGAGAGAGAGATAGAAACATCAATGATGAGAAAGAATCATTGATCGGCTGCCTTCTGCACTCCCCCTACTGGGAATGAGCCCACAACCCAGGCCTATGCCCTTGGCCGGAATGGAACCTGGGACCCTTCAGTCCGAAGGCCAATGCTCTATCCACTGAGCCAAACTGGCTAGGGCAACATCAACATTGTTTTTAAGAGCAAGTATATTTTTTCTGAGATGGCCAATGTCATATCTACTCAATTTATTTTGATATCCGATAGGAAATGAGTCAACATATGGTGACATTATTTTTATCTATTGACTCCTGTCACTCATTCATCTAACTTGCCCATCTCTAAGCCCTGAATAGCTTCAGACCAGGGACCTCGCCTACCCCTTTGCTTCAGACCTCCAACTGTTTCTGTACATGACAGCTTCCATGTAAGGAAGCTGCTACTTTCATCAGACAACCATTGTTTCCCAGTACCACCAACACCTCCATCAGTCCTGCAACAGTACCAACCTCTCCACAACCCACCTACTTCTCAACACATGGGAGTAGTACCTGCTAGCCATGCCAGGGCTTGGCCTCTCCTAGTGAGGACAGTCATAGACTTCACGCTCTTTGAAAAGACATTAGTGTAGTCCCAGACTGTTTTGGCAAAACTCAATTTTCCATCTGTCTTTCCACCGGCATTTGTCTCCTTTATTCTTGTATCACTACGTCACTCACAACACTTCTGACACCAGATGTGTGGGGGTTCCCCCCCTCGCCCCTCCCCCCCCCACACCAAACATTTCTGAGACACCAGCTGGGTGTCCTACAATTTGATTCGATTTTGACACTATCTACCTGGAGATCCTATGGATTAAGGGCTCAGCCAGGAGACTGCCTCCCCTCCCACTCCCACTTCAGATGCCAACAGCAAGCAGCAGGTCCCTCGGGCAGCCACAATTCACTGCCTTATAGTGTGGGATGTTATGCTGAACTGAGGCAGCATGTTGCATGCAGTATATTGAGTCCAATTTGGCTACAAATTTGGAGGTTCCATGACCCCTTCCTTGAGTTTGATTGATTTGTTTAAGCAGCTCACAGAACTCAGGAAAACACTTACTGTTGTTTACCAGCTTATTAAAGGATATGGTCAAGGATACAGATGAACAGCCAGATGAAGGGATGCATAGAGCTGGGTCTGGGAGGGTCCCAAGCACAAGTGCTTCTGTTCCCTCCTGGTATGTGGATGTGTTCACCAACCTGGAAGCTCTCCAAACTCCTTACTTTAGGGATGTTTTATGCAGCTTTTATCACTTAGGAATGATCCATCATTCACTTCATTTCCAGTCCTTCTCCCGTCTCAAGATGATTGGGGGCGGGGAGGAGGGGCAGTTTCAGGGGCTGAAAATTCCAAGCTTCTAATCATGGCTTAGTCTATTCGATGACAAGCCTTCATTCAAGAGCCAGCCATGGGCCCACTCAGAGTCAGCTCATTAGAATAAAAGACACTCCTGTCACCCACAAAAGTACAGGTTTTCAGAAAATGTGTGCCAGAATCATATATATTTCCTATTATCTCACACGGACATACTTGTGTTCTTAATAAATGGTACGGGGTCATGTTAATTTTATAAATAGGCAGACATTTTCAAAAAGAGGATTTATGGACCATATGAGATCATTGTGCCACCATAGGATTGGGACACAAGACCTTCCTGCAACAAACTTCTTTTCCTAATTCTGCTATGGCAGTCTGATAAAGGGAACGAGATGTGAAAGTCCTTTTCCAAGAATCCATGTTTTTATTAATTACACTGAATAGTGCAAACACATGAGTTAGATGATATCCTTAGGTCTGATCCACTTCAACTGATAAAAATCCTTTAATGCCATTTAATATGTTTACTTTGTTTTTATTAGATTTTATTGATTTGACTATAGATGGCTATGATTATATAATTTAGAAAGAAATTGCTTCAGGATATAACAAAAATACTTTATTTCATTAGTTAAATCATTATGGTGCCATCAGTCTGCTTGACAGTGTCAATGACATTGAAACTGCGGTTAATCAATGAACCAGAGTAACCTCAAATTTATGGTGGCACAGTACCTTTCTAAGTAAGACTTAAGTTTGAATAGTGTCATGTCCTCAAGTGGAAGAATTATTTTTGGTAAACTTTCAAGTACAGAAAAATGTCTCTGTTTTACTTTTAAAAACTCTCAAGACTAATATTTCTTTCTTCGTCAATTTGATTACTAAGCTTTAGTATCACATGTATCTAACAAGAAAGAAGTGTGTTCCTTATGCATTTCATTTCAAAAGGAACAAAGGCTTAAGAATTACCCAGCATCAAAGTTTAATTCCTCCCTAATGTTACTTAGGCTGTCGGGTTTCACTGAGGAATTCACTGAGGTGAAGATATGATAAAACAATAATGAGGTTAAAACCAGACATTCAGACACCGTAAAGCTTTAAGAAACGGTTAAGTGCTAAAAATGAAGTACCTCCATACTTTATACAAAAAGAATAAAATAAAATGATGGCCTGAATTGTTAAATAATGAAAATATAATGTCAATAAATATTTTTCACTGTGTGCTAGTATTTTACACAGAGCAAAGTTCTTGTTGAGGCAGATATGACTAGAATGTTTGTCATGCAAATGTCTTCAGTTTAGTAAATGCATTATAAACTGAGCTTTGATAAAAATTGTCATCATGCCGGCTTTTATTATCATACTAGAGGCCCAGTGCATGAATTCTTGCATGAGTGGGGTCTAGCTGGCCCTCCCCGATTGGGGCCGGGGCCAGCCGGGGGGAGGGGATGCCAGAGGTTGGCCGGCCAGCCCTGCCCCCAATGGGGCAAGGGAAAGGGGATGATCAGGGCCACAGTGTGCATCAAAGCAACTGGTTGCTCCAGTCATTCTGGCGTTTGGGTTGCTTGGCTTTTATATATATAGATCTGAAAAGTCATAGGGAATTGTAACTTCTTCTGCTTGGTTTTTATTCAGTAGTTTTATGTTGGTTAATTTTATTTTATTTTTTTGTTACTCTGGTGCAAGTGCCATTCAAATTCAAAAGATACTGAGATAATAGGTTCTTGAATTACTACGAGTATTGCTTAATTCTTATGGGAACTTCAGAAGGGAAATATTGACTCATTTAATTTAAATTCCTATAAAAATACATCAGAGAAGCTATCTCAATGGTTTATTAGACTATCAGTATAAAATTTTTTCTTAAGCAAGTAAAACTCTAATCTTTCTAGGTACATCTACCTATCAAGAACTACTAAGCAAAAGAGAGACAGATTCATAGATAGAGAGCAGGCAGACAGCTCTGGTGTGAATGTGTATGTGGGAGGGGTTGGGTATTAGGGGTGTGGGAGAAGGGATTGAGCAAAAAAGAAAAAAGTAGAGAGAACTCATGGACATGGACAATGGTGTGGTGATTGTAAGGCGGTAGAGGTGGGAGAGGGCATAGAGGGGCTAAATGGAGATGAAAAAATTAAATTAAAAAAAGAAAATTCTGTATTAACTCTATTAATGATACAAAATTAACAATTAAAATATTTCTTCTCAGGTGAACAAATATCTCCATGCTTTGGTTTTTAAATATTATGGATATTTTTTCTTAATTACATTGTATGTATCATTGTAGAAAGTGGCAAATTTTCAAAAAAAGAAGAAAGAAATAAAAAGCCCCTATAATCCCACCATTGTTGCTCTGGCCAGGTGGCTCAGTTGGTTGGAACATTGTACCATACACCAAAAGTTGGGAGGTTCAATTCCTGGTCAGGACACATAACTAGGTTTCAGGTTCCATTTCTCCATCAGAGCATGTATGGGAGGCAACCAATCTATTTCTCTCTCTCGCTCTCTCTTTCTCACTTCTTTCTCTAAAAATCAATAAGAACATATCATTGGATGAGGATTAAAAAAATTCATGATTGATATTTTTTTGTATTTGTTTGTATACACATTTATACACACAAATACACACGCATAGTTGAAATTATATATACCATGTCATTTATCAACATTTTGGAAATACTGTGTAAGTAGTTTATACTATTCATTGCATTAAACTCATTGTGTTAATATGCTATAATTTATTCAAATATTCTGTAATTAAAATGACTTTTTCTTTCTGTTTTTTATACAATGCTGGGATGATCATCTTTGTACTTCAAATTTGGTCCACATTTCTAATATTTTAGAAGGGAAAAAGTAATAGAATTCTCAGGGCAAATAATGTAAAATTACAACCCTCACAATCCATATTGCCAAATATTTTTGTAATATTTCTTTATCGGGACTCTAAAATCATGTATATACTGAATTCTGCCAAATGTTACATTACAGCATGTTAAACCCAAGCTGTTTTGGGTTTTGAATTTCTCCATTATCCTTGCATGTTACAATGGAACTATTCCAAGTATGAGGAGGATAATTTACTACCATTAAAAACTGTGATAAAAGTATGTTTGCCCCATTTATCCATGCATAAATAATGATACATTTGATAATACTTTTACTTTTACTAGGTGTACCAGTTAATAATGCGGATTTTGTGATCAAAGAAAACACGATAATTTCAAGAGAAATATCAAAAGTGTTTTATTCAAAGTAATGTCCATTGCTAGCTACACATTTCCCCCATCTTTAAGTGATTTGTGGATATCATCCCAATAGAACTTTTCTTCTTTTGAGGCAAACCATTCAGAGACACAATTTTCCACTTCTTTGTACGTTTTGAAGTGCTGCTCAGAAAGTGCGTGTGCCATCAATCAGAACAAGTGGTAATCTGAAGGAACAGGGTCTGGTGAATACAACAGGTGGGTTAATACTTCCCAGGCAAGATATTTTAATGTATCTTTAACTGGTTTTGAAGTGTATGGTGCATTATCATGAAGCAAAATTACTTTGCTGTGTCTTCTGGCACATTCTGGTCCTTTTATGATCAAAGCATGGTTCAAATTAATTATTTATTGTCGTTAGCGATCAGTATTAACAGTTTCACCTGGTTTTAGAAGCTCATAATACACCACACATTCCTGATCCCACCAAATGCAGAGTATTGTCTTCTTTCCGAAGCGATTTGGCCTTGCAGTCGATGTTGATGGTTGACCTGGATCAACCCATGATTTTGTGCATTTGGGATTCTCAAAATAAATCCACTTTTCATCACCAGTCACAATTTGATGCAAAAAAGACTTTCTTTTGTGCCATTGAAGCAACATTTTACTGATGACTTTTCTGTTTCCATTTGTCTTTTGTTCAGTTGATGTGGCACCCATTTTCCTTCCTTTAAAATCTTTCCCATTGCTTATAAATGATCGGAAATTGTTTGCTGAGCAACATTTAATCTTTCTGCAAGTTGTTTTTGAGTTTGACACGCATCTTCATCCAATAATGCTTGTAATTGTTGGTCTTCAAACTTTTTCAGTTGACCTGGACGTTATTTGTCTTTCACATCAAAATCATCACTTTTAAAGCATTTAAACCAGCGTTCACAAGTATCTTGAGATGGAGCATGTTCACCATAAGCTTCTTGGAGTATACGATAACTTTCAGCAGCACTTTTCTTCAAAATAAAGTAATGAATTAAAACTTCCTGCAAATGCTCTTTGTTTGGCATGAAATTCGGCATTTTTAAGCGTAAAAATATCTATGATGTTAACACCTTCAGAATATTTGACATATGAAGTTTTGAAGCTTGTTGTCAATACAACAAAATAGCATACATATCAAATCGCATATATATCCACATATGTATAACTCCATCTATCGAAAAAAATCTGCATTATTAATCAGTACATCTAGATATATTGGGCAAGAATACAGTGCTCTACTATTAATCTGTTCAGGTTGGCCTGTGTGGCTCAGTTGTTAAGCATTGACCTATGAACCAGGAGGTTGAGTTTCAGTTCCCCAGTCAGGGCACGTGCCCAGGTTGCAAGCATGATCCCCAGTGTGGGGCATGCAGGAGGCAGCTGATCAGTGATTCTCTCTCTTCATTGATGTTTCTATCTCTCTCTGAAAGCAATAAAAATATTTTTAAAATACTGTTCAGTTATATACTTTCAATTCAAAAGATAACTAATCTCTCTAACATTTTAAAATCAACTCAAAATATTTCTGTTTACTAACCACAGCAGGAGAGCACCCTGGAAATGCACAATATTGGAGACAACATTCTATCTTAAAACTTTATAGAGTTGTCATATCCTTATTGTTTGACAATCAGGTTGAATAAGTTTAGGGTCATATATCAATTTGAATCAAGGAATTCTACATAAAGCCAAAACCATTGCTGGAAACAATGAACTATAACATCTTCAGCTAATTTTTGCTGCCTCACAAGTATCCTGTCAAATGATCCACAAATAGACAAGGGACTAGAAAGCATACCAAGATACTCTGACCATCTGTTGGTAGATTCTCAAACAGAGGTTGGTGCCAATAAGGCAGTTAATGTAACACCAAGGTCAACATCTAAAATGTTATGCTACTATATTTTCAAAAATCATTATATGGGTTCAGATCCAAACATCCTTCCTGTGCTAAAATAAAATAAAATAAAATAAAAATTAACTGCATTTTGCATATTATATTCAGTATCATGTATGGAAAGAGATACAGTCTTCTCTACTAGGTAATGTATCTCAGTCTATTACTATTGTCTCCCATAGAGCAAGCTTGCATTTCTCTCTAACCTCCTACTTCCTTCATTCTGTCCTGCCCTAGGGTTATGGCTATAGAACAGAATACACTAAAATGTTGAGATCCTCTATTCAATACTGCAACTTTATGGTATACTTGAACCCAAATTCTAAATAAGCTCTATAGCAAACTCTATTGGTATTAAAGTAGGTAGGACAGGCCTGATTAAATACACATCCATTTTTTATAATTGAAGTATAAATTAACATACATTATATTAGTTTCATATGTATATCATGATGTTTCAATATCTGTATATTTTGTGAAATGATCACCCTAATAAGTCTAGCTAGCCTTTGTAACCATACAATTGTTTTTCTTGTGATGAAAACTTTTGTCTACTTTCTTGACAACTTTCAAATGTTCAGTACAGTATTATTAACTACTAGAGGCCCGGTGCATGAAATTTGTGCACAGGAGGGTGTTCCTCAGCATGACCTGCACCCTTTCCAATCCAGGACCCCTTGGGGGATGTCCAACTGCCATGGGATGGGGCCTAAACTGGCAGTTGGACATCCCTCTCGCAATCTGGGACCACTTACCTGCCTGCCTGCCTGATCACCTCTAACCACTCTGCCTGCCTGCCTGATAGCCCCTAACCACTCTGTCTACCTGCTTGATCACCCCTAACTGCCTCTGCCTGCCTGCCTGATCGCCCCTAACTGCCTCTGCCTGTCTGCCTGATCACCCCTAACCACTTCTGCCTTAGCCCCCGCCACTGTGGCTTTGTCCAGAAGGATGTCTGGAAGACATCTGGTCTATCCAGTCTAATTAGCATATTACCCTTTTATTAGTATAGATAGTCACTGCATTGTATATTACATTCTTGTGACTTACTTATGTTATAACTGGGAGTTGTACTTTTTGACCCATTCACCCCTTAGCTTCATTTGGATCTTTATTCAAATCTCACCTTTTCAGTGAGACAGATGTGGCTACTCCATCTAAAACCACAGACATGTCCGAAATCCCCTGTTCTCTTTCTCTGCTTCATGCTTTCCTTCAGCATTTACCACCATCTAACATACTATGCATTTTCCTTGTGTATCTTTTTAAAAAATATATTTTTATTGATTTCAAAGAGCAAGGAATGGGAAGAGAGAGAGAGAATCATTGATTGGCTGCTTCCTGTACATCACCTATTGGGGAGGTGGGGCTGGAGATTGAGCCTGTAACCCAGGCATGTGCCCTTGGCCCAAATCTAACCTGGGACCCTTTGGTCTGCAGGCTATTCACTGAGCCAAACCAGCTAGGTCTTCCTTGTGTATCTTATTGATTATTCATCCTTCCCTGAAGTATAAAGTCTATTAAGACAGATATTTTTTCCTGTGGTTTTTTTCCCACTGCTGTATTCTCAGGCCCTAGGACAGTGCATGGCACATTTTATATGCTCAGTAAATACTTGCTCTGTGAATGATTACAACTTAGAAATTCTGTATTAACATTGCTATGTGCTGAGTGGCGTTCACATGCCTTAAAGAAGATTATTTTTAAGATTTAACCTTGTAACTTATTTCCTTTTTTCACGTGCAAGGCTACTATGGTATAAGACATGGTGCATATCCTGAAATATCTAGCTGAGAAGAAAAGATATTTAAAAAATTGTAATGTATGTTTTTGCACAATGACAAGGCCAGGATTATTCTTAGAATATATTCTTCTAGTTCCATGGTCGGCAAACTCATTAGTCAACAGAGCCAAATATCAATAGTACAACGATTGAAATTTCTTTTGAGAGCCACATTTTTTAAACTTAAACTTCTTCTAATGTCACTTCTTCAAAATAGACTCGCCCAGGCAGTGGTATTTTGTGGAAGAGCCACACTCAAGGGGCCAAAGAGCCGCATGTGGCTCATGAGCCGGTTTGCCGACCACGGTTCTAGTTGAACACTGACTGTAGGCTCTGACTTTTATTTCTTCCTACTGAATCAAAAGCGGAGAGAAGGAGAGTGTGCTGGAAAAAAATGCCATCTTCATCCTTCCCCTTTTTCTGAGAAGCTGCAAGGGCTCATGGCTAACATCCCGAGAATTTCCTAGAATTCATTAGCCATTGTTACTACATATGTTTTAACTTGCCCACAGTGAGCTATGTTCACTTGTGGACATTTTGTACAACAGGTTAAAAGCTCAGTGACTGATGAGCCACAAAAGCCATGTGTCCAGGACTAGTGGGACTTCACCACACCACTCTTCCCTATCTGTTGCTTTGCTCTTCCAACCCAGTGGTGACCAAGTCCCGTCAATTCTGACTCTGAATCATGCTCCACTGCATCCCTTCCTCTTGCCCTCACCACTTCTCTCTTCTGTCACCTGCATCACGTCTCATCTGAACTATTGTGACTGCTCTTCCAGGCCCCAGGATGGTTTGACTTCTGATCCTTTTTATATTCCACCTGCTGAAAAATGAATTAAAAATTCAAACCTCTGAAAAACCTAAGGACCTATTACCGCAATACTAAAACCCCTTCATTGCTCCCCGATGCCTTCAGGCTAAAATTCAAACTCCAACCATAGCCAAGTCTTCTCATAATCGGGCATCTGCCAATGTCTGCAGACTCAACTTCTCTGACTCATGAGGTTTTACCATCCAGATGTTCTTAACTGTTGAAGGATCCTTGAAAGTGCCATGCTGAACGTGGTGTGCAGAGTATCACCTCTTCAGCCATCCCCTTGGCTACCAATTTCTTCTCATTATTCAAAATTCATTACCTGCCAGGTCACATCCATCAGGAAGCTTGCCTGATTAGTTTTTTGCCTTCCTCCTCCTCAGCCCTCTTTCCTCCATTCTGGCTAGAATAGAATTTTTCTATGTATCCTGCACTTATATTTTTAACATAGGATTTTCCACACGGTGTTGTAACTACATGGCTCTCCATACTTCATTTCCTCTATAAGTTGCAAAACCTTAATTCAGGACTTAATGAACTATGCCTTCTCACAGTCCATCTGCACCTAAGCTGCCAATGTTGGTCCCAATGTGGCTGGTCCTCTTTGCCCATGATGACTATTGTAGGTCTTAGTATGACCATTATCTTGGATTGAGTAGCTTAGCATATTTCCAGAATTTTTTTTTTATCAGGAAGAAAGTTAATCCTTTTCAAGTGAAAACACAAAGGCTTTTCTCATTTATTTTATTATTTATTAACTAGAGGCCCAGTGCACGAAATTTGTGCACTCGCGGGGTGGGGGTCCCCTCAGCCCGGCCTGTACCCTTTTGCAGTCCGGGACACCTCGCTCCTTACTGCCAACCTGCTCACTGCTCCTGACCACTCAGCTCACTGCTCCTTAGTGCTGCCGTGGAGGCAGGAGAGGCTCCTGCCACCCCTGCTACATTCGCCAGCTGTGAGCCCAGCTTCTGGCTGAGCAGCGCTCCCCCTGTGGAAGTGCACTGACCACCAGGGGGCAGCTCCTGCATTGAGAGTCACAGTGACCTGCCATTCAGCTGTTTGGTCTATTTGCATATTAGGCTTTTATTATATACTAGAGGCCCAGTGCACGAATTCGTGCACGGTTGGGGTCCAGACGGCCCGGCCACAATCGGGGTGGATGGGGGCGATGCCTGTCGGGAGGAGGAGATGGTGGGAGGTTGGCAGGCCAGCCCGCTCCATTGGGGTCTGATCAGGGCTGGGCAAGCTGGGGGGAGGGGGCCACAGGTGATTGGCTGATGGGCCCCGCCCCCAAATGGGGTGAGGGTTTCAATCGGGTGTCAGCTGCCAGGGTGAGGGGTTGTGGGAGGTTGGCTGGCCAGTCCCACCTCCGATTGGTGTGGGGGCGGCCAATCAGGGTGGAGCTGGCTGGGGGAGAGGCAGCAGGCCGATCGGGGTGGTGGGGGCCCATCGGGGGTGGGGCTTGGCAGGGGGAAGGGCTGCAGGAGGTTGGCCAGCCTGTCCTACCCCCAGATCAGGCCAGTTTTCTGGCCGCAGTGGGCATCATAGTGACCAGTTGTTCTGGTCGTTACGACATTCTGGTCGCTGGCTTTTTATATATATAGATGATTGTATCTTGGTTGATTGTAAAAAGAGAAAAAAAACACACAATTGGGCTATTAAATGTCTGAGAATGTATCTAGAATTTTGTGTAACTTTATAGAGAAGCAAATTGACTCCATATATTATCTCAGTGTATAACTTATGGTACCATAACTACACCATGTAACTAGGACCCCCATACTTATTTATCTGATTTCCCAGTAGGCTAGGATTCTCTTGCCTCTATAGGGACTGCAGTGGTTCAGATACCATTTGCCCCCAATCAACCACAGGGAAATACTTATTTTCTGCCTGTGGCAGGTACCCCCATGCACCAGACCCCTGACTCTGATTTTTCTTCTTCTTGCTACACAATGCGAAATACTTGGATGGAGCTGATCTTGTATTGTTTTTCTCTCACTCATGCTATGATTTACCCTCAGGAATCACTGCCTTCTTTTGTAGTTGGTGCTCATCACCAAAAAGTTCAATGGCTTTCTTTGACTTTTCTGGCAAGCACTCTGACCAGGACCCTTTGAGATGATCCAGCCAGCAATCTCCTCTCTATTGATGTTTGTTTTATGAGAGTTATGAGAAGAGAGGGTCTTCAACTGTCCTTAAAGAGCTGAAGTATATTAGGTTGGATATGTTAAGTATTAAATGCATGGCATAATAAGCTACAAGAGTTCAAAGGCTACCGTTTTATAAAGATAAGTTTGTGAAAAGTAACCAAAGTTAAGCTTGCTGAGAATGATGTAAAGACAGAGCTTAAATTAGATATAAATTTTACATGAAGAAGTTGAAGTCATAATAGAAAAGATAGCATATTTAATAAATATTGATGGAAGGAGATAAAGAGATATACATCAATTTGTATTTTAAGCCACAGTACTGGGCCTTCTGGGCATAACACAAAAATAGTTGAACAGCACCTAGGGGTTGAGAACCTGCTTTGGAATAGGAGGGCCTGGGCTCAAACCCTAACTCTTCCTCTTCCTAGACTTAGGAAGTTACTTATTCTCTCTGTGAATCAATTTGTTTATCTCTAATATGAGAATAACAATAGTGTGAATTAACTATTATTAACCATTATTAGTGAACTATTATTAATTTTATTATTGTTATTATTAATACTATTAATCTTTCTCAGATATACACCTAAAGTGTTTAGATACTCAGAAGCGTATTGCCCTCTGAACAACAGTCAAGTAGAGACTATCACATACATCTCACAAATGAGAGCATTCATTTAAGAATCTGAAGAACTGTGGTGGCTCCAGGGTGTGTTATTTATAGAACTCATTTGGAGCGGTCCAAATCTGTCCTACTTTATATTCTCCTAATTACATATGTTGTTAAGAAAAAAACCAACCCATGTTTCTTTGGTGTCATTTAATAAAATTAAACCAATCAATCAATAAATCTCATCTTCAGTTGTGAATTACTTTGCCAGCCAGCAGATTGCCATTGTGAGGTGAGTCCTGGGACTGGGATACATACAGGGTCCCTTTGGGTTACATCACCCCATACCTTAAGCTGTTTAACCCATAAAGCCCAGGACATGGAGAGATACTTTTATTAGCCATACTTTTGATCGGAGAAAGAGAATAAAGGCTTTTCCTTTGTGAGTATGATTTGAGCGTTTTTGAATTAGTATCTTATGAACACTGATAAAGCAATAATGCAAGGGCTCATAAGCTCATGTTATTTGGTCCCTTGTTTAGGTTGCAACTCTGAGCTATTTAGTTGCTATGGTGACAATAACGATCAAGGCTGATTGGAAGGAGATAGCATCTTATTGGGGATTTGTGTGTTTTTTTTTTGAAAGGGGAGAACACATTCCGTATTGCCCTATTAGCAAAGATATTGGGTTACATCCATTTTGATTAGCAAGTCTGTCTTTTTTTCTTTTTTCAGTACAGTACTTTATGAACAACTCTTTAAGACCTGACGTGGGATTTAGCAAGCTTAAGAGAACCTAATCTCCATCTAATGGTATTTTTCTGAAAGTAGTTGCTCAGTGTATGAATTATTATTAGAGAAGGAATACTAAATGTAATATCAAAGTGCCAACTTCAGAAGTTGTACAAAGCAATGTACAATATAGCTTTTCCATTGATAGAATTATTTAATTAGAATATATTAACAGAAAACTATAACAACTCCAGCAATAAGTAAATTATGAGGGCTTATTTCTTTTTAATTTTCTGATCCCAGCTGGAACAAGGTGTGATTGGAGAATGGTTTAATTGTTCATGGACATCTGTCTTTGGACTCAATTGAAAAATAATATCCTGAGTATAATATGACCTACAGAATTTTTGACATTTTTATATCTTTCACAATCAAGTCTTTGTCAAAAAGTCAGGTAGTGCAACTCCTAAAAACTTATGGATGCATTTAGAGTAGAAAGGAATAAAAACCTGGTAATATATCAATCTGCACAGCTGGAAAGCAGATGTTCAATTGAATGATCTCAGTACTTAGAGAAAGCTATTAAACATGTTACTTAAATGAGAAATTCTTATAATTTATTGTCCTCATATTTGACTTACTTCTCTTTGAGTCTTTCAATTAACTCTGGAATTATTATTATTTCTAATATTATTGTTGTTGTTGAAGCCAATTACCATGGAAGTTTGACTCCATGCAATACAGTACATGAGTGCTAAGAAATGCCCAAGGCTGCTGTCAATCAAAGTAACTGGTGAGTTATAAGTTGTTTACTGTACTGGGAAATTAAGTGATGAATGTGTGCCAACCAGTAAAATGTGACATTTAATATTAGATGTACCAGCTTTAAATAGGTTGCTCATTCATTTATCAGAGTGCCAAAACGGAGCTTTAATGGACCTACAACAGTTGGCTCTTTAAAGCACCAGTGACTACGGTCCACGGCAAGTGGAAGGGGAGAACATGCTTCCCTGAAGCCCATTTACATCTTTTTTTTTTTTATGATTACTGACCAATCACATAAGCTTCCACTACTTCCTTTGATTCCACCAAATTATTTGGTTGAATCATCACTGGCTCATTATATTATTATTTAGTAAACCTACAGGGGTTTTTATTATCCTCTAAAAAATTAAAGACTACATCTTGATAGCATTATTTGGCTACTTTAGGTTCACATTGCATGACTTCTTAGTCTGTGATTTACTAACAGGATTTCTTTCAGGGTCATATCAGAGGGCAGAACTGCCCAGAAGTACGAGAAACACTTAATGAGATGCCCAGAGGGGCTGGCAAGGAAAATTCCAATTCTGAAAGTACCACTTAGGCATAAGTACTGTGTCCCCCTCCAGAGGGAAAAAAAATCCCTTTTCTCATTGTCTCTTATTAAAAACAAAAATTAAATGCTTGTGAATTGGTGCTCCATGAGTCTAGTTATGTTATCTCCCAGAACACATAATTAGATAATTACATTTTGGACAAAAGTGTACTATAGTAATTCACAGCACAAATTCTAGCTAGGGAATAGAAATTGATACATGAAATATGTATCAATATAAATATAAATACATGCATATGTGCTCTATGCAGGCTGGAGCTATTATGGGCCATTAAAAACACTGGAGCAAATAGCTCCTGGGGATTAAGCTCTAAGAGCTCTCTTTATAATTAGAAGGCAGCTAATCCCTGCTCACCTATTTGAGTGCTTAGCTTCCCCAATGTAACATTAAACTATTATTTCTTATTTGTGGTGCTGCTTGAGCATGCAAATATTGGCAAAAAATGCCATCGTCCAAAGATTTTAGGATGCTTCCAGACTGAATAAACCTAGAGGTACAACATAGAGCTTGGATTACATAACTTTTCCAAAGGTTAACTATAGGTTAAATTCACAAACTCATTTATACCAGCTACCCTGCCATTTCCTATGATCTTCATGCCTCACTTAACTCCTTGCTCAAAATTATTTTCTCCCCCAAAGCTGCATTAATAGTTTCGGAGAATTGCTCTCTAATTTTTCCCAACCTCTACCTGTAAATTCCCCACCTAGAGCCTGCAGCCTGCAGAACTTTTGCACCAGATTTGTCTGCTAAATTGTAATGGTCTGGCATAACCCCCCACAAGTACGCCATCTTCTGCTTCCTTTCACCAAGACCATTGATGATGATAAGTGTTATAATTCTTTTGAGGATGGAGCTGAGACATTCTTGAGTTTTTCTTTTCAAATATTTTATATATACACTAGCGTTCCCGTTGCAGGAAAAATCCTGCAATAGGGTTTCCTGCTGCACTCTACCCCGCCCCGCCTGCTCTCCTCCCTTGTCCCCCACCCCGCCTTCTCCGCCAGCCTGCCTGCTTTTCTCCCTTTTCCGCCAGCCCGCCCGCTCTCCTCCCTTCTCCCCTGGCCCCGCCTCCGCTCCTCCCTTCTCCTCCCCCCAGCTTGCTTGCTTTCTCCGCAGCTTTGCTCCCTTCTGCAGCTCTTGGCTTCTTTCTACGCTGTCTTGATATGCAAATTAGCCGCCATCTTTGTTGGGGTAATTTGCATATTCATCCTGATTGATTGGTGGGCGTGTCTTGGCTGGTGGGTGTGGTTTGGCGTAGTGAAGGTACGGTCAATTTGCATATTTGTCTATTATTAGATAGGATATGTATACTGTTGGTATAAAGCATAAGTGGTAAATACCACTAGCATTAAATAACAAGACCTCTGTTTTCCTATTAGATTTCAAAAAGATGCTTCTAAATATATATATGAATCTGCTCAAAAAGAAAATTAAAGTTATTTGTGTAATTTTCTATTCACAAAGAAGGTAAATGAATATAAATATAATAAAATTAATTGTATTGCCTATGATTATAATTGTAATAGAATTGATTGTATTGCCCTGAAACATATGGGTCAAATGCTCTATTCGGTATAGGTTATTTTAGGACTACAAATTCAATGAGAAGCACTTTCTCCTCTTATAACCTGTTTCCTTCCTTAATCTTATCCTTTTTTTCTAAGGAATATGCTTCTTATTTTTCAGTTAGTATTTTATCTTAATCTAAAACAATACCTAAAGAGGAAAGCCTTTTAATCATTTCAAATCTACAAATAGATTACAAATACATATGTTCATGCATATGCATATATATTCGTATATATCCATATTCATATGTATGACACTACTTCAATAAATGATCCTTCTGAATTTGCCTTAGAAAGCCACTTCAACAGTTATGGGATTGTGTGCTGATTCAATACCCTACAGACTCAGGCAAAGGAATCCCTTGCCATCTTGTGCTTTAGGCGACTCACGTATCACAAACCCACAGAAAATAAATGTACCTCTGACTATAGATGTCCCTCTCACTAGCATCCAGCCAGTCAGCATGGGCACACAGGGCATCTTGGAACCCCACACACCCTCTTGTGAGACTAACATCTTTGGAGCTCCAAGGATACCTGGTTCCCTCTTTGTCTCTATTTCTTCCAAATAAAAGGTAATCATATTTGAATAGATTAAAGAGTTAAGGTTTATATCCCTGCCCAATTTAGAGATGGACAATTTTCAAAGGGCAGGTAATTCAGCTGCAGATGTGCTTAGGTAAGAAAAATTCAAATTAATTAACTTGTCAAACCCTCTCTCAGATAGTAGAAATGCAAGAGATTCTTGCATGACAAAATTGGTTTCCCAGTAGTGCTGAGTATCCATTTTCTTGCTTCTGTTCACATTCCAATTCATGGTTCCAGAACACTGAAAACTTAGCTCATGATGCACATGGAAGTTGAACAACCTTTTGCAATGTTAGACAATTCTTATTATTCTTGAATTTGTACGTATGTTGGTATCAATTTTATATGCATGAAGTAGGACACCAATTTATGAAAATGCCACCTAGAGAGGCACACTAGAACAGTAAGAGGTTTTATTTGTGTAAACATATTATATAAAAGTTAATTAATTTTATAAAAGTGTATTAAATGTAAAAAAATTAAAAAATAAATTTACATTTATTTATGTAATTTGTTATTTAATAATTATAAATTATATTTTGCACAGATAAGTTGTTTTGTGATTACTGTGAGCCTTTTATTTTATCATTATTATTATTTTAATTAAATTTATTGGAGTGATATTGGTCATAAAACCATACAGGTTTCAAGTGCACAACTTAATAAAGCATCATCTGCACATTGCATTGTGTGCCCAAGCAAAGTCTCCTTCTGTCCCCATTTGCCCTCCTTCACCTAACCCACTCCCCCCTTTTCCTTCTGGCTATCACCACACTGTTGTCTGTGTCTATGTGTTATATATATACATGGGTTTTTTTAGCTTAATTCCTTCAACTTTTTTTATCCAGTCCCCCAACCTCCCTCCCCTCTAGCAGCTGATAAGTTTTGAATACAGATGCGCCTGGGCATATGATGGGATTGCATTCCAATAAACTCATTGTAAGTTAAAAATATTGTAAGTCAAAATGCATTTAATGCACCTAACCTACTGAACATCATCGCTAAGCCTAGCTTACCTTAAAGGAGCTCAGAGCACAAATGCTGGTAACACAGTACACTATGGACTATTGGTTGTTTACTATTGTGATAGGGTGCCTACATAGGAGCTGCCACTAGCATCATGAGAGAGAGTATGTACATTTGGTAACCCAGGAAAAGATAAAAATTCAAAGTGTGGTTTCTGCTAAATGCATGTCACTTTTGCACTATCATAAAGTAAAAAAATCCTTAAATCACACAGTTGCAAATCTGTTCTTAAGAAAAAATTTACTTTTGAGCAAATGAAAAAATAATTTAGATTTTCAAAAACATGTTTAGTAGAACATGTTACCATCTATTATTAGAGTATCATGGTCCAAAATTGTAGACACCGCCCAGCTGGCGTGGCTCAGTGATTGAGTGATGACCTATGAACCAGGAGGTCACGGTTCGATTCCTAGTCAGGGCACAAGCCCTGGTTGCAGGCTCATTCCCCAGTGTGGGGTGTGCAGAAGGCAGCCAATCAATGATTCTCTCTTATCATTGATGTTTCTCTTTCTCTCCCTCTTTGTTCCTCTCTGATATCAATAAACATATATTTAAAAAAAACAAACGAACAAACAAACCAAAAACCAAGACCCATTTTACAAAACTTAGATGTTTCTGCCCATAGCTCATAGCTCACTAGAAACAATGCCATTGAAAAAACAAGACCCACCTCTTTTCTTTACAAGAAAATTTATGGAAGTGTGTCATGCCCAACTGGGATGATTTTAAAGATGTTTATAAATAACTTAGACATTAATGAAGCATGGAACATTGTATGTACTTTTAAGTTTTTGACCAGTTGGAAACATTGTCATTAACATTTGTTTCCTTGCTCTAAGGCCTAATAATCTCAACATGTTCAATATAAAGCTGACATAGAAGGTGTGGAGAGTATCCACGCGGGAGTGCAGAGGGAAAGCTTTGCATGATGAAAGTTAATGCTGAGCAAGCCATTCTAAGGAAAACGTAAATAATATACTACTTTGATACTTTTTCCTACTAGCTACTCATCTGTTTGCTAAATGAGTTTACAAATTGCCTTAGGCACCATTTAAATAGCATTTTAGAATTATTATTTAACTTTATTACCAAAATTAAAATATTTTTTTACAATTCCCAATGTTTATAAGAGGAAACAAAAAGACATGCACAGCAAATGTAATTGGCAAAGTTAATTAACCTATATTTTCTCCACTTCAGAGGTGAAGTTCAGTCGCAGTAAAGTCCGCTGGCTTGGAGTAAATGTGTGAGCATGCCTGTGCTGAAGCTTCAGAAAATTGCATGGAGATAACAGGATCAAGCAATGAGCATTTATGGTCACAAAGGTCTAACAGCTAAAATAACAAGGAATGTTTTGAAAAGTTGCTGTCATGCCTAAGGATAAAATGCATCAAGCAAGTACTCTTTATTACAATTGAAGAAATATATTCATGTCTTGGCAAACCTTATATGAGAGTCAAATACAGCTTAAAAAGCTATGTATAGACAAAAGTGTGAAGAGAAACTTCCACCCATATTTTCTGACTGAATACTTAATACCATATTCACCCTCGAAGAGGACAAATATTGCTAATGAAAAATTAATGCAATGGCCGAATGGTGACCAGGAAGTCTTGAAGAAGTGGTGTCTCTGAATAAGATGTTTTCATTCTAAAATCAAGCGTCCCAGGCATGCCAATTATATTTGATATCAGCATCATCATTTTTCATTTTTGAACAAACTGACTTTGAAGTTATAATGCTCATCATATATTTTCCAAAGAGAAAAACTAAAACCCTTCAACTAGTAAGATTTTAATTTAAAGGCAAAATCCTACCATTCAAATTGAATGTTGAATAACTTATAGGTAAAAATGTTCAAGCACTTATTTATGTTTAGTAGTTCTCTATAGAAGTGCACACATTGCTATGTCATGGAGAAATATCACAGGAAGGATCCCACAGGTCTCTTGATTTCAGCTTTCTTATACAGAAATTTAGACTTCTATTTTTCTCTTGGTTAAAACTAATTTCCCTCAGAATCTAAATCATATATATTTTCCCAGCTAAAATACTGACTCACTTTATAATTTTTCCCCCTTATAATTTATATTTCAGCAGCGTGAGCAATTGGTGTGGAAACCGTTCCATGCAGCTTCCTGCTGGGACGAGGTTCACGCTGAGACTGCTGAGTAGTGCACCAACCACTTACTTCATCCAGGACACCTTGTTAGAAAAACTATAACCACAAATCAATGAAGAACTGCGAAAGCTACTAATGTTTTCTCCAAAGCAGGAAAATTTATCTCTGGTATGCAAGGGAGCCTTTTTTAAAAGATAGAATTACTACAGTAATATGTTAGAGAATAAAAATACAAATAACATTTTAAGCCCTCTTGAAAAATAGTATACTCATGTAAAATTTCAAATGTTTTTGCCATAAATATGAAAAAATGGGGTAATACATTATAGAGTATATGTAATCATTTAATAATTTAAAAATATTTTTAAAAAATGTTTTTTAGAGAGGGAGGAAGAGAGAGGGAGAGAGAAACATTGATGTGAGAGGGAATCATTGGCTGCTTCCTGCATGCTCCCAACCAGGAATCAAGCCTGAAACCCGGACATGTGCTCTGACTAGGAATGGAATTGGCAACATTTTGGTGCACGGGACAAGCCCAACCAATTAAGCAACACCAGCCAGGATTGGTTTAATATTTTTAAAAGTGAGTATGTACAATAATAAAAAGAGGTACTCAAAATTATTCAGCAGGCATTCTCTATGGAATAATTTTTGAAACTATATATATATATACATTTTATAATATGTATTTTTTATTTTTAAAGAGAGAGTAAGGGAGAGGAATAGATAAACATCAATGTGAAAGAGGGAACATTATTGGCTGCCTCCTGTATGCCCCCAATGGGATATAGAACCAAAACCCAGGTGTGTGCCTTGACTATGAATAGAACCAGCAACCTTTTGGTGCATGGGACAACACCCAACCAACTGAGCCACACCAGCCAGGGCAAAGCTATACTTTTACAATAGGAAATTTTGAAAATCATACCTTATTCAAATGTTCAAAGTTAGCATAACTAAGAGTAGGGAAACTTGAAATTATGCAGCTCATAAAGTAATGCAATATAATGTATACACAATGATGTTTAATCTGAATTTAATTAAGCCTTTAGACTTAACTTCTGGTTAACAAGATATATCTGAGATGAAGAAACAAAACACAATGAGGAAATAATCAGGCCAAGATCAAACATAGGACATTCTACAAAACCACTGGCTTAGAGTCTTCAAAAGACGATATTATGAAAAATAAATAAAAAGATAGCTGGAAAGAAAAATTAAAGAGACTTAAAAGACATGGTAATCAAATGCAATATACAAACTCTTCAAGCTCAGGAAAAAAATACTATAAAAATATGTAGGCCAAATGGAATATTTGTATATAATTTGGATAATAGATAACATTAAGGAATTATTGTTAATTTTTAAAAATATGGTAATAGCATTTTGGTTACATAGAAAATGTCCTTACTCATACGAGATGCATTCCGAAATACACAGGAGTATTATAGTTCTGCAGCATACATATGTGCAGCTTGTGTGTGTGATTATGCATATGCATTTTCTAAAATGTTAACTATTGATGAACCTAGATGGAGAATCTACAGGTATTTGTTGTGCCAATTATTCAATTTTGCTTTGTGTTTAAAGATTTATAAATCATATTTAGAAACAAGTATCTTACATTTACATATATGTACAGTTCACCCTTGACCAACGCAGATGTTAGGGATGCCCCCTGCCCACCCCCACCCCATGGTCAATAGTCTTCTGTATAAAAATGAAAAAATTTAAAAAAGAGAGCCACCCCTTTGCTGTGTTTACAATACATCCTATCTAATAAAGAGGGAATATGCTAATTGACCCTCATGCTGTCACAAAGATGGCAGCGCCCACAGCCAATAAGGAGGGAATATGCTAATGGACTGCCATGCCCTCAAAGATATAGATGCCCACAGCCACAGAATGGCAGTGCCCAGTCCCCTTAGCCCCACAGAGGCAGCAGGCACACGGCAAGGCTGGGCCCACTCTCCACACCTGCTTCTGGAGTCCCCCATTTCCCTCAGCGCCCCAGCCGCCCAGGGCCAGCCTGAGGTGCAGGCAAGTCTCAGATGGTAGCTGCCCAGCTAATGCCAGAGGTGCAGACAAGCCTCAGATGCTGGTGGCCCAGCTGCCCAGAACCGCCCGAGGCTCAGGTAACCAGAGCGAGCCAAAGCTTGCACTGCCAGCAGTGACAGCAGCAGAGGTGTGATGGGGTGTTGCCTTCCCCTGATTTCTGTGTTGTCTCCCACCCCTGAGAGCTCCCAGACTGTGAGAGGGGGCAGGCCCGGCTGAGGGACCCCTCCTCTAGTGGATAAATTTTCATGCACTGGGCCTCTAGTTCATTATAAGAAAGTAAGAAGCTTACTGCTTCACCAAGAAAAACAACCTGTAACTGGCCAGTGTTGCTCAGTGTTTGGGTGTTGACCCATGAACCAAGAGGTCCTTGGTTTGATTCCTGGTCACGACACATGCCAGTTTGCAGGCTCGGGGGGCATACTGGAGGCAGCGATCAATGGTCCTCTCTAATCAATGTTTCTATCTCTCTATCCCTCTCCTTTCCTATCTCTCTAAAATTGATAAAAATATATTTTTTTAAAAAAGAAAGAAAAACAACCTGTCTCACTACACAGTGCTACTAAGAGTTACCTTAGTAGCACTGTGTAGTGTATCATGGAGTCATGTCAAACAACAGCCACATGAGCCAACCCTGAGGTAGGTGGGCCGTGCATGTGCAGTTGGACAGTGAGTGAGCAGAGGTTTCTTTTAGCTTCTACAGCATATACATGGGTGACAACTGTGGCTGACTTACTTGGCCACCTCCCTAATAAGCATGACTCCCTTCCTTCTTGATAGCAGAAGTTTCGTTCTTCATTGGACCTCCATGTGTCTTTAAAGAGGATCATTTCCTCCCTAGACATACTGACTAAATTATGATTGATCAAAGCCTATCACTGATAATTCCTTTTATCAAAAACTGTTTTAGGCATGGGCATGGGAAGTAATTCTAACCAATGATTCAATAACATTGAATCTTCTGAGAGACTATTGGGAATGGTTTACCTTGTGGTTGAAAATATATGCAGTGGATTTAACATTCCTATCTTTCTGCCTTTGATGTCACTATACCTGAAACTGAAACAGCCCACTGGTAATCATTAAAGGAGCCAACCATGAGGACAGCCCGCTAAGAGAGCAGAACAGAAAGATGGAAAGTCTGTGGTTTCTTGATGACATCATGAACTGTCCAATTAAACAAACCTGGAACTGCCCTACCTCCAGGCTCATATTATGTGAAATAATAAGTGTTTCTTATTTAAGCCAGCTGAGTCAAGGTTTATTGTTTGCTGATGAAAGCATTCTAACAGATCCCACTCTAAGTGGAGAGGATGATGAACATTTTGCAACTCAAAAGTTTGTGTCTTAGAATTTGACATGGTGGGGTTATCAAGCAAGTAGAAAAGAGGAAGTAGTTGGGACTAAGAACAAGACCTACACATTCCATCAAAACAGAGCTTGGTGGACTGGTTAGCCAGCAAGTCTGCATGTGGAGGTAGAGCAGAGAGAACACCTCTGGTCCATGTTTGAAGTCTGGCAAAGTTCAGCCCATGATTAGCACCAGGATGTCAAGGTGAGATAATAATACAATACTAGGAGTTAGAAAGCTCACACAGGGATGCTCCTGTGCAGGTAACTCTTAGTAGCACTGAGAGCAGGCAAAACCCTATCATCTGAGGCGTCAGTTGGCAAGAAGCAAGGCCTCAGGACGGTCCTACAGTCTACCAGCGGGGACACTGCATTGAGAGAGATGAAACTTCTGGGTTGGAACCAAAGCCTTTATGCTCAGTCATCATGGATACAAAGGGATATGAGTTATAATTTGTGGGGAGAGGGACAGGTTGGTTGTTGAGAATCTTAAATCGGGAATAGGAGAGAGAACAGAAAATCTTGAGTGTAATATGTGAAAGATAAACTATAGCAAGTACCAAACACACTTTAAAGAAAGAGGGATTAGGCTCAACACACCAGATGAGTGAGGAGACATCGTGTACCTTGTTGTTTTGGGAGATTAACTTTGTGGTGTCATGCTGTGCTGGGGGATAAGATCTATAGTACCCCAAAAATGAGGTCAGAGGGATAGTAGGGCTTAGTTTGGTTGTATCTGAACACATCACATCGGAAGATGGCTGCCTGGGGCGTGTGGAGACTGAATGAAAGACCCCAGTCTTGGACTTGTGAGTCCATCTCTTGGCAGCAAAGGAAGCTGCCTCTGTTGTTACAACAGGCAGAATCCTATGACTTCAAGCCTTGCAGATCCATCTCAGTACTCCCTGTGAAGTCCAGAGACTCGGGCCGGTTGCTGTTCTAGGTGTCTGCAGTATCTCAAATGCCCATATTCTTTACTGTCAGCAACAGATACCATGTCTTGTTGACAATAAAGGGAATATCGGAAACAATGCAGTAGCCCAACAAACATCAGTGAGGCACTGAGTAGGTGATTCATCATGTAGCCTCAGAGGCTATGGGAAACCTGGTGCTGATGGTCCCTGGAGGTTGCATCCTGTCCATATTTATGTAAACTCAGAGCTCGGTCAAGAAGACCAGGAGCTGTGGTGGCAAGAACTGTGCTAGGTGGTCAGTGGAGGTGATGGGGAAATGCAGCTGAAGCTTTGCCCTATGCACTTCTCATCCTGCATTCCTAGCAGACTGCCTGGCACACAGCAGGCACTCAATAAATAATTGTTGGGTGAAAGGTTTAGTTAATTGAGAATGTTTAGTAGCCCATTATGATCTAAGGGTAATACTTCACAGTGAGAAGTGTATGTTCCACAAGCTGACCTAAACTTCCTTGGCCACTGAGTTTTCAACACTTTAAACTGGTTGTATTTCTTATTTTATAAAATTCAATAAATGCTAATGTGCTAGCAAGGGACTGTAAACAATTCAATGTGACTAAAAAGAAACTGCGGCAGGTGGATGAAAGAGGGTCCAGGTGCATTTGCCTCGGTGCCACGGATGCTATGCTTTTCCAAATGGAACTGTCAGATGATAAGGGAATGGGAAGTATTTTTGACTCGTTGTTGTTGTTTTTTTTAATCTGTGAGAAGTATATTTTCTCATCAATATTTTATGCTGTTTTCTTTTTATACTTTGCTTTCGTAATGCTTCCTTTAAAGACTTTTTTTGTTCCTTTTTACTTTGTGCCATTGTTTATGCTGAATTTGTTGTTATTTTTGCATTTACATTTCACAGAGAAATAATACTTAACAGCAGAAAATCCCAGAACTGCATCAGGATAAAAGAGGTGATTTATAAACACATAATAATCCTTTTTGATACTTTTTATCATTAGTCAAGCTGAGAGAACAAATTGGAATTTGAGCTTCTGGTGGGCTTTCTGAAGGGATCCTCAGATAAATGTAGCCAAAGATAAAAAATAATTCCAATTAAAAGATAATGGATATTATACACAATTACGGCTGTGGCCAAGCACTTTGAAATTAAATGTCTTTGTGCCAGAAACCACAGTGCTAAGTAAAATAACCAACCGGAATTTATTTCTACTTTCTTTGCTCACATCTACTCACATGCTCATTCCCTATTTTGTAGGAAGTTAAAATTCTGTTTAAAATTTAAAAAAAAAAACACAAAACACTGCAAAACTTTCCAATACTGGGGTCTACAATACTGGGGTAAAGTATAGTATTTAAAGTAGTATAGTGTTAAGATAATTTAAACTCTTCAGAATATAGCATCTGATTGTGCTTATGTTAATTTAATTTTGCTAACTTAGAGCCCCAAATCACATGCTTCTGCATAGTACATAATATCTGACCTGATGCTGACTCTTCTGTGAATTTTCCATGTGCAGTTTTCCTGCGCTAAACATCTCATCTATGAGGGATTATAAGAAAATAAACAATAGAAGAAATGATAGGATTATGACTTGAAATTATATGACACTCACCAATCCATAGACCTAACTATACCCCAGTCACATACGTGTGTGGCAAAAAGAGAAGAGCAAAATTAGAACACCAAAATAAGTAAAGCAAGTGTACCATTAATTCTGGCAAAATCACTAGAATCTAATGATATGAATATGTCAGTTACAGATCTTAAACTCATAATTCTAAAACTGTCTTTTACCCTAGCCAGTAGCTCAGCGGTTAGAGTGTTGGCCCTGGAACTGAAGGGTCCCAGGGTCAATTCAGGGTGCATGCAGGAGGCAGCCAATTGATGTGTCTCTCTCACATTGATATTTCTCTTTGTGTCTTTATCCACCCACCGCCCCCTCTTCCACTCTCTCTAAGAATCAATGGAAAAACATCCTCAGGTGAGGATTAACAAAACAATCTTTCTTCCTTGCTAGCATATTAACCATCAGATGTTACACATAATACAGTGGGGCTCCTCTGATGTCATGGGAAGTTTGTTACTGTAGTGGACAGTGTCATCACAGGAGAAAAACAATCAAAGGCAGATGTATGCAGATGAAATACAGAGTTGGGGCTTATCCTGAATTATCCCTTCATGCCTGATCCAATTTAAAATCCCACAATCTTCTTAATCTTCAAGGCAATTTAATCCTTTGTCCCATGGATCTTCTTTATGTACCACATAAAAATTTACCCCTGGAGCACCGTGGCTGGTACCTGCAGTTTATCAAAAGTTGGCACAAGAAAAACAAATCAGATCACTGGACTCATCTTGTTTTGCTCTATTAGGACTCCGATGGGTCAGGGAATTAGGAACTGCAGCATCTCTCCAGAAACTGGTTGTGTGGAGATATGCCTATTAATTTAATTTCTTTGTTTTTGTCCAGTCCCTGATTTCAAAACACATGGAATGGGAGGGAGGACTTGAAATTAGAACTGGCTATCAAGACACTCCCCAAATTGCGCTTGGGGGACATTTTGGGAAAGGGTACAATAGGGCCCCTAATGTTTATTGCTCCCACTGCAAAGAATACAATTAAGGCCCCTTAATGTTTATTACTCCGGCTCTGAAAGAATACCATTAAGTCAGACACATCACCTGATGGCATCCTCATCAAGCCACACTCGGTGAGCACAGATGGGGCATTATGGAACACAAAGAGAGCGGGCTGCTCACCCAGCTGCATTCGGAGAACGGTGTCAGGAACCTTTTGTTTGTTCGGTTGGTTGGTTTTTGTTTTATTTTGTTTATTTTTAATTAAATTTACTGGGAATCTTTTAAAAATAAATCCAATAACTTGATAATGTGACAGCCCACCTCCCCCTCCACCACCATCCTGTAAACTCTGTGGCAACCTGAACAGAACTGCATACATATTCATGAGTTGTGGTCTTAAAAAAAAAAAAAAGAAAAGAAAAGAAAAGAAAGGAAGGAAGGAAAAAAATACCATCGCTGTATGCTCGGCTGTATTACTGTATCTAATGAGAATAAATTAAAACCCAGCTGAGACATGACCCTGAACCTTTTGCTTCCTCTTAAATGTCAATTTGACTTTCCTTAGCACTGTGATCAACTGCATTCTAAGTGGAAGTTGACACTGGCTCAACTTTCTGCGAATGCAGGTAAAATGAAATGGGAACTGCCTGAAACTCAGTGCTGATGTAACCTGGTTCTGCACCATTACCTGTAATCTGTGTCTTCAGCTTTGTGTAGCTCCAATTTCATTTCTTTAATAGCAAGGCTTTTGATAAGAATCTTACCTTCTCCCCCCCTCCCCTGGCCAAGTTCCTTTGTGGTGTCATTGCTAACTTCTTACACAATGCAACTTCATTTCTCTAAGAAAGTCCCATCAGTGGTCTTTAGTAGCAGGTTAATGGGCTGTTAAATCTCAAATTTTCCTGAATGATTTTGTTACCAGAAGTAGTCTTCCTCCTCTTTCCAGTGTGGTCAATAAGAGGCTTGTTTCAAAGGCACTTAACGTTTCACACACTAAGGGGATTGTGCCCCAAATCAGACGAAACAAGAGATACTTTCTATTTCCTTAGGACATCAACACCATTTTAGGAGAATGTTTGCCATGGGTCCTATTTGTTATTCCTACACAAATCAATAAAGGCTGTGAAAAATACAGGTCGCTTTGCCAGCTATGTGCTTACAAATATTAGATGAAAGGGTTCCCAGACAGCAGATCATTCATAAGCTGGTTGCAAACCTTTGTTGTCATATGCTCCATGACTTGTTTCATTATCTGCCACTGCTGCTTTATGTTGGCTATTTCTTTCTGAATCCCTCATAAACAAAATCGGAATGATATATAGCCCAAGTGAATTCATTTACCAAAAGAATAGAGTGCAAGATTATATATAAACCAAAATCCAGGTGCCTTGCTTCAGTATTTTTGTAAAGTAAAATAGCCTGCTGGAGTTTTTCACAATTTCTAATTGGATCAGTGCTGTAGATAGTTAGAAACCTAGATAATGCACATATCAGATTTTTCCTAATGATTTTTTTTAAATGGTAGGTAACTATTAAAACCATGGGAATTAGAATAGATGGCAAAGAATAAGTGACACCATAAAGCACTTTCCAGGTGTATAGTTCTTAGATCTGATACTTTTCATGAATACTACTTTAGTCCAAAATAATTTATTACCCATTTTTCATTGAATGTTTAATATATGACAGTTCTTAACATATAATCTTAAGAAGTTTTAGTACAATTTCTATACAACATAATAATGTTTTCAATTGAATACTATAGATGTAGCATCATTTATTATGAATGAAATAGATCCAGTCCAAAAAGATATTTTTTTTTTTTACTGAGAAATTTAAAATATAGTAGGGGAAATTTTATAAGTATACAAAAGACTAAAGTACAAATATAAAGTTAAAAAATTTTTGAGACACCTTTTTTTTATGTGTTGTTAATAAATGAGACATTAGTTAGGATCTTGCTAATTGTCAGAAAATAAGTAGAAAAGTATAATGGTACAAACATAAAATAAAATAATTTCTTCTGCACAGGAAATTTCAAATCAGGTGAAGATCTTGCATATGGAAATTCAGAGATACAATGTCTTTCCATATAATGGACCTGCCATTGATTAGGGTCTCATTGTCATTGGATCTGTTTTCACAAGGAGAAAGAAAAGGTGCAGGGGACATAACTGTGTAGGGGAGAGGAAATAATTTTCCCTCGACCCTTCCTAGATTCTTGGTTGGTCTAATAATTAAATGGATATAAAACAAATTAACAGGAGAAAAACATTTAATTTCATACATATGAGAGCCCCATAAAAACATGAGACTCAAAGGTAGTCAGGCAATTGAGGTTTATATAGCTACCTGAGCTAAGGAAAAGGATAGGGACCTGGGATGTCAAAGGGGAGGGAGACAATTCACAGGAAAGTGAGAAGAGCAAATGTTTGGTAAAGAAATGTTTGCCCTGCCGAAACCGGTTTGGCTCAGTGGATAGAGCTTCGGCCTGCGGACTCAAGGGTCCCGGGTTGATTCCGGTCAAGGGCATGTACCTTGGTTGCAGGCACATCCCCAGTGGGGGGTGTGCAAGAGGCAGCTGATTGATGTTTCTCTCTCATCGATGTTTCTAACTCTCTATCCCTCTCTCTTCCTCTCTGTAAAAAATCAATAATATATATATATATATATATATATATATATATATATATATATATATATATATATATATATATGAAATGTTTGCCCTGCCAGGCAGATCCATCTTGCAAGTGAAAAAGGTTTTCTCTGGTAATAGCTCTCTTCCTGGCATAGGCAGGCCCCTTTCTAAATTCTTTCAGGCAATTAAGGGAAGGTAAAACTCCTTTCCTGAAACTTCTGGGGCTTGATTGCCTTTATCTCCACATGCCAAAGTGGCACCTTTGGGGTGGTATGTTCTTCCCCCCTTCACCTGATTCTTAAAAGCCTTGGAACAGAAATAGCATAGATGCTTCCACTCATATTCCTTTGGTTAGAACTCAATAGCAAGGACGCACCTACATGTAAAAGAAAGTAGGGAATACATCCTAGTTGTGGCCTGAAAAGAGATGAAAATGAATTTTGGTGAAGAGCTAGCTAGTGCTTCTATTTTCCAATGGAAAAACTCTACTGGATCAACTTTCACTGCCCTTTGGGTTTTTTGTTTGTTTGTTTTTCAAAAGGACTTTTATGGCATATTGATAACAATTTTGAATTAAAATTCTCTTGGTGAATGATGTCATTAGCTAATCAAAATCTGAGATTTATGGTGAAGATAGTCCTGAATTTATTTTTTTTCTTTATTAATTAAGGTATTTTATGTGTCTTTATCTCCCCATTGCCCCACACCCCCACACTCATGCCTTCACCCTCCTGGTGTCTGTGTCCATTGGTTAGGCTTATATACATGCATACAAGTCCTTTGGTTGTTTTTTCCCCTTACCCCCACCCTCCCCTACCTTCCCTCTGAAGTTTGACGGTCTGATCTATGCTTCTCTGTCTCTGGATCTGTTTTTGTCCATCAGTTTATGTTGTTCATTATATTCCACAAATTAGTGAGATCATGGGATATTTATCTTTCTCTGACTGGCTTATTTTGCTTAGCATAATGCTCTCCAGTTCCATTCATGCCTTTGCAAATGGTGAGAATTCTTTCTTTTTACCGCAGCATGGTATTCCATTGTGTAGATCTTTGAAGTAGTAATATAAGAGTTCTTTAAAAGTGGGAAGACAAGACAAACTCACAAAGAGTAGATCTGAATTTTAAATTAGGCTGTTATAATAGTACAATTAAAGTAAGATACATATTATATTAGAGGTACTTGGGAAGTGAGTATTGAGTAACAAAGTAGAAAGTGGGGAATACACAATGTCTGGCTGGGAATGGCAGAGAGTAAAATAGTACTAATTAGTTAGAAGGAACTAATATGATTGACAGGGGCTCAAACTAGAGAGGAGGGGACATGAAATTAAGAAGGGTATAATAAACTAGGAGAATAGTAAAAAAAAAAAAAATGAGAGTCAAATGCCATCTAAGCCCAAAGTTCAGTAGTTAACAGATGGGAAATATAAAAAGAGAAGTCCCCAGAAAAACAATTGTAAACAAAATATTAGAAAAGAAGTCATTTTTATCGACGCAGTTGTGAGAAGGAGTTCTGCCAGTGGGTGACTGAGTGGAGACAGAGATCACTGGAAGAGTGACAGTAAGAACTTGGGAGGGCAAGATGCTAAGAGGCATCAATATAAACATGGAAGTTCTAGTGGCGATGGAAAGACTAAAAGGTTGAAAAGGAATATAAACTAAGAACATAGTTGTGGGACATGAAAGTATGTTAGGGTCAATGCCTTGCTACATTACTTGAAATAGAGTTTAGAAATAGAATTTAGAATCTTTAATAATGGATTTTAGGACTCATGTCCTACCTGAATTTGAAATTAGACTATTATAACAGTACGAATAAAGTTAAGATATATATATATATATATATATATATATATATATATATATATATATAGTATAGTCATATTTCTGTTTACTGAAGTTGTAAATTAATTTAAAATATCTTTGGGACTAATATTTTGTTAGATATTAGATACCATGTCTTAACTCATTTCTCTGAGAGCTCAAAAAATGAAATCTTATTAGTTTGATGGTATTATGTTTAGATGTACTACATTTAGAAGCAAAGATAACAAGGAAGAACAAAATGTAAATTTGTAAACAATGTTTTTGTCTTTAAACCTACTTGCAAAGCATAAACTTAATATTCTCTTCTGAGTGTAAAAAATGTTCATTGAATGTAAATACTTACTGCCAAATGGTTGTTAGTTATTTTTAGTTGTCTTTACAATTAGAGATGAGTGAGAAACATAATAAATTATTTGCATAATTAACCTTTGTTTTTATTAACTTTAGGTATATATTTATAGTCTTTAGTGATAGCACATGGAAGATTCAGGGGAGCTTTCCTGGGTAAGCGCACACTTCGATCAGAGTTGAACACTGGGTGGCAAGTGTCGGATGGTCTGGGCCTACCATAATCTGTAGGTATGATTTGTATAATGAGTATATTTTAATCAATAACTATGTAGATATACATAGGAGTAAAAATTAGAGCTCAAATCCATATAATATAAGGAGAACAGAGGAACATTTTAATAAATATATTCTGGTATCTGCATGTAAGAAAATCATTAAATATTACAGAGAAAGAAAAGGGGGGAGGGAGAGAACAAAGAACGGTATTACCTTTATAAGAAACAGGGTTTGTCTCATTTTAGAAAACATTGCACATACAATTATATGTGAAAACCTCACTAAGTGGATTGAATTGTAATTTGGTTTTCTAAAAGAAGTTCAATTTTAGAGTGTACAATAATTATTTTATGGCATTTTGTAGTCTATAATAAGTGTTAACTATAAATAATTTATAAATCATACACACATCACTAAAAGTTGAATAGGTACTCACTAAATATTTATTGAATGAATGAATGATAGTTACAATAGATTTTATTTCAAGGAGGATAAATAAAATAGTAAGAAAATTATGAAATCCATCTTACACATTATTAATAGTCATGTCCTTACTTACCCTTCAGAAAACATGTCATAATCTTTCTATGGGGAAGCACAAATTAAATTTTAGTATTTTTACAGTAAAAATTGCTGTGGGAAAAAAATAAAGAACAAACATGAATTCCAGGAAATATCACATCAGTTCCTTAACAATAAAAGAAACTACCATATTCAATTGATGTGCAAAAACACCGGCTCAAGAATGTGAAAGCTGCCCATGGAATTCCACAGAGATGCATTGAAAAGTTGAATGCACTTTCTTTTTGTCCATGAAGTTGGGGAAGGACTGACTGAAAAACTCTGCTTAACAAAACAGCAGAGTTGGGTAAAAAGAAGAAAGCAATGTCACAAGCAGACAGGCAGTCCCAGGGCAATGCTTTGGTGTAAGGAGGTCAATAGAAGCTGCACCGGACAATGGACTTCAATAACATGTTCATGATGATTCTTGGGAGACTATACAGGAATTCATTTTCTTTCTCATAAAAGAATATAATTTGATACATTTTATTCCTTTTTTTTATTGTCTCTGCTTACTTTTATATGTCCAGAAGTAAGTTTATTTTTTTTGCCTCCCTTTTCTACATATTAAATGCAAATTGCTGGAAATGCCATTGCTGTCCCATTTCCTCAATGCTGCATGCGGGGCCATTTTGCTCATCACTTATTCATTTCTGAGGTCCTCTGGAGGCAAAGTAAGCAGACTTTCATATATCAGTTGTAAGATTTTGCTGCATTCAAACATTTACTAATGTTACATTTGGAAATGTGTATTTGTTAGCGGCTGGTAGTCCTTGGCGGTCTTATTACAAGTGTCATTAAAGCATCATAATATTTGGAGGAATAGCTCTGCTTCAAGATATTCAGGTTCATTAATGAACATTATCCATCTGACACATTTGGTAAACACCAGAGCTTCAGAGAACAGCTCATCGGGGATAAACTCGGCCCTCTAGGCTCACTTGGAGAAGCTCATGAAGTCACTACTGTTCACCCTCATTAAGCTTGAGATGCAGAGAGAAAAAAGCAACAACACTGAAAACTGCCAATATTTGTATTTTAGGATTTAGAAGGTTTAATGATATTTTTGTTGTTGTTGAGATTGGTGGATAAGAGAAAAATAAAAACTACGTGCAAGTTCTGTTTGTTTTTTTCTTGGAAAATGTGCTATTTTAAAATTAAGTTCAGAGAAAATAAGAATAAGGTTGAAATGAAAAACAAAGAAACAACTTCTATCTGTTCCTCAGTTTTGACAAGAATATGGAGCATCTTTAAGGGCACAAATATAGTCATTGCTTAGTATCTGCAGGGGATTGGTTCCAGGACCCACTTCAGATACCAAAATCTGAGGATGTTCAAGTTCCTTATATTAAAGGATGCAGTATTTGCATATGACCTACGTATCCTCCCATATAACTTCACTCATCTCTAGATTACTTTATAATATCTAATATAATATAAATGCTTTGTAAATAGATATTATACTATATTGTTAATGAAATAATGACAAGATTAAAAAGTCTGCATATGTTCAGTACAAATGTACCATCATAGGCCTAACTACATAGTATATGTCATCAACACTATGATTTTCTTAAAATGTTAAGTGCCATGTCAATCACCGTTGACTGACACTATACCTTCCATCTGAAAGACAAAACAGGCTGGGCACTTAACGTGTTAAAATATATTTTTGATCCATGATTGATTGAATTTATAGGTATGGAAACGGCCTACAAGACCGAATTACTGAAAAAAAGCCAAGAAAAATATGAACACTATTTTCCTCCAAAGTAACATTTTGTTAAAATGGTGGCCTATAAAGCAAAAGTCATGGTCCATTTTCACAATGGCCCATATACTATAACCCATAGAAATATTCAATAAAACTAAATTAAGGCAGATTTCCCAAAAGTAACATGATTTCAATTATATACACCTTTGGACACTACAAGTAAAGTAGCTTTTTCAGCAAGCACTAAATATATTTTACTTATGACCACAAAAATTAAAGATTAAGATAGTTTTGTAAATAAAGGATATTGAACCATATATTACAGTCTTTACCTGGGAATCAAAGGATTTCAAATAAAGCCAATCATTGAAAAATATCTCTATATATAAAAGCCTAAGCGGCCGAACGACCAAACGACTGAACGACCTGTCAACCAAATGACCGGTCGACACATCACTATGATGTGCACTGACCACCAGGGGGCAGATGCTCAACACAGGAGCTGCTCCCTGGTGGTCAGTGTGCTCCCACAGCGGGAACACTGTTCAGCTGACCAACAGGCGCTAGACTCCGGGCTCATGGCTGGCAAGTGCAGCTGTGGTGTTATGAGCCTCTCCCACCTCTGCAACAGTGCTACCGAGCAGCAGTGGCAGGTGAGGCGGGGCTGGGATGAGTTGGTGTAATGCAGCGCCCAGCCCGGGCTCGGGCCCCTCCCCGGCCGCCTGCCACTTGGCACACTACTACATCTCTCAGGGGATGTAGGACTGCTGATATCGTCCCCATCCCTGGCAGTCGGACATCCCCTGAGGGGTTCCAGATTGTGAGAGGTTGCAGGGCAGGCTGAGGGACACCACTGGTGCATGAATCTGGGCACCAGACCTTTAGTTTTTAATATTGTAACTACCCATATTTTATCATTTTAGAAATTTTATGTTGATTTATTAAACACTATGGGCCCAGTGCACGAATTCATGCACCTTGAAAGGAATTGTGGGCTGCGAGGCTGTGGTGGGCACAGGGGTGGGTCTTGGCCCATCCTCTGTGCCTCTGCCTGGCCCCTCCCACTGTAGCCCCTGGTTCCCTGTCTGCCTGCAGCCTTGCTGCCATGGTTCCCACGCACTGATGGCACCTGCCCTGCTCGCACCCACTGACAGTGCAGAGTGATTGGGGCTGGGGCTAGCAGGGGGTGTGAGCAGGTCTGGCACTATCAGTGGGTATGAGTGATGGCTGCTGCCCCAATCCCCCTCAGGAGCATGGGGAGGTGGAAAAGCCCTCAGGGGCAATTGGGGCCAGCAGCCACCGCTCGCACTGGCTGATGGCGTTGAGCAATTGGCGCCGG
Organism: Cnephaeus nilssonii; assembly: GCF_951640355.1. Taxonomy (NCBI): domain Eukaryota; kingdom Metazoa; phylum Chordata; class Mammalia; order Chiroptera; family Vespertilionidae; genus Cnephaeus; species Cnephaeus nilssonii. The sequence continues at coordinate 50,368,065 of NC_137080.1, forward strand.
CACCAGGCGCTGGCAGTGGGTATGAGCGGCAGCTCTGGTGCCAGCAGCAGATGGGAGTGGGGCCGGCTCCGGCAGCAGGTAGGAGTGCCAGGCAGGACCATGGCACACGGGAGCAAAGAATTTTCAGTAACCACCAGATGCTCACCCCATGACAGTGACTGGTGCCCTGCCTTGGTCTGGTGCCCCCACTCACCTCTCCACCATCCCACTGCAGCCAACACCCACCATGTCCCGTGCACGCCCCCTGGTGGTCAGCGCATGTTGTTTGGTTGTTTGGTTGTTCCACCATTCAATCTATGTACATATTAGGGTTTTATAGAGAGAGATTTGACAAAGACATTACAAATTTCTCTTTAAAATCGTAAAAAGTTATTTATTAAACATGTAGACTATGTAAAATTGCTCATTTTAAAGATATGTTGAGATTCAGCTTCTTGAATCCCCTGAAATCTCTGCATTCCAAGTGTGTGCACTGAGGCCATTCAGACATTTGGCCCAGACTGCAAAAATAAGAATCCATTTATATTTCTCAAAAAAATTTCTAACTATCCTGAAAATGGAAACACAACATACTTACTGACAAAGAAGTTGGAATAATTCTGTATGCAGGCCTTAGCCGATTTGGCTCAGTGGATAGAGCATCGACCTGCGGACTCTAAGGTCCCAGGTTCTATTCCAGTCAAGGGCATGTACCTTGGTTGCAGGCACATCCCCAGGAGGCAAGAGGCAGCTGATCGATTGTTCTCTCTATCCCTCTCCCTTCCTATCTTTTAAAAATCAATAAAATATTTTTTAAAAAAAGAATTTTGTATGCGGTACTATATCCAAGAAAGCTTTGATTCTCAATAGGATCAATAATCTGTATTTTTCGAATATTTATATTGTTTCTTCTCTTATTGTCCATTTGGCATTTATAATAAAATCAAAATAATTGTAAATGGATAGGTATACTGTAATAGTTTAGTGCATTAACAAAAATAATGCTCATTATGGTAAGTTGATAGTATTCCAAAACCTTAAAAGGAAGGTACAGTTGATCCTAATTTTTCATGGATTCCTTATTTGTAAATTTGCCTACTTGCTAAAATTTATTTGTAACCCCAAAACCAGTATTCATAAGAGATTCACAGTCATTTGCATTCATGGATAAAACAGACAAAAATTTAACTTGCCCAATGTGCATGCATGTTTCCAGCTGAGGTTGAACAAGGCTTTGTATGTTTCAGCTCTCAGACTACACACAGGTGTCCTGTCTAAGGTCTATTTAGTGCCAGTTTTTCACATTTATGTTGGTTATTTCACTATTTAGTGCAGAAGTGCAATCTAGTGTTCCTAACTCCAAGAAGTTTGCAATGTGCCTTATGAAGAAAATGCTTACGTTAAATAAACTTCATTTAGGAATAAGTTATGGTGTCGTTGACTGGAAGTTTATTGGTATTGAATCGACAATACATATTAAATAAGGCACCTTTAATCAGAAACACAGATAAAACAAGGTAATGTATTGATCAGTTGATGAAAATATTGTGACCAGAGACTCATAGGAACTGAATCCTGTATTTCCCTTAGAAGCAATGGTTTCATATTCACTAAATCAGTGTTCATGGCAATATATAAAACATAGCTACCATGAATGATAAGAATTAATCATATGTATGTTTTTATATAAATTCTCCTAGGGGAGACTGGAATTGTTAATATTATTGTTTTCTTTTTCAATTTACAAATTCAGTATTCATCACAACCCAAAACCATTGTATGCTATGTTCTGATGCATTTCTTATAAGAAACAAATATAATATATAACCATTCTCTCAACATTTTTGGGTTGCCTGAACATTCCAAAATGCTAATTAATGAGAACTATCATTTGACAGGAATAATTATCTTTCAAATGTTTTGATTGGTTTTTATTTAGGTTTTAGGTAAGTCACATTAAGATGTTATTTTCATATCATCTTGGCCTATTAAGAATTCTTACATATATTTATGTTAAACAGCATAAGATAAAATATTTGTTATATATAACTATACTGAACCTGACAGTGTATATATGTATATACATTTGTTTTATATTTTTATTTGCAGAAATTATATATATATATATATGGAAAGCACGGGACTTGGTTGGAAGTCTGTAAGGAGGATTCTCTGAAAGGTCGAAGGCCTCTAGTGGGACCTTGCTGAAGGCAGCAGACCCTTCTTTGACTTTTCCAAACAAGTCTGAGCCCCTGGCTGTTTTGCTGGAATCTTTATGTTTATTCTTTAGACATCCTTGCTTAAAGACACTACAGACACATGTGTCTTCTCAAGGATGCTTACCCTGCTGATTGTATCTAATAGTTAATTTTAGTTCAATCTGTTGTTACAATAAAAGCCTAAAATGGCAGGCGAATGGGACAGTCTGGTTCCTTTAGCCAACCAGTCCCTTAGCCTCTCTTTCACAGAAACATGTGTCAGAGTAATCATTCATCCATCGCTCAGGGTCTGCAGGTCAGTCCTGGCATATATGCCTTCAGTATATGACTATTTATATATATAGAACAATTACTTCAGATAAATTTGAAGATAATTATACATTTGTTATAGAAGTAATCTAAAAACAACTATTTCAGTGCTGCTAATAACCAGAATTGAGTTAAAAATTGAATGAATGAAAAATAACGTGCTTATGGTATTTTATAACATCAGAAGTTTACAAGTACACCCAATTAAAATAACTTCATTTGCAAGATACAAATAAGTTGTTTCAAGTCCTTGAGCCAAGTTGTAAAAGACATCTGGATTTTTCAAAGTCTAGCCAGCACTTGGTTATGACTTGTCATGCACTTGGACTTGATATTGACATCAATAGTCAGAAAGATAGATATAACATTAAATGTTGAAATAAATATGTACATAACAATAAAACTGCATTTAATCTGAATATATTTGGAAACAAAAACCCAGTGAGGGACAAAAAAGCAAAGGCCATGAGTTAGAACAGGTAGCAGAAAAAGTGGGCTGTGGCAAGTCTAGATCTTCCATGTGAGGCTCAGATTGAGGGGGCCGGCTTGGACCAGGGGCCGGGTAAGGAGTGATCGTAGTGGTGGTGATTTGAGCACAGAATTTTAATCTTGTCTAGCTGGAGATATTATGCCTGTATGCATTGTTTTCATTTGAGAGGGACCTTTACTTATCTGAAACAGTCCTGCCTGGGATTCTTACTGTAATTTGTCATCCATAGTTGGCCACTCAGCAAGCAACAGGGCTTAAGAAGCAGCATTTGTTGTTCCAGAAAGGTTTCTGGGTAGTTACACTACCATCAGAACTGTCATAAAAACCAAGAGCACTGATTTAAATTCTTCGGTGTGTTACTTAATTACCTTTTTAATTAGGATAAAATGTCTTTTCACCCTCTCCTATTTGAATACCGCCATCCCTGCTTTCGGGGCCAAGTTATAAATACACTGCAATGAATAGCTCTCCCTCCCTCCCCTTTCTTTCCCCACTGAGCCAGCTGTTCCTGTGTGTTCAACTGTCAGTATCAGAGCTGCAGAGACGCTCCGAGTGCTCCCTAATAACTCGGGGAATCGGTGCTGCTCATCGCTGAGGCTGACAGCTGAACACAGCTCAGGGGAACTGAATGTGCAAGAGGAGCAGAAAGAAGAGAGATTGATTCTTTGAGATGCAAGGATAAAATGCCTACAAAAATAGCCATGATCCTGCCGGGTGGGTGGTGAAGATGAGGGCCCACAAATGTATTAGTCAAAGTGGGAAAGGGGAACTAAACCTCGAATTTGAAAGTCTAAGGAACAATAATTTACAAGAAATGCCTTATTTATTCTCATGGAAACATGTCATCTGGGTGGAGAGAAATAGAAGAAATAAATCTCTTTTGTCATCTGGGACAACTGAGTGGCATAGATGACTGAAGGTGAGGGCCATTTGCCAGAGAACTAGGTTTTCCTTTAGGAAAGAGATTGTCTGGCTGAGCTCATAGCATGGTTTCTATGAGAGCTTCTGGAATTATAAAACATCCTAACAAGATGAATCCTGAGATACAATTTTTAAAATTATTTTTAACTAGAGGCCCAGTGCACTAAATTTGTGCATGGAGGGGGGTTCCTCAGCCTGGCCTGCACCCTCTCCAATCTGGGACCCCTTGGGGGATGTCCAAAGGGATCGGGCCTAAACTGGCAGTTGGACATCACTCTCGCAATCCAGGACCGCTGGCTCCTAACCGCTCACCTGCTGCCTGCCTGATTGCCCTTAACCCCTCTGCCTGCCTGCCTGATTGCCCCTAACTGCCTGTGCCTCAGCCCCCAGTCTGGCCTCCCTCTGCAGGAGACGATCTGGCGGATCAGGAGAAGGCACCACCCCCATTACCCCGCTGCTGCTGCTACTGCCAGCCTGAGCCTCAGCCCTTCGCAGCTGCTGCGGCTTTGTCTGGAAGGACATCCGGAAGACGACCACTCTATTTAGCATATTACCCTTTTATTAGTATAGATTTGGGAACCATTACAACCATGCAGAACTTAAAGAAAACACATGGCCCTGGCCGGTTTGGCTTAATGGAAAGAGCATCGGCCTGTGGACTGAAGGGTCCAGGTTTGATTCTGGTCAGGGGCACATGTCTGGTTGCGGGCTCGATATCCAGTAGGGAGCCTTCAGGAGGCAGCTGATCAGTGATTCTTATCATTGATGTTTCTATCTCTCCCTCTCCTTTACTCTCTAAAATCAATAAAAAAATATATTTTTTAAAAAAAGAAAACACACGATCTTCACTTTGGGCCTTGTCATTTTACAATATCCTTTGTGCAGTATTTTAACTTCCCTCAACTTTCCTTTACCCACTCTTAAAATGCAACCTATTTTGGGGAAGATGATTAGGAAAGTGATTCTAGTGGGTAGAAGTTTTTTTTTGGAGGGGATGGGGTCATGAAAATATTTAAAAATTGAGCATGGTGATGGTTGTACCACTCTGAATTTACTTTAAAAAACTAGTTCATTGTACACTTTAGGTGACATGTACAGTAGATGAATTATATCTCAACAAAGCTGTTCTTTTATTTCTTTTTAAATAAAGGCCAGTCTTATAATCAATTGCAGATGTTTTCAGAGGCCCTCCAGGATTTGCTTACCGTGTCCCAAACCACGGCTGTGACTCCCAGTTGCCTCCAGTCCTGGTGGATCTGGATGGTGTGGTTTGCAAAGGAGAAGGTGGCAAGAGGCTTGTGGAATTTCTACAACCCCATTCTCGCAGTCTTCTCCTAGGGCACCAGGGCCATTTCCACTGTGCCAGCTCTCTGCTTCCTTTAACCTGTTGGGCAAAAGAATCCTGCGTGCTCTGGCCAGAAACTGCATTCTCTCTTAGGTGGCCTGAATGCTTTTTTTTAAGGTTGTTTATGGATTCAAAAGAATAAACATAAATGTGGAAAGCTGTCGTCGAAATCCTTTTACATGTTTTTTCCAGTCTCATGGGAAGTGAGATGTGGCTCTGAATTCATCCCAAAGGGTGTCTTTGGGCAAAAGCACCCAGAACGGCACAATTCCTGCAGGATTCCCTACACACTTCACTGTCAGGACTCAGGGAGGCTTGAGGGTGAGCGAGGTGGCAGTGCCAGCACAGGACCCGGGAGAAGGTAGCGCTTTCTACACTGCCCAGGCCACGTGGACTGCAGCTGCACCTATCAAAGTAGGCAGGGTGTTTCTGCTGTTTTCTTTTGGTTTGGCCTCCACCCCGTTAGCCATGGACCTGTGCCTGCACTGAGATTGTGAATGGTTCAATGGTCCTACTTTTTGGTGGACAATGGATGCACTCCCACCTCCCAGAGACTGGCAGACACTGGCGGCTTCTGAGTCGCTCATGGGGAGAGCCCAGCCCTAGGTCCAGAACAGACTCAGGCATCTTCGGCTAGAAGGCCTCCAGGGGCTAGGGGCAGCCACAGTTTGAAAGCCGGCCACAACCCCGATCCTGGCAGGGGTCTCCTCTGGGGCACTGGCCGGCCTGGGCTAGGGCCATCCACAGTTTGAAAGCTGGCCACAACCCCGATCCTGGTGGGGGTCTCCTCTGGAGTGCTGTTCAGCCTGGGCTAGGGTCTCCTGCGGTTTGGAGTCTGGCCTCACCCCTGCTCCAGGCAGGGGTCCCCTCATGGTGACCTTTCGTCCCACTCCCTCAGCTCCATAGCCTGGCATTTGGTCGAGCCTCTGGTCATTTTGGACATGACGGACCCTGGCTCTTTATATATATATATATATATATATATATATATATATATATATATATACACACACACATATATATATATGTATATATATATATATATATATATATATAGTGTAAAAATTCACATGACATAAAATTTTCTGTCTTAAACATTTTTAAGTGTGCAATTCACTGTTATTATTAAGTACATTTAAATTGTTGTTCAGCCATCATTACCTTTAGCTCTAGAATTGTTTTCATATTGCAAAATTAAAACTCTGAACCCATTAAATAATAATGCCCCATCATTTCCTATGCCCAGCTCCTGTTACCCACAATTCTACTTCCTGTCCCTTTGAATTTGACTGACTACTTGAGGTACCTCAGATAACTGAAATCATACAGTATTTTTCTTTTTGGCGACTGGTTTATATCACTTAGCATAATGTCCTTAAGGTTCATCCATGCTATAGCATGTGTCAAAATTCTCCCCTTTAAAAAGACTGAATTGGTTATCTATCCATCCATGTGGACACTTGGGTTGTTTCCACCTTTAGGTTATTTTGAATAACGTTGCTATTAACATGTCTGTTCAACTGTATTTTTGAGATCCTGCTTTCATTTTTTTTAAATATATACTCCAAAGTGGAATTATTGGATCATATGATAATTCTATTTTTAATGTTTTGAGGAGCCCCCATACTGTTTTCCATAGTGTCTGTACCATTTTACATGTTCATCAGTCACGCTAAAATGTTCCAAAGATTCTTTACATTTCTGCCAATACTTGTTGTTACCTGGTTTATTTGATAGTAACCAACCTAATGGGTATGAGTTTCCTCAGATACAATTTACTCTAGCTTCTTTATTTTGCAGATAAAAATGGTGAGCCAGAAAATTTTTTTCTATCTGTGTAGTTAATAGCAATGCTGGAATGAGAAGCCAAGTTATCTTGGTCAACTTGAATTCAGGCCTTCAAACGGCCCAGGTTGTGTTTTGTTTTATAAATGACAGTCAACAATGCCTGTAACCAGACTACAATTGTCCCTTAATTTACTCTATCTGCACACACAGATATATTTTGAGACCATGGTTCTGGACTCCTGGAGAATATCTAGTCTAAATAGGAAAATTAAGGGTACATGAAACAAACTCAAGAGGAGCTGCCATTTCAACACCAGCCAATCGACAATGATCATAGTGCATGTAAGTGTTGAGGGCCTGTGGAGTGATGAGGGTAGAAAGCAACAACAAACTCCTCTGGCAATTCTATATTGCAGCTAAAACTTCATAATATAGAGTCTACAATGTAGAAAAGCACATGCTAATATCAGATGCTAAATTATAAGAAATCAAGTTAGCAAAAATGTGTACTGTAAAAATATTGTTGTTGTTCTTATTAATGTGTATCTGTAGGGAAAGATAATATAGAGATACTAAAATGTTATCTTCAGGTTTTAAGATTCATTTGTTCAACCAAAATTAATAAAATACCTACTGCAAGAGAGGAATTGAGGATATAGCCCAGAATAAGACAAATAAGGCTGTCTTGGAGTGTCTTTTCCATTGGGAAATGAATTAACCATGTTTATGCAGTTCTGGGGGAAAAACATTCAAGGCAGAAATAACAAGCCCCAAGTCCTAGTAAATGATAAAAACTATAACAGAATGGTTCAATGAGGTGGGAACTTTTGTCCCAAGACTTGATAAGAAGTTCAATTTGACTATAAGAGTGAAAGATGTTAGGCCACAGAGAGACATAGAGTAATTTATTTTTTCCCTGTTTTCCCCCAAATATGTCAATATAAAAATACATATCACCTTTATTATAAGATAAGGAATATTTTTAAAATACAAAGAAAAATGCTTTCTTCATTAATATGTGTTTTAAATAAGGTTTACAACAGGGTGGAGGGGGTAAATTATTAAAAAGCCAGGTTACTACTATACTTATGGAATGCCGTTATGACCCTAACTTTAAAGTCATTACAGGTTCTCAGCACTTATAAACTTGCCCCTTGTAGTGAAGAGGAGGGAGATGAGATTGGATGACTCCTGAAGGGTTATCTAAGAAAGTGGTAGGAGTTAGTAATGTCATTGGATGCCGCTGTCTCTTAGGTGTACCTGGTCCTTATAGGTAAAACCAAGCACATCCCTCAGTCACAAAATGTGAATGCACTGGGTAATTTTTGGGTGGCATGAACTTTTGATGTAAGAAAATATTATGTTTTCTACTCACCAAAGAAGGAACATTTTTGAGTCATGGAAATAATAAAAACAAAAAAAGCGTAAATGTGCAGTATAAGGGGTAGCAATTCAAAGTCATGGTAATAAGCACAACAATATTCAAACAAGACTGGTCCCTGTTCAGGCCCAAATTGTACAATGAATGCCCGTGTACTAGTAACTGATGGATGGGTGAACCCAAACAAAGACCCCAAGTTTGAATCTAAAATCTCCTTTGCTGTAACAGCACTCTGTGAGGCTCTAGAATTATACTTCTCTGACTCCTAGACTCAGTTATAAAGCCAATACACGATCATCTCTAAAGCAAATCCTGTGAGACCAAGACAGGGACCAGCAATTGGGATTGTGCAGCAATTTCAACATGAAATTTTATCCTATAAGTTCATTTTTTATTTTGTGCATTTGATTATTTTGCTTGTGTGTTTTCTTACAATTTTGGAAAGGAAACAATTAAGTAAGGAGTTAAAATGTAAGCAATAGGCATCAGAAAATTTGTAAACATTTCTGTCATCATAGATGCCATTGTATGTAGAGACCACTGACGAGTGCCATTGGCCTCACTCATAAATCGCTGAAATAGTTCTTCTTTGAAGGGAAATAATAGAGTATTAAATCAATGCAAAGGTATGAAAATGAACTATGGCTCAAGCAGAGTTTGTGGGGTTGTTTGAAAGGATATTGTGATATTGGATCAGTTTAAAATATATATGTGAATTCCCATATAGTCTTAAAATCAGCCCTAATGCTGACATTCAGTAAAATATGGAAAGCTTATATCTGGATAAGTGAAAAAATATGACTACCTTTTAAAAGATATGATCAGTCATTAAAGCTTAATTTTTAAATCAATTATGGGAATAAATAGAACTCTTTAAGTAATCAACAATTCATGATCAAAAATGATTTTCCAACACCCTCTTTTCTCCTTATTCAAAGAAATTGCAAGTCTTATGAAGTCTGCATTTTTTAAATGTCTGGTTCCATTACCTCTGCTTTATCTACCATACCATTGCCTCATCAATGCATAAGTCAAATCTATGAGAAATTATACACAGCTGAATATGCCATTTATCTTTTGAATGTCCTTCAACTTCTATTCCTTCTAAGAAAATAAAAAGAAAGGGAAAGAAATCTTTAGCTTGGTATGTAGAATAAAACCTGCTATGACCTGGCTCCTGGCTCTCTCTCTCTCTCTCTAGTCTCATCTTTTGTCACTCTCCTCTCATACACCTACATCCCAGGTATATGAGATTAATTAACAACTATTTTGTTGAGTACTTTCTATGTACTAGGCTGGGCATGTGGTGGTTCTTGCCTTCAAATGCATTACTCTGTAGGATATAAGAAAGATATTAAATAAATTATAGCTTCATATTCTCAGAGAGCTACACAGCAAAAATAAATGACAATTTGACATATAAGAAATAGTCAGTGGGGGGAGGAAAGCCTTTGAATACAAGGCCATGGAAGGTCTCATGGAACGAGTAATATTTGAGCCATTTGAGGCATGGAAATAGATCATTTCACTTAGGGGAACAGGAAGGCCAAGTCCCTAACAGAAGGAAAGAGGGGATTGAAGCAAGATGAACAAGGTGTCCCATGGTAGATGCCTGTAGAGACACAGGTAGTTGCCAGGTCATAAAAAAGCTTTTAGGCCGAGATGGAGAACTGGGCTTTAGCAGTAAGTGGGGATACATTTGAGCAAGGAGTGACATGAAGTAAACTTTCTCAGATCTCACTGTAGCCACAGCGTGGAGGACACTGTGGCTCCAGAATGGCAGCAGGGTCTCCACCGGCCTCTAGTGTGCTTTCCTGTTCATGCAATACCAACACAAAGAATATTTGCAACCAAGAGACTTTGGTTTTAAGTCCCAAACTATTTTCTTATCAAGTAGATGACTGGGGGACTGCAAACTTGGAAGAGAGAGAAGAACCCAAGGAGCACAGTTCTGGCAGTCTCTGCAAAAGGGGCGTTGCACCTTGGAGCTGGATGGAGGATAGCAGCCAGGTACCATGGCTTTTGGCTTTCCATTTCATAAACCTCTCATCCAGGAGCTTTCTTCATGGGTCAATGTAGAAATGACAATGCTATTAGTAGGTAAATAATAGTAGCCATATTAACTAAATGCTGTCCATAGAGTATTTGTGATGGACACCTTTATCATCTCATCTCAAATGTTCTAGCAACTCTGCAAGATTCATAATTTTCCCTATTTTAGAAATAATAAACTTAGAGGGTTTGAAATGTTGAATCTCGTATGGCAGAGGCAGCACTCAAGCTTGGGTCTTGCCTGACTTTAAAGTTCACTTTCTTTTCATTACATGTGTCAAAGAGAAAGTTGTTGTTGTTTTGTGTGTGTGTGTTTTTGTTTTTTGTTTTTTTTTGGGGGGGGGTGGTTGCGGTATATTTTTTTAGAAGAGAAAATAATTAAATAACTTTCCCCCCATCTTAACCTCTATAGCACTTTAAAGACAAAACTTCATCCGCAATGTCCAAGTCAGAAAAATAAACAAGTAAACACGGTTATGGAAAAATTACAGAAAAAAAAAAGTAACTTGAAAAGGGGAAAAAAAACATTCTTCCCTAACATTACATAAAAGGGAGATCAAAAAGTGGTTTGTCCTAATTGGAATCTCCCTGGTGGCAGCACCAGCTGGCAAGAGAATGCCTCTGAAGTAGGTGAGTGTCATGCTTCCCTCCCTGAAGTTAGGCAGAGCCTGTCAGTGTAGTTAGCAAGGCCGCCGCAGGGGCCTCCAGCAGGACGTGAAGAAAGAAGACCAAATCCTGTACATTCTCAAAACTGGTCATGGCATTCCTGGTCCTGAGAGCAGTCCTGCCGAGGTGGGGGCGAAGCCTGTGTGACCGGATGAGAGGCGCTGATGGCCTCCATCACCTCTAACTTAGCCCCTACAGAGAGTGCAGCATAATTCTGGTGCTGGAGAAGGAAGCCTTGAAATGAAGCACCAGTCCCACAAACGGTGCATTGACATTTGTAATGTATCCAGTTCTATCCCTTGCTTTCACCTTTTATACTTCATTAGTGAAGAATCAGAGCAGGAGAGTCAAATATCAGAGCAGACATTTCTTCTGCTGAGTGCTGATAGCTGCCCTGGGAGAGGAGAAGCAGGAATGACATTAACACAGATAGAGGACTGGTGCCCAGGTGAATTTTTTGGCAGGGAAAGTTTTAATCAATTGAATGGGCATGGGCTTTGGAGTCAGATATAACTAGATTTTAACATGGAGCTCCCAGCTATTCTGTGACCGTAGGCGAGTTGAGTTATACTGAATCACAACATCAATGTTTACAAAATGAGAAAAATAAACAATTTATAACTTATATGAAAATGTGCTTACCAGGTAGATGGTGCCCAAGAAATATTTGTGTGTTTTCCCTCATTTGAATAATTTCTTGTAGCAAAAAGGGTTTAGCCATAAAAAAAACAAAAACTGTTTAAATACAGCATGCTGGGAAAAAAAAAAAAACTCACTAAGGAACTATGTGTCCTTCACCATTTTATGTAAAATCTTAGTTTCAACATCTTTAAGAGAAAATTATATCCCCTCAAAGTAATTATGAAACAAAAGATAAAAATAATTACGAGTCTCATAATCTTTATTCAGAGATCTTTACTCAGAGTTTGAGGGAAAATATGCTGGAAAAGCCAGGTACCTGTACTCTGATTATTATACCGGTAATGTAGTTATATTCCTTATTGGGCCTAATGAATAGCAAAAATAAACACTAACCATCAGAGATATTTGAAACATAGTGTTATTCCTTTGTAAGTTGCTTCTTTCCAAAATTTAAGATGATTTTGATGTTTCCTTAAATTGCTTTTTTGTGAGAATCGTTTTTATATTGATACATACCCATCCAATTCTCAGCTTTTAGTACTAAAATGTGTTTTCTCTCTGAGATATAAATGATGTTCAAAGGCCAATCACTCTGTACAAATATCACCATCCTCAAGATTGATTTAGCATTTCTCTACCTTGAACAAATTCTTGAATCAGTAATACTTGGAGACACCAAGCACATCAGATATACTAGTGTAATGCTTACAAAATCAATAAGTGGTGGTCTTGTGAGTCTTGTTATGTCTATTTTATTGATTGAGTTTTTATTATATCTGTAATTACAGTTCAAAAATACAATTTGATAATCTTAAAAAAAGTATTAACTCTTAAATCTTATAACCATAGGGCCTTGAATCTTCCTTTCTTTTTTTCTATTATTCTATAGTTTAACTTATTCCACATCCAAACAAACAAAAACCCTCACTAAGACAGCTCTGTCTGAGGAGCAGGGGCTGGAGTAGAGGCTCTTGACTGTAATAGTCAGAGAAGGCCAGCTAAATATATACAGAACTACTCTCAAGGGCTCCTTTAACTCAGAAATGTATGGGGATAAATCATTTGTTGAGATTGATTCTTTCTACACTCTCTAATGAGAATCATGCTTATATATAATAAACCCTATATAGTGCATGGTGGTTTTGTTGGTCTTTAGTTTCTTTTTATCAAAAAATTTGTGATACTTACCAGTGGCATGACTAGGTGAATGGTTGTGGTTCAGTTTCACTCCTTTTCTGGTTTTCCCTCTTCCTATTTCTCCTACACACACACACACACACACACACACACACACACACAATGGATTACCAAGAATATATTTTCTGTGATCCAATGCCCTTATTATCACTTCATATGAATAATGGAATTCATTTAAAAATACCTCAGGGTAGGTCATATATGTGACAACTATTTTAGAAATGGCCAGTTGTCCTAATCATGATTTCACTTAAAGGAGAAGAAAATATCCTATATAATAAAAGCCTAATATCCAAATCAACTGAACAGTGGAACGACAGATGGAACAACCGGTCGCTATGATGCACACTGACCACCCAGGGGCAGATGTTCAACGCAGGAGCTGCCGCCAGCCTGCAGGCCCTAGGCCAGCAAGATGGGTGCCAGTGGGTGCCCCCCAATTGTCCCGCTGGTCACCCCACAGATTAGTCCTGATCACCAGCCAGGCCTAGGGACCCTACCCCTGTGCACAAATTTTATGCACCGGGCCTCTAGTCCTATCTAATAAAAGAGTAATATGCAAATTGACCATCACTCCAACACACAAGATGGCTGCCCCCATGTGGACACAAGATGGCCGCCACAAGATGGCCAGCAGGGGAGGGCAGTTGGGAGGGACCAGGCCTGCAAGAGAGGGCAGTTGGGGATGTTCAAGCCTGCAGGGGAGGGCAGTTAGGAGTGACCAGGTCAGCAGAGGAGGGAAATTGGGGGCAACCGGGCCTGCAAGGAAGGACAGTTGGGGGAGACCAGGTCTGCAGGGGAGGGCAGTTAGGGGCAATCAGGCTGGCAGGGGAGCAGTTAGGCATCAATCAGGCTGTCAGGGAAGTGGTTAGGAGGTGATAAGGCTGGCAGGCAGAAGAGGTTAGGGGCAATCAGGAAGGCAAGCAGTTGGGAGCCAGCAGTCCTGGATTGTGAGAGAGATGTGACTGCCCATTTAGACCCGATCCTACCTGGATCGGGCCTAAATGGGCAGTCGGACATCCCTCGAGGGGTCCCAGATTGGAGAGGGTACAGGCTGGGCTGAGGGACACCCCCCCATCCCCCGTGCACAAATTTGTGCACTGGGCCTCTAATTTAATTATAAAGGACATTACCAGATGCCATTTTTGTTGATTGAACATGGTTGAATATGGTTAGTTTCCTATAGTTCAAATTAATATAATCACTTCAGCAATTCTTAAGTTTTTCAACATAAAGGCCTAGCTATTTTGTTGCATTCAATTTTGAAAATATTTTTTTATTGTTAAAGTTAGTGAATTGACATGCAAGTTAATGTATTTTGGGAATCATCTTTCTCTAACAAAATTAATGTTATATGGATAATGCGGATTTGCTTAATTATTTCAATGACAAACTCTACTTTCTTATGAACAGGGTATAAACCTCGTGTAAGCTGTTTAGGTCAGATCCTTAGGGATGATGACTGAGGCTTGATACCTTAATGGTCATTTGTCCAGTCACTGATATGTAGAATATTGTCATGTTTGCAAGTGTCCCTCTCATGCAAAGCCTAATAGTAGAACCTACAAATGTGGGAGAATAAAGTTTCATTTATCTTACAGAGTAATTTGTTGGAAACATTTTATACCTGCCTGTTAACAAATAATTGTTTAATATCTGTCTGTGTGGGTGGCAGAATTTTATCTGACACTTGCTTTCATTATTGTTTGGTTGGGAAGTTTGGGAAGCGGTACCTACAAGACTATCTAAAATAGCCTAATAGTTGTGCATAACTAAGTTTTCCTTAGGTCACTTTGTGTTACAGTATCCTAATCTTCTAAATGTGTCCTTGACCAAAGTACAGTCATTGTGAGGTAATTGCTCATTGGTCTCTGTGGGACACTTTCCTTCCTCCCATAAGCACTGCACTGTGTGAGTGGCTTGGTGATGTCATGGTTCATTGACTCTAGACTGAGTGTTAAAATTATGTGGATTGTGGTGGCTCTCACTGGAATCAGCATGCTCTTTAAGAGGATTTAAACCCTTTTCAGCTGGAAGAGTCACTTCTTGCTCAGGGCTAGAACTTCAAAGGAACATCATTTGATCCATTTGAACAGTGATGGGAAGGTGGCACTCATATTGACACTATTATGCTCCCTGCCCCAAAGCGTGGGGTATTACTTCTTTTTTTTTAATATACTTTTTAAAATTGATTTCAGAGAGGAAGGGAGAGAGAGATAGAAACATCAATGAGAGAGAATCATTGATCGGCTGCCTCTTGCACAACCCCCACTGGGGATCGAGCCTGCAACCCGGGCATGTGCCCTCACCAGGAATCAAATCATGACCTCCTGGTGCATAGGTTCACGCTCAACCACTGAACCACAGTGGCTGGGCAGTATTACTTCTTTATGGTTTCATGTCCAATTTCTTGGAGGAAATATAGTCATTATATCTAAATGTACCATATTTATCTCATATTAATTTTGGAACACACAAGTCAGAATTCAGGTTCCATGAACATCAGATTTGTCTTAGTAACAAATTAATTTATAGAAAAAGTATTTTGTGTGAAATATTAAAGTAATATTAAAGAGCACAGGGAATGACCACTATGGCCACGCCCTAGCTGCACCACATAGATAAGACCATAGCTGAATGCTACCCTTAGGAATGATGTATGTAAACCTGATAGACACCTTCTGATTGACGCACTGTGATAGATAACCAGCTTGTACTCTGATTAACACTTGTGTGATGACATATGCTACTGAGAGCCACCTAGACTGCCAGGGTCAGAACAGGCTTAAAAACAGGTCCTTGACATCAGACATCGATCATCCTCTTGATCCATGCTCCAGGCTGCCTTGCTCCACGCCAGACGGCAGAACGGCTGAACCTCCAATCATGAGACTTCGGTCGCCCTCCTCCCGCTGACTGGACCCAACCAGACAGCCTGCCACCCAAAGACAGATCCACCACTGCCTGCAGAGGACACCACTCTTCCCCAAGGACCCCATTAAGTCTGAGCCCACAGCACCAGGAACCTTGTGAGTAATAAAGTGCTGTGTGATTTGCAACTGCATATTTTTGTGTGGCGTAATTCCTCTGGCAGTCTTCACTATATTAATATAAGTTCAGATGATAATTCCTACCCTCGGTCCTGCTTGCTTAGAATAGTCTCTTCGCTAGCAACTACTTAATGTCCGAACACTTGCATAGTTAAGTTTATCTCAAGGGGCCTTAGATAACGCCCCATATACTCTACTAGGACAAGATTCTAAGACACTGAGGTTTGCATCAACTGGTCACTGGTTGTAAGCTGCTCTCATAAAAGTGGCATAACACTAAGCAAGGCAACTTCTTTCTGCCCAGGACAAGTCCTAGAGAGGGACCTAGCTGTGAGCTGTCAACAGACTCAGCGACTTGAAGAATAAGTACTTCAGTCCTAAAGGAGGGTCAGGTTGGCACACTACAGCACCACCCTTAGCTTCAGTTCTTGGTTTGTTAGGTCCCCGGTGTTAGGCCCTTTTCTCTTTCTAAGAGCATCCCCTTCATCTGCTCTTGACTCAATCTCAATTTTACTAGTACCCTTGATTTCTCCAGTGCTAGCTTAATTATCTGAACTTCCCTACCTCTCTTCATAAATATAATGAACCCTGAGGGGACAATAGTCATTAAGAGAATAGTATGGTCTCCCATTTCTGTTCAACATCAACCCAAACTGCATCCAGAACTAACTAATAAGAGTAATATAGAGATAACCACCGCTGAAGAGGAAAATTGAATTATTATTATTATTATTATTATTATTATTATTATTATTATTTGGCTTATAGCAATCTCTGCCTCCTCCAACATGAAGATGGAAACAAAGAAATAGCAGAAGAAAGAGAATTCAGCTATGGAAACAAGAGCCCTGAGGAGTAGGAGAGGCTAAGAAAGAGAGGACAGGGTAAGACATTATTTTACATGATTTAGTAAATGAAAGAAAGACTTAATGACTAATAAGTGATCAAAGATGAGTTGACAACCAGGAGATTAGACCTTTACTGAAGTAAAGAAAGGAAACTATGGTGGGAAAAAGGAATTCAAAACAATGTTAAATGATTTTGAAAGCATATTTCTTGGGAACCAGAGAGTGAAAAAAAAGGAGCTGGACTGATCACAGGGCAGGTGAAGTGACTTTTGTTACAAGTAGGACTCATACATATTATCAGATAGTGTTCATCTTTGAGACTGTCTGTCCTCAGTGTTCCTCGGGTTTACATGACTCCACATTAATGCAACTCATGGTCAGAGACAGCAAGAGAGTGATTAAGTACAGAACTAATACCTACGACAAAATGTAATAATTTACAAAAGCATACATTTCCCCAAATTTCTAGATTAGCATTTGTAATTTTGACCTTTTACTTAAATTACTTGCAGGAGTATCTTATCAATTGTGACCTAATCAGTTCTCCTTTCATTCAAATTATTATTGACATGCAACATCTACCATGAAGTCTTCCCTTATAAGATTCTTTGTTTGCAGATCTAATCCAAGCATGAAAATATATTGTCACTCTTACTTATCCCTGCCCTGATGTCATATACCTGAATACGATACCTATTGAATTACACAGTCATGCTTGTGTAGAACTCTATTCTCTAGTTCTCCTCATTGAGTTCACCAATCCCAGAACTTGGCAGGTAACTCTGATGTCAATGAACTATTGCAGAGTAAGAAAGTGCCAATAATGACATAGTTTTCCATTCAAAATGACATTTATTTTAAGTGTCCTTATGGCCATATTTCACAGAAAGGAGTACACACTTCAAAAAAGTCAGAAATCCCTGTAAGTGGGTATTAGTCATTCCTCAGACTTCTTCACTGTTGAATTCATTCATATTTATATTTGTATCTACCAATAGTAATATGTACAGTATCTCTAGTTCTTTAACACGCACATCTATATCCACAGATAGAGAAGTAAAGATATACAAAAGTTCAGAGACTACCCATCATATTTAAATACAAGAGAGCAATGATCTTCACCGACTGTCGCAACGCAGAAGGAAGTCCCCATGGAGAGGTCTGTGAACAGAATGACAGGGCAGTGATCTTTTATTCCAAGATATCAGTGTTTATATGAAATGGAAAGGAAAGCTCTCAAGGCCCATTCGTTTTCTCTTAAACGCAGACAAACTTCACCTACCGCCTTTGGAAGCTGTGATCATATTCATAATATCCTAGATCATTTCAAAAAGAATAAAATATAATTAGGGGCTGCTCTTACAAACACAGATCTTATAGAATCCTTTGGACAAGCAGCTTTGGAAATTCTCCTCTCCGGGGAGGTAAATTTAGTGGAGCTGTACCTGAGTTCAGTTTTTAATCCCCTCTCAATTACTATCAATGCAGCTGAATCAGGAGCTACACCAAAATTCCTGAGATAGCTTTTTAAAAATATAAAATAAAGAAGAAAGTGTTATTGCAGACAGAGGTGAAAGAAACCTTGTTACAAGAGGGACAAAAGCCCTGGAGGGAGGGAGATGAGGGCATGAAATAATGAAACAAACACTTGAAGCACCCAAAGCAGAATATGCACTTGTGATCCTTGTTTTTTTTCTTTTAATTGCTTAGGCCCACAAATATTTTCTCGACTTCACATATCTAGTAATGTTTAACAGATATATGATAAGTAACCCAGGAGATTATCATAACATGGGAAAGGATCAGCCAGTTAGTGCAATATATTTAGGAGTAGCTCCTTTCTGGGCAATTAGAAACTCCCTGGGGTGGGGTGGGGGGCTAGAAGGAGTCAATGGCAGGGGCGGGAGGGGGAGAGGAAAGGGGACATATGTAATACTTTCAACAATAAAGATTTAATTAAAAAAAAAAGAAAATTCCAGCAATGTAGCCCAGGCAGCATGCAGCATGAGAGTTTCTGCCTGGGCTTGTTGCTTAAGCATGCTTCCAGCAAATACTACATCAGCATTTAATAGCTCAAAACAATAAGGTATGTTTGTAAGACACAGACATTATTCATCAGTGCTTCTTACTACCATTTGGTAGATCATTGCTGTGCTTCATGTTTTCAATAAGTAAGAGGCATTTTTACTAATTAAAATGGGAAAGTAAGTTTCAGAGCAGGCTGCTGCATTTAAGCAATTGCAAGAAAACTGCTTGCTTGAAAATAATAGTGCAATCTGATATTTATAAAATGCTATTGAAATTTAATAAGTAAAATGGAATAAATAGAAGTGGAGCCATTCATCTCTTATTTACTTTCGTGCCTTAACTGAGAACCCACAATTCCAGCCATACCAAAAAAAAAAAAAAAAAAATCACCTATTTTTCTGAAAGCTGTAAGTGCTATTTTGAGGGGATTTCTAATATAGTGCTAAGAACACCCATGGGAACATTATTAAAGTTGCCCAGAATGTGCATCTTGATGCACTATTTCTAGTGCGATGGCTCTGCTCTGCAGAACACGTTCTGGCTCAGGCAAGCACATCAGAACCACAGCAGACTTCCCTCTGTTGACCCAGGGTACCACTGGGCAGATCTAAATTGTTTTCTACACACCAAGGGCCTGAGTCTGTTAGACATTAAAATCAGGTTTGTCTGATTACAGATTTTTGAAGATACCTTAACAAATATATAAAAACAACAACAATCACAATAAAGAATTTGGTCCATAAATTGACCAAACAAATAGGTGTCAGATTTGGGATGGTAAATGTGAAATTTGCATTTTGATTTTCAAATATTCTATTGCAATATAGATGTGGCAAATGCATCCTGGTTAGTGCATTAAATACTGTGGACATGGAGATGTAACAGATCAAGGTTCCAAGAGTTACATTAACGTACAGAGATGCACAAAATTGGTAAAGTTAAGAATTGCATGGAGTTAAGATTTTAGTGGATTTAGGACTATGGTGTGAGCCACATGTAATGTAGAGAGACTGGTTCTCCCAGTTATTAGTTCTGTAACCTTGGGCAGACCATCACCATATATCTCCGGTTTTTGGTATGTGAAATGGAGTTTACACCTAAATCTGCCTCATTGGGTGATGTTGGGATTTAAGTGAGGTAATTATGTAACTAATTTAACATAGCACCATGCTGATAATAAATGCTCAATTGGTGTTAGCTAAGAGGTATTTTAGCTGATCATTTAAAAAAAAAAACAACAGACTTTGGGTTTGAACTTCCAAACATGCAACAATTATTAAGGTCCTAGTGAAAGTGCTAGATACAGAGAAAAGTGATGGTTAGCGTGTGTTCCTCTACAAGCTGGCCTCTTTAAGTTCCGTTTCATAGTTCTGTTCAAGAACATAATAACGAGCCACAAACACAACCGCCCTTCAATAACATGAAGGTGAGCTGCACGCAGAAGGTGGGGAGAAGGACTACAAAGGTGCGGTGAAGCACAATGGGAGGAAACATGAAAAAGCTGTTGATCACTGGAAAGTAGTAACAGCAAACAGGCGGTGCCGGTGGGGGCCCGTCAGAGAAGAGGTGGCTCAGAGGAAGGGCCGCAGCCGAGCTTCCCATGAGGCAGACTCACTGAACTCCTAACAGAGGGCCCCTGGACAAGTCAACCAAAGGCTCTCCCCTTGTTCTCTGGCCTGGGGTACCGCTCAGGTCAGCTGGTCTTCTCTCTCCCAGTGGTTGGTGTATAGATCCAGACAACTTTTAGAGACAGCCTGGGAGAGTGAAATGAGCAGAAGCTGTGTGTTCTTTCTCACGGTTCCACCGCCTACCAGCTCGGTGAACTTGAGCAAGTCATTTGACCTCTGTAGTTTAGTGGCACGGTCCATAAAATGAGGTAATATTGCAACCCAGCCAGCAATCAATGCGTGTTAGTGATCTTCTCTGATTTCCTTCCCATGCCCACAAAATTTAACGTTTGGCTTATGCATTTGTATGTTTTTATTTTAGTGCAGGATCCGTGCGTAAAGCACCTGGGAGCTACTGAAGTAAATCCATTGCTTCTCTGGCATGGGGACCCAGCAGATTTCCCTTCTCTGTAACAGTGGGAAATCATCACCACCCATCATCCCTCCGCAGTCATTTCAGCTGCAGCGGAAATCGTTCCCACTCTTTATCTTGGGATTACTTTTGCTCTGGGGAGCTCTCTAAAGCTTCAAAATTATTGGTGTGTTTGACAAATTTTCCTTTCAACCCAGACCCCAGATGCAGACTTTCTTTAAAATTTTTATTTTTTTAAATCCTTGGTGACCAAACTTCAAGTCTTTTAAAACCCCAAGGAAAGCCTGCTGTCATTGGTTTTGCCCTTATCCAAATCTGCGTGTACTTCCTGACCACAAATTAGGTCACGGGTAAGTTTGGAGCTGCCAATCAGCCTTGGATTCATCAAGCATTTTAAACTGCTGGTGCCGCAGTACAATCGCCAGTGTGAGTCACAGATAACGGTATCATTTGCATAGTTACAATCAGTTAGTGATAGAATGCCTGAGAGGCTGAGGGGATGCGTGGCAAATGCAAAGTCACTTTCAGATTTGCATTCATTTCTTTGTTAAATGGGGAGCAGAGGACCTGACTGAAAGGGGCACCGCCTCCTGTTCAGCTTGATTCTGCAGAGCCTGTGCCTATGGAGCATTTCAACTCTTTGAAAGCGCTTTGTTATCTTCCTATGAGCCATTCTTCTCAACAGTGTCTGACATACCTAGTAGGCATTATTATCCATAATTCAGTGAAAGGGAAGTAAATCAAAAACAGGTTGAATGACTTGTTCGACACCACAGGAAGTCACAGCACAGGCAGAGGAAGATCCCACAGCTTTGTACCCCTCTCCATCTGTTAAGCCCTACTAGACACGTTTCTTACCTTTACCCAGTAATTAGGCAAAGTAACTGATGCCAAGTTAGGACATTGCATTGATTTTTTTTCATCTCCTCTCTTTTGAACTTGCTCATTTGACTTGCAAAATATTGTAAAAATGCACCACCCCCAAAAATAAAAACAAAAAGGAGGGCCAGCTAGAGTTCATTTATTCTGAGGATGGCAAACACAAGGAGTTAATATTTCTAAATGCTCTGGCTGGTGCTGTGAGAGAGGCTGGTAAACCTGGTGAGAATTGTGTTCTACTTAAATGACAAGTACCAGCATCTGATTGATATTCTCTGCAAAGTTTTCCCCAGTTACACAGTTTTTCCTTGGCACCTATGATTTATGGAATATCCTTGTATTAATTAGGCATATGCTAGTATTTCGGAGGGAGAGGTAATAAGACAATTCTCTAGCATTTCATTGCATAATATATACAATTTATTAAAACGACATGATTTTAGAAACTGGAGAAAAGGTTAAACACCTTTTTCAGGTACTACAGTGGGAAATGCTGTCACGAAGGGCTAGCCATCTTCTAAATAAAAAAAGAAAAAAGGAGTAACTAACTTCTTTAGTAGAAAGAGAGAGAGGAAAAAAAAACACACAGTTAAAAACCACAGCAATCCCTGACTCAGCAAACAAAAGCAGTTGATAAATGCACCTGCTCCGCTGTCTAGAGCTGATGTAGCCTTTTCAGGGTGGCCTTATCAAGTTAAGATCTTGTTGGAGAGTAATGAACAGGAGGAGAGACCCTGCTCCTCAATTGCTCATCATTAGAGCTCCATTCACAGCTGGAGGAGGAGCAGGGACTGGGATAAATCAGTGCTTTGAACCTCCTGATAATTGGTGCTCAAATCTCAGAATCTGGGTATTATTCTTGACTAAAGTATCTGCCACATGGCTGGATTGCTCTATACATTAATATGTTGAAGACAAAGTGGTGCAGGCTTTCATCCTGGCAAAGGGGATTAGCAGAATCGGACTACACATGGGCCTGACTATGTCACACTGAGCAGGCTCTCAGTACCTGAGTTCCTCACGCATGGAATGAGAATGAAAGTCACGTCTGGGGAGGGTAAGTGAGAGCATACAAGAGGACAGTTTACTTTTAATTAAAGTGCCACATAAATGTAAAAGCAAACCTACATTTTGCAGAAATTTAACAACATGAATGAAACTTTTGGTGAATGCCTACTTGTATGTAAACTCTAGGCACGTTGCAAAGGATATTTCTAAACATCACAAGAACCCTGAAGAACAGGGGGGTCAGAATGACCTGCTCAGGTAGCTAAAGAGGAGTGCAGAAAGGTCTCTAACTCTGGGGTCTGAGGACATCGCTCCAGTGGCCCTGTTTGAAGTCATAGGAAATGCTCAAATGAGCCTCTCTTTTTGTAATCTGCAAAAGGGGTCTTGATCAGCCCTCAGTCATTTTTTATTAACACAGCTACTTCCAAAGACACGGAGTCTTCCTCACATTTGCTGTTTTTCTGCCAGACTCAAGTGTAGCAGATGCTTGGGCATTCTGAGCCATCCCACCACAGGTTGACAGACACCTTGTTCTCTGTCAACTACAGACTCTTTGCTCTCAGAGTAGTTTTGGGGAGGGAATACTTCTAAGGGCCTGGAGACATGGGCTTGATGTGCATTTAGTGTTTGTATCAGATAGTCCTAAATATTTTACTATTTTTAGGGTGATTCACTCAATGATTTGTGGCAGCCACATATGTGTAGAATCAGTTTTTCCTAGTATTTCTGAGGTGGCACAAAAAGATGAGTGCTAGTGATTACTCAGCCTGGCTTAGTAAGGGGTTTGCTGATGAGGTTCCATCCAAGGGGCTCAAATCACTTTCTAGGATGTGAGCAGTGGGGGTAGAATTATACCAGAGTGCTCACTGTGTCCATCTTTATCTAGTTGCTTAAAAGGAACTCCTTAAATTTATTTGTCCCCATCTGATACACAATAACAATTAGTTTTTTTACTGATTTATCCAGGACATATACAATATATTTCCCAAAAATAGAAATCTAGACTGTACCCTAATAAGGTGATTTAAGAGTATAGGTTTTGGAGTCAGTTACTGAAATCCTTAGCTGTGAAGTTTGGGGAAATTTTTCATTTCTTTAAGTCTTCAGCTTCCTTCTGTAACCAACAAAATAAAAATTTAAAAAAAACCTACAGTATAAGGTTGTTTTGAGTATTAAATATGCACTATTTAATACTATATATTAAATATGCACTATTTAATACTATATAAAGAACAGAGTCCAGCTTCCAACAGATACCAAACACTTAGTAATTGTTTTTACAAGTACATCTGTACACATGCATACACAGGGCATACACAAGGCAAGCAGTGAGATGGGACGGGTTCTTTCTAGGTAATAAATTTACTCGTTTACAGTAGATATTACCGTTCTCACCTTATCCATTAGGGAAAAGCATAGGAAGATTAAAATGGCTTCCTCAACATCATCTGACTAGTTATTGATCAAGTGGAAATCAATTCAGAATTGTAATTTCAGCTTGTCTCTACAAGTAGGCTCTTTAAATTGCCATCCTTGGGCTCTCACAACACAGCCCTTTCTCTGCTATAGGATAATTAGCATGAATAAACAGCAAAGAAGGTAAAAAAAAAGATTCATAAAAACTGTTTTCAACTTCAAACCGCTTCCTCTTTCCAGAATTGCTGGTAACCATTCATCCACTAATTATCCTGGATAAAGGATATGCAAGGCTACTTCCTTCCAATTGACTTTTATTCCAGAAAGTTACCATTCCCACAGTTCTAAGTGGGTAATATTTTCAGGGAGTGTCCCACCCTATGGGAATTGGGAACTAAAAACAAAAAAGAAATTATTGAAGACCCACAGGTAAAATATCAAAGAGAGAGAGAGAAAGGTCAATAATGGCAGAGGAGGTAAGGAGAAACTGGGATATGAGAAGGTAATATTTGGTTTTAACTGAGGAACTCTCCTATGATGCTTATATCTCTCCCTTTTAAACAATTGCATCATAATGTGTCTCCACAGGTCTTCTACTTGGAGTTTGTTAACGTTCTTAGATGTTTACTAGTATATTCATGTCTTTCATTAAATATGAGAACTTGGGGAGGCATTATCTCTTTAAATATTCTCTCTGACCCTTTCTCTCTTTCTCCTTTTGGAACTCCCTTAATACATATGTTGGGTCACTTGATAGTGTCTCACCTGTCCTTTAGGTTCTATATCACTGGCTGATTTTATTGAAAAATTGGTTGCAGGGCAGAAATCCAGTTCCTTTGAGATCATGCATACTGTAGAATTTCATTCAAGAAACCTTCCTTCCTTCAATTCTTTCTTCATTAAAATTTTTGAGCAAACAAATACTGAATATATATGGTATTGGCACCAATACTAGATTCTCAGATTCATACACATTTTCTGCAGCTTGTCTTGATTTGGTGTTTCTCTGTCTTCATCTGTCCTCAATTCTAGAGCATCCTCATAGTCTGACACCATAGTAGGTAGCTATTGGAAAGGATGGTATGGAAGACAGTTCTCACTCTTTTTATTACCTGCCTCTTGGGTTCTTCATACCTTATAAGGCAGAGGTTATGGGAGTCTCACTTCTCCAGCTTCCTTTGCAGCTAAGTTATAGGCAAATGACTTGAGGACGAGTAATACTAGGGATTAGGCCATCAGCAACTGGTGTCCAGTTTTGGTGGAATCAGAGTCACAGGGGGTGCTGTTTGGACCCAAAAATAATAGAGTATTTGCAGCACTATGAGGTGAGAGATATTGGACAAATTCCTGCTTCTCTAATCCATGCCTTTTCCCTCTGTGAGATCTTGAATCATCCATTATTCTGTAAAAAAACTATTTTTCTACCTAAATTAGCCAGATCTAGTTTTTGATTTCTTATAGTTAAGGGCTCAGCCTCAAGTTATAAAATCTATCTGTAAAACAAAACTCACTGTTCTCAGAGTAAAAAGCAGATAACCTGTGACCCAAGCTTGAAGAGGGCTTCAGAGGAAGCAATGTAAACTAATAAGAGTATTTTGATGGGTAGGCGGTGATTAATGATAAGGATTTCTGGAGCAATTAATATTTAAAAATATAAGTAACCAGGCTGAAAAATTCAATAATAACAGCAATAGCCATTATGCTATAAACTTGGTGATAATAACTGTGCTAATGTATATACCTTAACATGCTAGGTAATTCCAACATGCAGGAAAGTTTTAGAGAGTGTGTTATTTATTTGATCATCACAAAAATTGAAAATATAATGACTGTTCCATTTCACAGTTAAAAGCACAGCTTCAGAGAAGTTACTAACTCAGAGACAAACAAGTGAGTGGCAAAAGCACATAGACTTATATGTACTTGTCTGAATCTGATTCCTAGACTACATTATGTCAAGACTCACTGAAGGCTTGAGTTCAACCTCAGCTCTGACAACTATTACCCATATAATGTTTAGCTTATTTAACATTCTGCACTTTAGTCTCCCCATTTGGAGAGTAGGGGATTCTAATATCTGCTTTGAAATTATTTGGGAAATAATCTGAAATAAAATTCATAAAACCCAACACAGGTTTCTTTTTTCTCTCTTCCATTCTCTAGTCATCTGTGCAATCCATGATCTCAAGAGAGAATGCATTAGTTCTTTACAAAAGCAATCTCCTTCCCTCTTCTGTACACAGATAGACTACATATTGCAGTTTCTATTTCCTATAGACAGAAATCAATATCTTTTTCCCATTGTCATATTTGGACTCTAACTCTAACTACCTGCTGAGTTCTGATTGATATTTCCCTGGCCCAAGGACACTGATCCTCCCTTCTCACTCCTTACCCAGTGCTGCTTGAATGCAGAGAAAAGTAGAGGCAAAGCTGGAAAGCCCGGTCTCTGTATATGACTGTGTGGAGTCACAGGTGGACTACACAAGAATAAGACATAAGCCACTATTTTGTTAACTTACTGAGACATGCATTTCTATGACTCTGCAGCTAGTGACCTTAATTAATACAGAGAGGAAAATGCAAGCACACACAAATTTTGTAATTTTTAAAAATTTTGCTTTTTAAATCGTGGTTAAAGTTTCAATTTGATCAACCATGCATTTATTATGGTCATGAGAGCCAATAGGCTCTCTCTTCAGCATGGCCAAAGCCACTATTGTATAGGTTTAGCCTTAAACCTGAGACACAGGAAACTTGAGTAGCGAGAATCAGGGGCATTATTATTTCTGTAATGACCTAATACTTTACTTCCCGAGTGTTGGATCTCCTCTTCTCCTTCCATCACATTAATGAGCCCTTGACTTCTTTCTTTAAGTTTATTCCAGGGTTGAAATACTTTTTCTTTACAATCCAAGCTTCTGAATCATGGTCACCAAGGTGTATGGCATCCAGGCAGAGTCTTCTAATATAATGTCAATTGTACACATGTTCTGTAATTTTCTTATTTCTTCTTTATTCGAAATATGCCTTTCTCCAGTGTTCAAGGACCACCCCCTCTGGGTCTGGGGCATTGGTTCCAACCACTTGCTGAGCACATAAATGCCTGAAGTCCCAAAAAAAGACACCCTGTACCCCTCTCCATAAGCGTGAGACAATGGAATAAGTTGCTTATTTGATTACCTGACAAACAGGGGAAACTGCTTTCTGGTCCCAAGCTCTGCAATCTAGCAACCTAGATCCCCAATTCCCATATCTGCAATTCCATGCTCTAGACTTTTAGGTACTAAAGTCCTGCCCCTGCCCTTCAGTCTTTGAGGTTAAATTTTCTTCTATTTTCATTGATCTCTCAGATCACAAATTCTCCTTTTTGCCTGCCTGATCAAACTTAGAAACCTGGGATTAATTTCCTAGGCCCAGGTGTTAATTATAAGGATAGAAAATTAGAAGACTTCTGAAGCCAGTAGTCTAGTTAGGGGGAAAGGTAAATATTCATACCTTCTGGAGATGCCTAGTGAAATGATGATTCTATAAAGCGGTTGACCAGATAGAACAAATGTTCTGGGTTGGTCTAATAAGCAACAGGAAGCCATGGCAAGTAAGTTGTGGAGGAAATGAGGAATATGTGATATAATATCATTTAGTATGCTGAATAAAATGACCCTGAGTGATTTGTTTTCTAAAATATACTTCATTTTAGTAGATTGCATGCATATATAATATACACGTTGAAGAAAATCTAAATGATCTGATCAGGATATTTCCCCCCTGGCTGGCACTGCTCCTTTTCACCTCATTTTTTAAAAATATATTTTTATCAATTCCAGAGAGGAAGGGATAGGGATAGAGTGATAGAAACGTCAATGATGAGAAAGAATCATTGATTGGCTACCTCCTGCACGCCCCACACTGGGGATTGAGCCTGCAACCCAGGAATCAAACTGTGACCTCTTGGTTCCTATGTCGATGCTCAACCACTGAGCAACACTGGTCAGGCACCTTCTTTTCACCTCTTAAAGGTATCTGAGGTTGATGTGCTGGGAGGTGGGAAATAAGACATTTTTCTTCAAACCTCGAGGCCATCAGACATACAGATTTCCCGCCCTACCTCAATTTTTGCTTTATCTGTGTTACTGAAGTCACTCTCTCTGCTTGAGTAGCACAAGCTTTAGCTTGAGTTTTAAAAATTCAGACAAATGAAACTCCAGTCTATCATCTCAAAGTTCAGACTCTGCCAATCAAGTATGTCCTGGTTTCATAGTTGTACATACCTGCATGGAACCCAATTACATAGGCCCCTGGGAGTCTCTTTCAACACCCTCTTCATCACTCTTCATTCAGTGGATGCTTCCCTACCTCTGACCCTTAGATTAATGGTTCATGTTCGATGATTCACCTCATATCCTGGGAACCAAAAGCCAAAAGAAACCCCAGACTTCAGCTTGAACTGTTTTTAACCTCTGTTACTCAAACCATTCACAGTGACACCCTCTGCGATCTGCCCCTAATAATCTCAGACTACTCCTCTCTCTCCTGATGGGAGCTTCTGATTTTCTACTGCTTTAAAAATCTTCGGTTCTCTTGAAACTTGCTCTCTTTCTCATTCTGCCCTCTACCTAAATCACTTACCTTCAGAGATCAAATCCTTGGACCACCTTCAGCCATATAAAATTTGAATTACCATGGGGCTTTTGTTTCTTCTAAATAAATTCTAGCATAATCACCCTTTGCTCAACAATTTAACTAGAAATCAAAACCTTTTCCCTGATGTAAATGATTTTAGGGAGCCTTTTGTTGTATTATCCTCATTCTATTTATTAAGTGTTGAAATCCACAACACCCCAATACACTCAAATATTAAAAGTTAAATGTCACTGCAGTTATGTAAGATTTGCAAGTGATAGATGTCATCTTTCTACTTAAGACTATCCAAATCTGACTCACATATGTTTGGAAAATCCTCAGAAGATAGGAGACATAACAGGAAACTAGGAGACCTCTGTAACTTTAGTGGTGGAGAAAAAGTACTTAAATGTTCTGATGTGGCAAACCACCCCAAAATAACCTTTTATGTTTCCACTTTCTGTAGAAATATTTCCTAAAGCTTAGTAGAGCTAGGTAGGAATGGGCTCTGGATTAATTTTGACCTTCTGTGGCAATGCATTTTTAAGACCCAGAATTTATGTGTGCAGAATATTAAATGTCAAATGCAAATATGAAAATGGAGCTACACAGTTGCAGATAGTCCCTAATTGATACTAGCAGGCTATTCCCTTTAAATGTTAATGAAACTGTTGTAATTACTAAATGACCAAAACAGCTCAGAAGCCAGGGTTCACAGCTGTAAACCATTACTTGTAAATTACTGGCACAGGCCCCCATTAGCAGATGGCTCTGCCCATGGAAGAAAACTTTCTCAAGATGCTTTTCTTCCAGGCCTGGGCTCAGGAGCAAATTAGATGAGCACATTAGAGAGGGCCAGAATGTCTGTTTGGACATGTCACTGGAGATAAGCACCTTTTTTGATCTTTTTTTTCCCATTACATTCTTTGCAGAAAGTGCTGAATATCAGAGAACATGAAGAAAAGAAGAGAAACTGACCGAGCTTATAAATGTTGCACGAAGGTTCAGATATGCACAGTTCTGCTGCTTTTTAAGGAGCATGTTTCCTACATACTGAAGCAGATGGGCATGCTGGGATGGAGGTAAATAATGAAGAGGGAGAAGGGTGTGTGTGTGTGTGTGTGTGTGTGTGTGTGTGTTGAGACCTGTTAACAAGCCAGTGGCAGAAAAGCAATTAGAAAAAATAGGCATTTGAATAGGCTTAGTACCCTCAAGACAGAGAACATCTATAAAGCTGTGTAAGCAAAACTATGCAGTAGAAACAAGCTATGTCTTTATTAGAGAAGGCCCATGGCTCTCCACAGCTTTGTTCTGTAAATTCCATACCAGCTTTGCAAACTCTCTGAGGTTATTAACTGTAGTGGAGATTTTTTAAAAGAGTTGGGTAAGTCCTGCGGTTGAGCTTTTCATTAATATGAAAGAAAGGTTAATTAAGACATTTGCCAAGAATAGGAGGAAGGAGGAGTTTGTCTTACAATGTATATGCCAGACAAACTATCCTTAAAAAAATGACATCCTCACCATGAACTACTCTGTCGAGAAAATGTTTAAGGAGTAGGTGTTTACAATCAAACCAGAGAGGACAGGCAATGTCTGCATTTTGAACAGTTTGAACCACAAAGTAATAGAGAAAGCAGTTGTTAGGATTTCAAAATGTGTCTTCATAGGAAAGGACTGTTTTGTAACTGTTTCTATGTTTAGATAAAATATAAAATTAATCTAAATAGTTTGACCTACGGTAGCAGAAGGCACAAAGCGTGGAGGTGTAGGGTATGTGCCAGGATGTGGGTCAGAGTTGCTGTGAAATCGTCAGTTATGAAAAACGGAGACATAGTTTCTGAATTTTGTGAAGGTAATGCATAACACTGAGATTTCCAGGGTATTTATGTTTTATGTCTGAAACCTATGAGACCAGAATAATCAGAGTTAGAACTGACCCATAAAATCAGTAATGAATGATTAATGAGCCGATAGAGTCTTGAGCCTGGATCCTGGAGGCGCTGCATTGCAAGAGCATGATGAAAAGACTTCCTGAATTCAAAACCTGGTTAGGGCAATGTTTTGAGTTATTTGATGTTGGCCTTCAGTTTCTGACCACTTTCCTATCTTCCTCAAAGATCCTCACTCACTGGTGCCCTAGAAGCAACCCAGCCCCGGGGCTTTCTTCTGCTTGATCCTTTGCCTTTGCCCTTCCACCCAGGCCTGGCAAACACGATCTTTAGTTTTTTCTTACTTTTCTTACTTTCCTTCCTTCCTTCTTAGGTATTTTTTAAGAAGAATGCGAGCAAGTGTGTAGGCAGTAGAATCTAATGTACAATGAGAGGTGGTCAATCAATCTGTAACTCTTCCAGAGGTGGAAAGCATTTTTGGAAGTGGATCGTCATTCAAGCGGGGTGCTTCAGCCTGTAGTCTCTGAAGTCAGACAAAGAACCACATTCAAAAACCTGGCCCTGATGCTGTCCTCCTGTGTGTCCTTAAGCATGTTGCTCAACTTATCTGTGCCTCATTTCATCATCTACATGTTGGCGTAATAATAGTATTTGCCCCATGTGATTAATTTGAAGAATTTGAATTACTTAATATACTCTCTGATAGAAATTAAAATGTTTAATAAATGTAACTCAAATGATTTTTGAATTGACAATTTCAAACTTTAAATAGTTTTATATAGTGAAAATAAGAGACTCAGTAATGGAAAAGAATATTTTCTACCTGAAACACTTATAAAAAGTAATTAATTTCCTGGTTTTGATAATATATTAGTTATATAAATTGTTTCTGTTGGAGGAAGCTGGGTGACAAGCAAATGGAACTTCTTTGTACTATTTTTGCAACTTCTTATGAATCCATTGCAAAATAACAAGTTAAAAAAAGGAATAAGCCGAGTCTTGATTTTATTTCTGAGCCAAATTTACTGAACTATTTTTGATTTTCATAGTTTTTTCCCCTCTCGTGTTTTTAAACCACAGGTTCTTGAAAGCCTTCAGATTTTTCATACAAGTCCCATGTCCATTGCTATAAAGAATGGTTCAAAAAAGGGTATTGTGTTGTGTGTGTATGTGCACACACATGTATGTGTGTGTGTGTGTTATGTTGAGAGCAGTGATACTTACAAATTTATCACTTTTGAATGAAGGGATAACCATTTGTGGTTATTTCAATTGACCATTTGTACAGATATATGGGGGGTGCATTTTTGTATACTCTTTTAGAATCTGAAGGATTGTATCTTATGATGTTTTAACAGTTAGCATATTGTAAACATGCAAGCATGCTTAGCCATTTTAAGGCCATGAACGTTTCTAAGAATTTAGTAAAAGTGATGAACTCTTCCCAAGAAAGAGTGTTAAAATAAATTCAAGCAAAATAATTATGTGCAATTTTTTCCTATTGTGAGTCATTATTGAGCCCCTACTATGTGCTAGTAGCAGTAATAGAGGTAGGGGCTGTAGAGTGTAGGGCACATGAAAAGAAATAAGATAAGCCTTGTCCCTCTCCAGTGAGAGATGGAACTATGAAGAGACATTATCATGCAACATGATGGATGCTATTTACTGGGAGTGCAGTGCACTCTCTCACATAGGAGGAGCATCTAGCCCAGACTTGAAAGAAAAAAAAAATTTCCTGGAAAAGTGGCCTCTGAGTTAAACCAGAAGGAGAAGTAGGCATTACCCAGTTGATGAAAAAGAGTTTGATTTTAGCATAGGAAACATATCATTGGAAGGTGTGGTTACTAGAGTAGTTGCAGAATTCTGAGAAGCGAGGAAAGCTAGAATATGACATATCAGGAAGATAGGAATAAGAGATAACAATAGGAAGTGAGCAGGTGCCAGATCATGCAGGACATTATAAGCCCTGTTAAGAAATCCTTACTCTTGAACATTGGAGAGTCTTTGCAGGGTTTTAAGTGGAGTAATAGTTGTGTTATAGAAATAATATAAGCATCTAATCACTGTGGGGAATGGACTGGAGAGGGCCAAAACTGGAATGTGGGAAAGCAGTAATGAGCCCATTGTAGCAACACAAGGAAGAGATGATAATGTCCCATACTCTTGGCAAGAGACAGAAAGAGGAGTGGTTGGTTTTATGAGATATTTATAAGTAGAATAGATATGATTTTATTTGGATGTGAGAAGTATAAGAGAGAAAAGTTGTAAGTTAATCTAAGATTTCTCTTCTAAGCCAGAGTTGCTGATATTGCTCCTCATTCAGATAGACATCAGAGGAGTAAGAAGGTTTTGAATAAGAAGAGATTAAGTTTTGGGTTTGTTGAATTTTAATTTCTATGGGCTATCCAAGCACTTAGATATGAAGCTCCAGGCTATGAAAAGAGATACTAGAATTGGTATTATTTGAAAATAATTGAAGCCAAGAAATAGTTGAGATCATACAAAAGAGTGATAGAACTTTAGTGAATTAGAGTGAAAGCTAAACCACTGTAACAAAAGGACCTTATAATACCCTGACTTGGAGGAAAAAGAAATTCCATTTTCTCTCCCATAACAGCCATAAAGACCAAGTTGATAGAATAGCTTAACTCTACACAGGCACTTAGGGACACATATCTGGGTGATTCCATAGATGTTATTACCATGACTGGAAGTACTGCCACCTCTGAATTCCAGCCATTGGTACCAGTTGTCATACATAGACAGAAAGGAGAGAGAGTGGATCTATAGATGCATCATAGTTTACAGGTTTGGTGATGGAAGTTAAGGAAACTTCTATGTAAGAGAGAAATCAAGACCATCTACTGAGCGCCAGGGGGCACGGAAGGGTTATAAAACAAACATTGTCTTCATGGAGAACTGGAAACAAAGTAATGGAGACAGTGAGTGGGTCAGATTGCTAGTCATTCTGACCCACTCACTGTCCATTCAAGTTTGGAAACAATAACTTTATAACATTTGTACCAAACTATTTAATCACAAAAGACCATGAAAGAAATCTTTACCAAGATTTATATTTTCCTTGCTCTCATGTATTTTTAAGTATTATTCAAGGCTAATTATTGAAAAATTTAAGGCATCCAAACTTTATGATCCAAATTTTACAAACATGACAAATAAAATGTTCCCCAAAGGAAATATCAGCCAGAATCTGACATTATTCGGCTTTTAAAAATGGAATTGCCTTTCATTTGAAATCATGCATGTTATTTTTGAAATCTAATTTTGCTATTTCTTGGTGATTTGTGCAGGTGACTTCATGTGCTAAGGACTCCTTTACAAAGTCGTATGAGTGGAATCAACGTTTTCACAAATGGCTCTGCCAGGTCAATATGCATTGTCAAGTGAAAACGGAATTCTCTGGGACTTCAGAATCAGTCGCAGTGACGTTCTCTGTGTCAGCAAGATGATCATGAGCCCAGGTTTCAATATTTAAGTTGTTTGAGCTGAAGTAACTTTGGAAGGACTCTGCAGTTTTTCCAGGGATCTGTAGATTTCTTCCCACAAAGAATTTGGCAATCCTCTGTCAGCCTCAGCACAGACTACAAACATCATGATTCTAGCATTTATAAATTTGGGATAGTTACCTGGTTTTGATAACTGGTAATGGGGTAAGCAGCAGGTTGTAGTTTTGTTTTTTTTTTTATGGTGGTGGTTTGAAGTAAGGATGGGGGTTATGTGTTTGTTTTGTTTTTAGCAGCATCTATAATTCAAGGTTTTGTTTTGAATGAACTACATCATTCATTGTCAGAAAGTATCCTTCCCTTAGCCAAGATATGAACCAACTCCTCCTTAGTAAGTAGTCTGCCCTCTCAAGTAAATGAAAGAAAGAAAGAAAGAAAGAAAGAAAGAAAGAAAGAAAGAAAGAAAGAAAGAAAGAAAGAAAGAAAGAAAAGAAGGAAGGAAGGAAGGAAGGAAGGAAGGAAGGAAGGAAGGAAGGAAGGAAGGAAGGAAGGAAGAAAGAAAGAAAGAAAGAAAGAAAGAAAGAAAGAAAGAAAGAAAGAAAGAAAGAAAGAAAGAAGAAAGAAAGGAAGAAAGAAAGGAAGAAAGAAAGAAAGAAAATATGTTTCCCCAAGTGCAATCAAGCACTAAAAGTTTTCTTCTGGAACATGTAGTAAAGAAGTTTATTTTTTCTTTCATCCCTCGGTAAAACATGAGATTTAAATCCTTGGCTCTGATAAAGTTGATTTTGCCATGGCAGTGGATGAAGCTTCTCTCAGAATCACTGGCAGAGTCTCGTGTGACTTTTCATGGCAGTACGGAAGGCAGCGAGTCATTAGGACACGTGGGGCATGTTTCTTCAAGAAAGCAGCCAAGCCAGATGTGTTGCCAAGCATCGCAGATGCTCCAGCTGTGCAGGAACACTAAGATCTGTCTTCTAGTAGAAGCCTGCCCTGGCAAAAAAGCTTTTGCACCATTTTGAAGACACTGACTTATTTCCAGGTTCAAAAATGGGCTCATAAAAAGCAAATTCTTATTTGATGGCAACAATGTGCACACAATAGATAAACGGTAGGAGCTGGCTTCATTGAGAGACACCTATATTTTTGTTCAGTTGAAAGCAGCATGCCAACGACATAGCAGCCAATTTCTATGAGATTTGTTTTAATGGTGGAAAACACATCAGTACTTTTAGAATGCGTGATGTTTGTTGACGAAGATAATTTAAAGACATCGCAAAGACACAAAATAACTGAACATGGGTCCACAAAAGTTTTTCTAAAATTGCAACTTATATTGTTTGAGAATGAAATAAAAAAAATTATGTGATGCTCTAATATATAACTTCCCTGCTGATAAATCCAAGTTCTTGTAAATATCTAATCTTAAAATTTAATGCTTTTTCTCAAAGAATAGATTCATATCATCTGATATGTATGCATGATGATCTGGTATAAAATTTTCCTTCCATTATGGCCAGACACAATGTAATATATATCACTAAAAAATATTCTAAAATTACAATATGACAAAGGTTAGCTCATTTATTTTTTAAAAAGTCATGACACATCTACTATGAGCCAAGCACTGATCTGGGAATCAGGGATTAAGCAGTGAATGGAACAAACCAAAACCCCAGCCATCGTAGATCTTACATAGTAAGGCATTACTAATATATGCTTCCTAAGTATGCATAGCAGCATTCTATGTCACTCAAAAATTGCTTTGAGCAAAATAAAATATTAATAACATTTACAAAAGTAATGCTAAAATATTTTTAAATAACTTTTTAAATAACAGCAATGAGATCAAAGGAAAGACTCATCTCTATTTTCTCTTAAATATATTTGATCATTTTTATAGCTGATTCCTAAATCCCTGAAACCACTACCTGGCTCTCTAGGGTCTCACAGACCTAGTTCACAAAGTTCAGGCACAAAAGAAAAATATTAATTGTTGATAAATAAACAGTATATATATTCAAAGTTGAAAAGAAAAACATCTTGTTTATTTGAAAGGATTGAAAGATAATATTTTCTGAGCCTTACCTCAGTAGCAAAATACTTATTTATAGCACATTGTATCATAGTTTATTTTTAAGCTACTACATATTTTTAAGCTTTTGTACATATGAAAAACTCCTGACAATGAAATGTCCATGTTACTTTCCATAATATCAATTTAGTTATCATCTCAGTCAATTTGCACTGCTATCAAAAAAATACCTTAAACTGGGTGGCTTATCAACAACAGAAATGTATTTGCTCACAGTTCTGGAGTCTGGAAATATGAAACTATGGTGCCAGCATGGCCAGATCTGGTGAGAGTCCTCTTCTGGGTTGCAGACTGCTGACTTCTGTGTGCTCACATGATGGAAAAGAAGCAAGCTAACTCTCTTGCTTCTTATAAGGGCACAAAACCTATTCATGAGGGCTCCACCCTTGTGACCTAATCACCTCCCAAAAGCTCAGCCACCAAGTACCATCACATTGGGGATTAGATTTCAACATATAAATTTGGGGGCTGGTTGCACAAATATTTAGTCCATAACCTCATCACTGAGTTATTTATCTTTGGAAAGGTTTATAACCCCCTTAAGTTCCTTCAAGTCAACAGCTTTTCTTTGAAACTAAGCTGAGTTTTCCTGTCTATGTAATATTAACAATATGCATGAGTTAAACTGTTCTGTTTGCTGCCTTAAAACTATGGAAGCCCTTTCATTGTGCTGCCAAAAACAAGTATAAGTCCAATTAAGATTCTAGGACAATGGTCTCCCATTAGAAAGTAGGAAGACAAAACAAATAGTTGTTTAAAAACATCTGTTGTTTTGTCTGCCTGGTGGAATAATTCACCACATGTGCACCAGCCTCCCACCAATGCATTCTGGCAATGTACTTGCCCCAGTACTAACTAGGTACTTCCAAAGGAACCCTTCATTTATTTTTTACAGACTCTGATACCCTGTTCATGGTGATTATTGTTAATGGAGTCACTATCTGGCTTAGGCAGAACCAATAAGAATCTTTCCTGGGGATTTATAAACTGAGGACAATATGGGAGAAATTTTAGCTCATCTTTGATTTCATGTATTAAGGAACTTAAATGTTGAGGCTGCCAGTAACACTGTGTCTAGCACGTGTGGGAGAATTCAACAGAAAGAGAGAAGCAAGGAAGGGATCATATTTATGAGTCCTTATCAACTCTGTCCTTACTTTGGTTATGTTAGCTAATAAATTACTCTTGTTTGATAGAGGTAGTTTCAAGTCCATTTATGCCACTTGCAGCAAAATTGTTCTGATCATGTAATGTTCATTGATTATTTTCAGCTTGGAAATTTGATTAGTTATGTAATGTTCATTGATTATTTTCAGCTTGGAAATTTGATTAGTTACTTCATCAGTAACAGATTAATTTTGTCATTGAAATAGTCTATTTTAGCACTTACATGGCATTTTCATCTCTAACAGATGATAAATCTATTTTAGAAGGTTAAATTTTATTATATTTTAAAATGTCATTTTATATTATGTTTATTGGTACAAATAATAGTTAATGCTTAATAAATTACATGGAATTAGAAAAAAAATAATATTTAGACAAAACTTCTCAAAAAACTTTGATGGGGAAGAAAAGGAAATACAATATTTTAAATGTAAACTTGATTCTTAGCCTAAGTGTAGGACTGACATAATTTGGATTTAAATCATCTTTTACAATAGTTAAGTATTTTTCTCAATGAGATTATAAAATAATGGAATCTCTAGGGTTTGCACATCTATGAAGTTGTTATGTTTTTTTAATCACCATCACCAAAGAAACGTTGATCTTATAGATTCATTTCACAACATGTACTATTCATCATCATTTTAAGACTTTGTGCAAGCTGACAAATAATTTTTGTACATTATTCACAATATTATGAAATTCTAACTTTTTACATCTGTTTTTCCTCCATGTAGAGTGGAGGAAAAGTAGTTACTTCAAGCCTGACCACAAAATTCCTTTTGGGAGAACATTCATACTGGAAGAATAAACAGTGGGTGTTTTTGATAACCAAATGAGCTCCTTTGAGGAGAGGCTGTTAATCTGGGGTGAGGAGAGTATCAGAGAAACTGTTCTACATAGGGAGATGAACTGCTGTTCAGTAGTTGGAAATTGTCTTATTAGCAAAATATGATAAAATTGTTAGGTGGTGTTCAGTGAATAGTTGAGGCTGATGATCCTGCTTCACACAATGGCAACTCAGTTCCCTGTTTTTTTGTTTGTTTGTTTGTTTGTTTTTAATATATTTTATTGATTTTTTACAGAGAGGACGGGAAAGGGATAGAGAGTTAGAAACATCAATGAGAGAGAAGCATCAATCAGCTGCCTCCTGCACACCCTAATGTGGATGTGCCTGCAACCAAGGTACATGCCCTTGACCGGAATCGAACACGGGACCCTTCAGTCCCCAGGCCGACGCTCTATCCACTGAGCCAAACTGGCTAGGGCTCAGTTCCCTGTTTTTGTCTAGCCCTGGTTGGTGGGGGAAGATGACTTAGCCTCTGAAAAGTTTGCCTGAGGTTTTTCCAGGGAGGGAAAATCATGGAAATAAGACCATTTCCATAGAAAAAAAGGTTGGAGTCAATGGGCTGAAGGTCTTAAAAAGGTTTGAAACATTTTCCATGAGAGACACTTGAGAAAATAAAAAGAAAGCACTCATCCACTTAACATATTGTGTGTGTGTGTGTGTGTGTGTGTGTGTGTATAGTGGTAGTGAACAATTGGGTTAACTAGGAATGTAGTTCAAACACACAGTACAATGAAGAAAGAAAGTGGGATGGTAGACTAAGAAAACTAAACAATGCAGAGATTATGGTGATGAATGTCAAATCTCAGTCGAGTAAAAAAAATAAAATTAAGGGCCCAATGGAGAGTTAGTGAAAGATGATAATTTTTGCAATACCTTAATTATGTACAATATGTATGTGATTAAAAAATCACTGGCTTTGAAAAAACTAAGAATCTATGACAATTTTCAAAGGTCTTTGTGATTTGCATTTTAAGACAGTAGACACATAACCTTCTTGTGTCATTTGCATTTTTTGTTTCTTGTTCCTGCCTTTGTGTATTTACTAGAGACCTGGTGCACGACATTCGTGCACTGGGGGGAGGGCGGTCCCTCAGCCCGGTCTGCACCCTCTTGCAGTCTGGGACCCCTTGGGGAATATCTACCTGCCGGCTTAGGCCCATTCCCCATGGGGAGCCAGCTTAAGTTGGCAGGTGGACATCCCCCGAGGGGTCCTTAGCGCTGCTGTGGAAGCGGGAGAGGCTCCCGCCACCGCCGCTGTGCTCGCCAGCCATTTGCTAACCATGAGCCCGCCTTCTGGCTAAGTGGTGCTCCTCCTGTGGGAGCTCACTGACCACCAGGGGGCAGTTCCTGCATTGAGTGTCTGCCCCCTGGTGGTCAGTGCGCATCTGGTCATTCTGCTATTCAGTTGATTTGCATATTAGGGTTTTATTATATAGGATTTAAAAAAATATTTTTATTGATTTCAGGGAGAAAGGGAGAGAGAGATAGAAACATTAATGATAAGAGAGAATCATTGATCGGCTGCCTATAAGGGATTGAGCCCAAAACCCAGGCATGTGCCCTTGACTGGAATCGAACCTGGGACACTTCAGTCTCCAGGCCGACATTCTAGCCACTGAGCCAAACCAGCTAGGGTATTCCTGCCTTTAAAAGATAAGAAACAAAGTCACAATAACACTAACATTTAGGAAATTTTGTTTTTAATATTGTAAATTGTAAAAAGAAGTTATTGCTTTATGTGATAAACTCTGCATATTCAAATTTGTCTGATGATTTTTGAGATCCTTCTAGAAAACTGACATCACTCATGGAAATGGACAAAAAATAAGATTTTTTTTTTAATTTCACAGATACTGTGGGGTTGAGGGAGGAGCACTTCTCAGCTTTCTGGTTTTTAAAAAAATTACTTCAGAGCCCTAGCTGGTTTGGCATACCAGCTATGGTCAGGGCCCATGTGGGAGACAACCAATCAATTGTTTCTCTCACAGCAATGTTTCTCTCTCTGTGTCTATTTCCCACTCTTACACTCTTTCTAAAAATCAATGAAAAAATATCCTCTTGTCAGGATTAACAATAAAATAAAATAAATAAATAAAAATGTCACAATCTGCTGTAGTTAAGAACACAAGTTCTGGAGTCAGTCTGCTTGAGCCTATATCCTGGCTTAGCCACCAAAGTGGAGTTTATTACCTTAGGTTAGATACTTAATAAATTGTATATATTTCTTCTATATTAAATATGGTTAAGTATATAGAGGTCATAGTGCATATGCTAATTTCATGCAATTATCCTGTATAATAAAAGCCTAATGCAAATCGACCGAATGGTGGAATGACCGTTCGGCGGGGGATGGGGCCAGCAAGCAGGCGGCGTCAGGCCAGCCAAGGTGGGTGCCAGTGGGCAGAGGGAGGGGACTGTGGCGGCAGTGAGGTGAAGGAGGGCGAGGCCAGCTGGTGCCTTTCCCCGATCCGCCCACTGGTTGCCTTGGAGGGTGGGGCTGGCCACTTGCCGGCCAGCGCTGTCCCCCAATCAGCTTGCCAGTCGCCTCCCGCAGAGGGAGGCC
Organism: Cnephaeus nilssonii; assembly: GCF_951640355.1. NCBI lineage: Eukaryota > Metazoa > Chordata > Mammalia > Chiroptera > Vespertilionidae > Cnephaeus > Cnephaeus nilssonii. The sequence goes on from NC_137080.1 coordinate 50,408,971, forward strand.
AGACTGCAGCTTAGGCCCTCTCTCCATGGGGAGCGGGCCTAAGCCATCAGTTGGGCATCCACTGAGGGCTCCTGGACCACAAGAGGGCATACCCCGGGCTGAGGGACACCCCCAAGTACACGGATTTTCATGTACTGGGCCTCTAGTATTTAATGAAATAATCCAAATGAACCGCAGACTATAATGCCAAGGTTATACTATGAGACAATACCTGTGGTTTTATTTTTCATTATTGGATTTATTGCTCCTTAAAACTATACAAATTTCCTAACAGTAGTATCAAGAGTTTTCATGATTTAAAACATAGTTTTGGAAGGTTTGGCAAGGAATTTCTATAATTTGCTTTTACTTGTCACTATTTTAAATTTAGTTAGACATCTCCATGAGGAAGTACATGAAGTATATGTATATACAAATATATACATTCTAGAGGCTGGTGCATGAAATTTATACATAGGGGATGGGTGGGTGAGTGGGTGTGTGTGTGTCCCTCAGCCCAGCCTGCACCCTCTCCAATCTGGGACCCCTCTCACAATCCAGGACTGCTGGCTCCCAACCGCTCATGTGCCTGCCTGCCTGCCTGCCTGATTGCCCATAACCGCTTCTGCCTGCCAGCCTGATCACCCCCTAAACACTCCCATGCCAGCCTGATCAACACCTAACTGCCCTCCCTTGCCAGCCTGGTCTCCCCTAACTGCCCTCCCCTGCAGGTCTGGTTGCCCCCAACTGCCCTCCCCTGCAGGTCTGGTCGCCCTAACTGCTCTCCCCTGCAGACCTGGTCCCCCCCAACTACCCTCCCCTGCAGGCCTGGTCGCTCCCAACTGCCCTCCTCTACCAGCCCGGTCCCCCCCCAACTGCTCTCTCTTGCAGGCCTGGTCCCCCCCCAACTGCCCTCCCTCGCAGGCCATCTTGTGGCGGCTATCTTGTATCCACATGGAGGCAGCCATCTTTGACCACATGGGGGCAGCCATCTCGTGTGTTGGAGTGACGGTCAATTTGCATATCACATCTTTATTAGATAGGATAAGAATATATACAAATATATTTTACATATATTTTGAACCTATAAGAAAGCTGTTATCTGACTGCATAATGTATATTCTGTTTCCTAGTTACTAGGCAAGTTATAAACATAAAATTTAAATTGAAAAGTAGTTTTTATTGATTTTTTAATCTTTTTTAGAAAGACATCATACACAAAACTTATCTGAGAAATGTATCTGTAGATGATATTTAAAGCTTTTGTTGAAGCTCATGTAAAATCTCAGAGGTTGTTATTTAAAAGGTTTACCACGTTAGAATTTAAAACAAATTGAGACATCATAAATCAATAAACGTATTGCTCTAGGTACAGTCATAGTCCCTTTCCTTAAGGTTACTCAACCCTCTAAATGATATGTTGAGTTCATGCCAAATTGAAATAGTTAAAAGTTTTAGAATGCAAGCCAGTGGTTTCTATCTTACTTAACTAACGTGGAGCTTACTGGTATAATGTTTTTGACCACTCTCTCTCTATTTAAATTCTTTCCTTCCTCGATAACTTTGCCTTTCTATTTCCTACTCTTCCTTCTCTTTTTCTGGACATTTATTTTCAGTTCATTTTTCATGCCCTTTTTTTAATGTATCCATGAAATGCTGAATTTCTCTTGAGTTGTTATATGTTATTTTTTCAGCACACTTGAAGATTTCATTCACTTCCATGATTTAAACTACCACTGTTTATGTTCAGGACTCATAACTATATCAATAGATTTAAAACCTAGTTATCTACTTTTTATTTCTACTTGCCTTTCTTATAGACAGAACCTTGTTTGCCAAATCCTTTTCCTTTCCCTACAGGGGATCTAGGTAAGCTAAATTCTCCAGTGTCCTCCAGAGTCAAGAATAGCCATGTGATTAACTTCTGACCAATGAAATGTGTGTTCATATAATACATGCCTCTTTTATGTCTGATCCATGAAAACATCTTACCTATATCTTCCCATTTTTGCTCATCCACAAGCTCCATGGAGATGATTCTAAGGGTCTAGAGGAGTATAGAGTAATGGATGGAATGAGCCTTGGTGCTTGAAAGGTAGCAGTGAGCATAGACCTGCCCCACACATCCAGCATTGGATTAAGCTACTAAAGTAGTTATTTGGTACAGCATTAGCTTATACTGACTAATATATATCTCCGACTCAATATGTCTGATGTTGAACTTTTAGCTTATTTTTTGAAACTGTCTTCTCTTTCTATTTTCTCTGTTTTTCTGGTTCTTAAGCATGGAATAGAGATATATTGTCCCAATCTGATTATTCACTTTCATAATTAATTATTCACTCCTCTTTCCCCTTTCCCCTTCCATCATCTCACTATTTTGCCAGTTACTCAGAGGGCTTTTATGATCTCATCCCTAATCGCTATTCACACAGGATGATTTGCATAGCTTTAATGTCTCCAACTCTGTGTCCCTTCTCCCCACAACAAACCTGACTAAATCTTATTCAATATCAATATCTGGCTTATATGTCATCATCTGTAAGAAGACCAGTTGGGTGATATGTCCCTCCTCTCTGATTCCACATCACTCTGTGCTTACTTCTATCATAACTAGTGTCATCTTATATATGTTTTACTAAACTTTTAAAAATAGTTTTCTTTTTTTCTAATCAATTTATTTTATATGATTTATTGATTTTTTTAGAGAGAGAGGAAGGGAGAGAGAGAGGCATCAAAGCGAGAAAAAAACAGACAAACATCAATCAGTTGCTTCTGGCATGCACCTTGACCTGGGACTGAACCTGTAACCTGGGCCTTGGGACCAGTGACCTTTTAGTGCACAGGATGACATTCAACCTACTAAGCGACATTGGCCAGGGTCTGAACCTTTTAAATTAAAAACACACACACGCAAAAACAAAAGCACAGAAACCACAGGGCCTAGCTCATAGCAAATAATCAGTAAGAGTATGCTTAAGAAAATGCATGATATGATGAAAGTTGCAGCACAGATACTTCAATTTAGTTCAGCAAACATGCATTGGCCAAATACATAGTATTAGTTGCTTTGGATACTAAAAATGGATAACATGTACCTTGACCTACAATTTACATTTAATAAGCTAATGTAAAAAATATTTCTGTAGAACTATATTATAAATTAAAGTTATGTTTAAAGGTTAGAAGTTGTACCTATAGAATGACATACCTTTAACAGCACTGGCTCTGGTGCTTGAAAAGAGCAATGGATTTTTCTAATGTTAAATCAATTTAGCACAAGCCTTACCGAATCTAACTTCAATATGCCTTTCAATTCCATCCCATTTTCACTGTTTCCCCTGCTGTTGCTTTTGTTCATGCTGTCTTTATTTCTCATTTGCATTGTTTCCCAATATTTCTAGGCTAGACTTTCATCTACTATCTCATCAAATTGACTCTTTACCTGAACAACTGTCCCTGAGTTCTCCCTTTGCACCACAAACTTAACATGGCTTTGAACTCTTCATTTTATCACCCTCATTTCCCTATGTTTACTCTTCCTTCTCATTAAACCCCCAATTTTGATAAATATCGATTATTACTGATATCCCCAGCCTAAAACATGGGAGTCTTTGGCAGTCTGTCCCCTAAATGACTCTCAAATCTGTTTTTTGTTATCTATCTTCTCTTGCACTATTTATCTCCTGACTGGACTAATGAAATTGTTCAATCATAATTACCTATGCAGTTCATGTCCCTGCATCAATAATACACCATCTACATGTTCTTAGAGTGATCTTTGTAATATTCAAATCTGATTGTACTCCCCCAGCATAAATTCTTTCCTCAGAAGATAAAGCCCAGTTCCTTAGCTCTGCATCATTATATTTCTAGTTTCTTATTGTGCCATCCTCTCACTTTCCTGTGTATTCTGACTCAGCACTTAGTGGCTAACTAAATATGAAATGCATTCTTGTGCTTGAACACTCTCTTCTGATTATAAAACCTTCCCACCTGTCTCTTCTAACTCTAACTTGTCTTTCCAGAAGCTTAAAAATAAGTAGTCCCTAATGGAATAAAATGTGACACAAAATGTATTCCCATTCATTTGAAGTTATTTTAGTAGCTGCTGAAACATTGGGCTACCTAAAATCAATCATTGATTTCATCAACTGGCAGTATATATTAAGCTCTCAATACACAGTTACATTAATAATAATTAACATCAAATCATTAATATTTACTAAGAAGCTTTGGTATGAATCAGAATTCAGTTTTTAAACATTTAGCTATAATTGATTGCAATCAGTAAATAGGGTAGTTGGTATTTGAGGGCAAAATAAACTGATTAAAATAATATATACATATATATATATGATGAAAGTTGTAGCATAATCATATACATATATATGACTTCCATTTCCATCTGTCTGGGTAGATATAGGCAAACAAAATATTTTTAAATTCCAACATAGCCAATAAACATCAATTATATTCAAATCCTCAGAAATAGATTTGTTCTGGGTCAAAAAAGAGTTAAGAAGATGAAAAAGAAAGTAAATTAACAATGTAAATACTAATAAAATGAAGTGATCTGGCTCCTTCAATTATCCCAAGAGCTCACATATATGTATGAAATCAGTTTAACTCAACAAAGAGGTACTAGCTACCAGCAACATAAAGTACAGGGATTGGCAAAAGTAAGTCTATGCTTGTGAGTACAGAAAACAAGAGTTTATTCTTGTATTATTACTTTTAATTAATTGTTGTATTATATAATATTATTAACCTACTTTTTCCCACCCCTGCACATAAAATATTTGGAGACAGAACTTTGTCAATTTGGCAAGTAGGAAAGATTGTATATTCTCTAGGATAATGCCATGGGTTATTCTGTCTCAGAGTGCCTATTTATCCCCTATAGAAAGGAGGGTAGCCAGCCCACTTGCCTATGCAAAGAATAGAATGAAGCTCAATGTATATTGAACATCAATCAAAGCATTAAATTTTAATTCTTAGAACTGTCACATTAATATGTTTAGTATTTATGCCAGTGCAATTCTTATTATTTTCCTGACATTTTATAACATTATAACTGAATGTATACAATGACTATATTTCTGAGAAAGCAATGGGTAAATGGAAACACATTTTCACTTGGATTTCCACTATCACTTAAGTGATGCTTGACCTTGATTTCCAAAAGATTTTAGCTGGAAGTGACTCACACATGTCATTTCTGGTTCCCTATCAAATTGCTTCTAACTATGACTTTTATTATTTAAAAACTAATTATTTATACCCATCATTTTACATATCAATTAATCCATCAATCACTATCAATACTTCAAACCATGCCAAAGTTTGGTAAGCTGTCATATATGTCCCACATATCTCTGATCTTTTTTTCAGGGATCTTTCCCACTGAGAAGACAGTTGGCTTAGAGAGGAGGACATCTCAACAATTTAGTTTATTTCCTTTCTTTTTCCTTCTCAGAGCAGTGGGAATGGCATTTGGTTTCATTTCCTTCCAGTCAATGAGTCAACAAATATTTCTTGAATAATTATTATATGTGTGGAGCCAACACAAGTTCTGGGAGTAAAACAGTGAACAAAATAGACAAAAGTCTCTGCTTTTATAAACCTTAGAGTCCCAAAGCAAGAAGATTAAATAAGTTTAATCATCTCTCCTGACCTCTGAACAGTGACATCTTCCCTCCTAGAACCCAAGTTCTGGTCCAGGAAGCCATGAGGAAATGCAGGATGCAGATGTTTGGCCATGTAATTATAGTGCCTTGGTATGTTTCTCATATCAGAACACTTGTCCAGACACCCCTAAAATAATTCTAAGTCACTTCTATTTTCTGTAACTATATGCGAATCATGTTGAAAAATATCAGGTCATGATCTTACTTCCCCACTCCAATTCATTCCTGTTAGTGAGGAAGTTTTATAAAATGCATGAAAATGTATATAGTGACACAAAAATACAAAACTAAATATCTGCAGTAAAGAAATTCAAATAAATTTAACCACCATATTATTTTCCTTGCAGGAAACTTTAGCTAATATGAAATTTTATGAGGTATTATAGTACCCATAGAGTATGAAAAATAAATAAATGAATTCCTAAACCAGGTGGTATAAATTTGATGTTACCTTTAAACATGAAAAAGAAGACTGTGGTATATATACCCATTAGGATCTTGGATTTGTCTAACTGATGATTACTAATGCCTCAATGAAATGCAATTAAAAATTAATATATCTGGCAGTAAAAATATACCATTAAAGAAGGTATACCCATGGTATTTTTATAGACTTGCCAAGTCTCTTGAATTCAGAATGTGGGACAGATGGTCACATGGTGAATTGTTCTTGCTCACTAATGCTTTCTACTGCTTCACTGATATTTGATCTTCAGATGACTTCAGTTTCATTCAGAATGCATGGCAAATGAAAGATTCCCAGTTGTCTATACAAAAGGGGAAAAAAATCTTAATATATCAATGACACAAAGTCATATAAATTTTATAGACCTAAGCCATATCAAAGTCTTCCTAAATTGCTAAATTCTTCACTGGGAAATTTTGAGTTATATTGAAGAGTGAAAATGATTTTTCTGAGAGTAAAATATGCTTAAATTCTTATTTTAATTTATTGAGTTATTTACTCATTTCATATTCAATAATGCCATTAATACAGTCATCTATTCAGTTATTTATTTAGTCACTAGTGGCCTGGTGCACAAAATTTGTGCACAGGGCGTTTCCCTCAGCTCAGCCTGCACCCTCTCCAATCAGGGACCCCTTGGGGGATGTCTGACCACCTGTGGTATTGGGCCTAAATCGGTGGTTGGACATCCCTCTTGCAATCTGGGACCGCTGGCTCCTAACTGCTCACCTGCCTGCCCGCCTGATCGCCCCTAACTGCCTCTGCCTGCCTGTCTGATTGCCCCTAACCTCTCTGCCTGACTGCCTGATCACCCCTAACCTCTCTGCCTGCCTACCTGATTGCATCTAATTGCCTCTGCCTGCCTGCCTGATCACCCCTAACTGCCCTTCCCTGCCAGCCTGATCTCACCCCAACTTCCCTCCCCTGCTGGCTGATCGCCCCTAATGGCCTCCCCTGCTGGCTGATCTCCCCTAATGGCCTCTGCCTCAGCCCCTACCACCATGGCTTTGTCCAGAAGAAAGTCGGACATCCAGAAGATGGCCGGTCGACCTGGTTAATTAGCATATTACCCTTTTAGTAATATAGATAGATTATATAGGATAGGATTGCTTAAATGGGGGAGAAGCCTTTTTCATCAGGACAAGTTGCTCTTGGTAGACAAAAATACATAATCCCTATATCTGGACTAATAGCCAGCCATATGCACTATACTGCCACTATACTGCCAAACAGGTCATTAAAAAATTTGAACCGCTTTCTTACACCTTACAGCAAACAGCTATTGCCCTTAAAACCCCTCCTCAGCCACCACCTTAGGTTCTGCCTTCGCAGTTCACCCAGATTAGGTTCTGATTGGTCGGTCTCTATTCCAGTCAGTGTCAAAAACTCCACTTCCTAGGTAGCCATTAACTCCTCGCACTTCACCCAGACTTTGTTCTGATTGGTCAGTTTATATGCCAGTCAGCATCTATAGGTCTATCAATGGGCCTGATCAAAGAGGCGGGGCAGGTCAGCAGCCCCAGTGGAGGCCAGAGAGAAAGAGAGGTGTGGCTGCTGGCCAGGCCCAGAGCGAAAGAGAGAGGCAAGTGCTGATCAACAGCTGCCAAGGAGGCTATGGATAAGACCCTGCTTCTCTCTCCCTAGGCCTCTCTCCAGGCCTGGCTCGCAGCCCCCTCAGCAGTCAGTGCTGGGTCCAGGCTCCTGCAGCCCAGGTAGTCAGTGCTGGGTCGCCACGGCAACCCAGCACTGACTTCTGGTTGGTTGAGCCTCCAGTCATTGTGGATGTTATGGACCCTGGGTTTTTATATATTAGGATAATTTGAGGTGTATTAGTCTGCTCAGGCTTCCACAACAAAATATCACAAACTGGGTGGCTTAGACATTTATTTTTCACAGTTCTGAAGAGTATTAAGTCTCAGATCGAGTTTCTGACAGGTTTGGTTTCTGGTGAGAGCTCTGTGCCTGGCTTACAGGTGGCCTCCTGCTTGCTGAATCCTCACATGGCCTTTCTCTGTGGTATGTGAAGAGAAATAAACTGCTTGTGTCTCTTCCTTTTCTTAGAAGGACACCACCTCTATTCTTATTTTACCTCATTTAAACTTTACTACCTCCTTAGAGACCCTATCTCCAAATAGCCACATTAGAGATTAGGGCCTTCACATATGAACTCTAAGGTGATACCATTCAGTCCATAGCACGAGGATACCCATTTCTCATCATTATAAAATAAAATCACATTCATGATAGAACATAAGATTTTCTATCCCTCTCATTGTAAAAGATTGTTAAAAGTTAAATATTATACCTGCTGAGTGACAAAAGAATTATTGATCCTGAATTGGCATAATTTTGATTCCAGTGATGAATATGGGGATCACTTATACAAGGTTCAAAGCCAAATGGCCAATTTTGTGGCTACAAAGCAAAAGGACATGTTTTCTCATGTGGCCTAGGAAATCAAACTATTCTTTATTATTAATCTTAAATTTAGATGCTATCTACACTGGATCTTTCATACCTGACACCAACAAATAAGTTATTTTATGACAAGTTTTATGCAAATGACAGCATTAAAGACAATTACCTATGAGGGTTGCATTGCTCTTGGCCACAGCTGATTGGATGAGAGTTGTGATTTGATCTAAGGACAAGCCAAATGGAAGTTTAGTTGGGTTAGTCAGGAGCGCATGAAGGGGCCATTAATAAATCTTCAAACTCTCACACATTATGGTCATAAACTAAACCAATTCTTTCCCTTAAAATTTGAGGTGGACTTTCTGAACAAGTCTGCCAATTAGTATGGGCACCAGAAGATAAATATATGGAGAAGCAGTGAGTGGCTGAGTGGATGGTGGATGGGAGCAGGGGGAGCAGAGCTCCATCAATGCAGAGCCCTGAAGCAGGATCTCAGAAATGTCTCCAGAGAGATATGCAATAAAGAACTTAACTTTGCCCAAAGAGAGGTCAACCCTTGCCTAATGCTCCTGCAAGGTAATTGCTAAGCTTTTTGGAGCCTCATAAAAGTGTCTTTGTTTACCCAGAAGCCTTGTCCATCCCAAATAGTCTAACAGTGTGGTTTATGGTGGCGAACCTTAGGTCACAAGGTTATCAGCTAGACTTCCAGAGCAGGTGGAGACTGAGGTCAGCTGCATGATCAGTCAACCATGCCTACAGGATCAGATCCCAATAAAAACTCTGGGACTCAAGGCTCAGGTGAACTTCCCTGGTTAGCAGTAATGCCTATGTATTGTCACACTTTGTTTCTGGGAGAGTCAATGCTGTCCATGACTCCACAGGGAAAGGACAACTGGAAGCTCCATGTTTGGAACTTTTCTGACATACCCACCAGGCATCTTGAACAAGGTCTGGTTATATGGAGTTTTGGTTCTCTCTGTGCAACAAAGCTGCATAACCATTTCCAGGTACCTGGAAGGCCCAGCCATGTGCATACCTCCCTTCCATCTTTCCACAGATGTCCCCACAGTGAACTCTCCCCCTTGAACATAACTAAGGGAGTATATGAGAGCATAAAAAACTTATCACTGTAGCCAAAGCAGTAGTGTTTCTTTAGATTTTTTTTTTGTTTGTTTTAGTTTCTTTAATTCACTCTTGCAAATATGCTGCAGTGAAATGCAAATATTCGTAGAGAGATTTGTTATGGTCTATGTGAGATGAGGCTAAGAAACCCAATAGAGATAGTTGTAAAACAACAATAAAAAATTGCCGTAGAAATTTTGTTTTTGTGGTTAGAGGAAGGTTATTCTTAGGTAGCTGGTAAGCTTTATGAAGGGTAAAAATAGCTTTTGTGGTATCCTTGTGTTTGCTCTGCTACATCTGTGGTGCTTACCAATGCTTTGGGCACTTCCTTTACATGGATGCTGCCATGAAAAAAATGTCTGTCCTCTGACTCATTTCCTTGGGACCCTGTTCCTTGCTCTCCAAGGAAATAAATTTCTAATATGATAAATGTATTCTGAGTTATTTAGTGTTGTTGGCTTAATACATAACCACTCAGAGATAGCTTTTATATTTTTGGCAAGACCTTTTATAATGTGTATCTACAAGTCAAAGCCTTTAGGTAGTACTTCAGGTAGACCAGTAGTGGGAATCTGGCTGCATTGGCTTTGGAAAAGCACTGGGAAAACTGTGTTCTATTCTGCCACTGGTGAACTGTGCTTCAAACAAAGGATTTAATCTTCTTCTGTGTTCTCATCTGTAAAAAGAGAACCCTAGAAACCCTACAAATTACTACCAACATTATCTCTATGTAGAGTAACTATATTTCCAGGAGACAGTGACAAATTAAAATGATCCCGATTGGCCCAGCATAATTATTTATTAATTCATTATTAATTGCCCCCCCCCCCCTTTGCACTCATAAACTGTCCAGTTTTCCCAGTTTGGATGATATCCAAGCATATTTTGTGCCAAGTGTCTAGTTTATAGGAAACTTATGAGTGTTGTCCTGATAACCCCCTAACAGTGAGTCTAGGTAAGATTTACCTGCATAAGGATCTGTAGCTAAACCTCACCCCAGATTAAAAGCCAAACACTCCAGTGCCTCATGTAGGCAATATATCTTTTTAAAATTGTTACAATGACGGAGCCATTTTACCCAAAAGGTTTTGATATAAAAGTTCTATGTCAAAAAATAATTAGAGATTATTTGTTAGAAAACCAATATTATATTTTTCTTTCATCTTTTATTCTTTTCCAACCCCTATTCTTCACCCCTGCCAATAGCATATATCAAAAGGGAGCAAGAGTTATCTAACTCTAATTATCTAGGTTTACATTTCCCTCGATTCACTGAAATCCTCCCTTTCCCCAAATCCCTTCCATTCAGGAGACTCCAGTGAGCATATTCATGCTTCAAACAAATCTGCTTTTGTTAATCATCAAAAGGTATTTTTCTTTAATAAGTGAAGCTCGGCAGGCCCTGCAGCTGTGTTGTTTATTTTATAGCAAGCACAAAGACAATTTATTCTTTTTAAATACTATAATTAAATTAGTGTTCTCTTTACTGAAGCATCTGTAGAAAAATGAGAGTGTGTTTTTTGAATGAATGAGCAGTCACATTTATTTTTATTAAATCTGAACCTGTCCTCTGAGATAGCTGAATTTAATTTTATGTTTTAATGCAACATGCAATAATCTAACATTTTTTCAGATAAAGCCATGTTCCCCTCTTAAAAGAGGTTGGACTGAATTGAATCTTCTGATTCCAATTTCATGAACTGAATTAAAATCTCCTTTGGGTGCAGGATTATGTTTGTGTTGAAGGATGACTACATTAAGTTATGTATTTGCATACATAAACAAATATATCTGGGTGGTTATCTACGACCTGTCATTGACATAGAGAATATCATAGAATATAATAACATTACACCTTTGTTATGAGTCTCTAGGTCTTTACTGAAAAGTTTTGAAAGTGCTGTTTATAAATCAAAATAGAAACATTTTTAAAATTTTGGAGACTGGTTTATCAACATCACATCCATAAAATGGTTCCTTAGAACTGTCTAGACAGCAATTAAATCACCCAGGGAATAAATCATTACCTCTTGACCAGCCACCTTTCCTTTTAACTTTAGCATAGCCAATAGAGAAAATATTTTCCTTTCTCTGTGCCCTTTTAATCTTAGTCAGTGAAAGCAATTTAGTGTTGGTGTTATATCTTTTACTATAACAACAAAACCACAAACTGTGTAGCTTAAAACAACAATGTATTATTACCTTTCATAGTCTGTGGGTTGACTGGGTTCAGCTGGGTGGTCCTGCTTGGTGCTTCTCAAGCAGTTACAGAAAAAAATGGTGGTTAGGGCTGGAGTTATTTGAAGTCTCAACTGGGTTAGATATTCAAGTGGACTTGCCACATGCAATTGACTTTTCAGCTATGATGGTTCAAACAGCAGGAAATGGGCCATTTCTCTCTGTCTCTCCCTCCCTCCCTCCCTCCCCCTTCCCTCCCTCCTTCCCTCCCTCCCTTTCTAGTCTCCTCCTTCCTTTTCTACAATTCACTTGGCTACTTTGGGCTTCCTCACAGCATGTGAATCTCAGAGATATTGGACTCTTTACCCATTGGGAACTAGCTTCTGCCCAGAACAAGTGTTCCAAAAGCCCAAGGCAAAAGCTCCACAGCTTTTTATTACCTAACCTTGGAAGTCATGGAGCATGACTTCCATTCCTTTCCATTTGCTACACAGGCCCTTTCAGATTCAGTGGCAGAGGGAACTGCTGAGATAACATACATACCAGAAGGCATGTTTCATTGAGATGGGACAAGGGGGGGGAGGGGGGGCAGGGCAGCATATTTGTATACAAACTATCACAAAAAACGCACACATGATTTTAAAATGAATTTAGTAATAATAAAGCATAAATGTCATTCCCCTTCCCAAGCTTATACATTTGGCAAAATGTTTCTTTTGGAATCTTAATAAGAATACATTTACCATCTTAACATTTTGCTATTTATTTTTAGTTTTATTTATTTTTCTTTTGTAATGATTGTCTGCTATTTTCTTTATAAAGTATATTTTTATTCTAACAACGTGAATTAAAGAGGCATTTATGGGCTAGCCTGAGGCTATAACAGAGCTTCTGACAGAATTATTAGTCATCTTTGGGGACATAATTTATTTGAGTCATGAAGAATTCTCATTCTTAAACACCCAAGCAGTAATACAACTTGTTGCAATAATATTAAAAAATTTTGAGAAAATATCTTTATGATTATGTTAAGATATAACAAAGGAACATGTTAATTTATCAGTGATAGTGGTAAGTTCTAGCATTTAACTTTCATTTTGATCTATAATTGACAATATCCATGAAAAGAAAATAGATGTTAAATGATTTTCAGACCATATTTTGGATAATACAATACCTAATTTCTATTCACTACATAATTTCTTATTCAATCTCTACCTCTCTTCATATTTACAAGAATAGAGACCTATAGAAATGTAAAGTTTTTAATATAATTTCCAAAGAATATATTTCTACTATTGTGAAAAAGTATGGATTCTATTGATTGAAAATTATTATTTTGAGAAAAAGAAGGTGAAAGCTTTAGAAAACTATACAAATTATTCAGTAATGTCTTTCAAAATAGCTTTATCTTTGTTGTTTCTCTTCTAAAACATTTTCTTCCTATTTAAGTCAGTATACTTAAAATGCATGCAATCAACACATCATTATAAATTTCTCCAAAAATTATTTGAGTTCTAAACACTAAAAAATTCCATTTAAATAAAAGGTGAGCCCAGCCGGTGTTGCTCAGTGGTTGAACATCTACCTATCTTTCCAGTAAGGTTGAGTATCCCTACAGGAAATATGCAATAGTTATTTTTTGAGAAAGAAAAATATATTTTTCCTTATAGTTCTCCCCTGAGCTGGAGACCAGCTGAGTACTGCCTCTGTCTAGTTAATTATGCTTCAATAAAATACTAATCTAGTATTTAAAATAGCTGTAAAATAAAAATCTAGTCTCTTTCATTAGACTATGAAATAATTATCTAATTAACTTGGCTGCTAACTGATACAATGCCTTGCAAATAGTAAGTACTAAATAAATTTTGAATAATCTTTGCACAAAATATGATATGATTATTTTGGAGAAAGGAAAAAATGTTTCCTTTAGCTATGCCCCAGCTGGAAACCAATTGAGTATTGTCTCTTTCCAATTAATTATGCTTCTATAAAATAATAATCTAGTCTATTTCATTAGATTATAAAATAATTGTTTAATTAACTTAGATCCTGGGTGATACAATACATTGCAAATAGTAAGCACTAAATAAATGTTGAATAAATAATTATCCTTTAACTTTAAATAGTGCAGTCTTAGACATTTGAAAAATACTGATTGATGCCTGTTATGTGACAAACAGAGGTGACTATGTATGGTTGCTGTTATTATGGGGCCTGGGATCTGATGTTGAAATTGTTACAGTTTTAATTTGAATTTTTGTATTACTAGTAAGTTATTTTTTCCACATTAATTTTTTTTCTGAATCAACTACTCATGGATTTTACTCATTTTTCTGTTGCAATTTTTGTGTACTTTTCTAAATATCCAGTGAGAGCTCTTTTTTATAGTATTAGCTGTTGGCCATATTTATTGCATATAGACTTGTACTATAGTTTAATACTTGGGTTGATATACCAGCTAGCGATACCTTCCTAGGAAAGTTAATTGTGCTAAATCTCAATTGAGATTAAAATAAAATCTACCTTAAGAGATTGTTGTGATAAATAAATTGGATTATTCATATAAACCTTTAAGTACAAGATCTTAAAGAGTAAGCACTCAATACATAAATATTAGTTTTACTATTAATGTAATTATAGTACTTATTGCTCAGATAGATCTTTCTCATACAAAGACCAATTAAAAACTAATCCATTAATCCAGTTTGTTTATAAGTTATACAAACTTTCTCAGTTTATAGCTCCCTTAATGTCCAAATAATTTTTTCAGGGTACTTGTAGATCAAAAGAAATACCTACTACTAATGTCTATTAAGTTATTAAATCTGAACAATTTAGGAAGTATTTATGTCCTACTAACAACTTAGCTTTTGGGGAAAAAAGTGCATATGCTTACTGAGTACTGAACAACTTCTCAGATCTCAAAATCAGATTGAGCAATACCACCTTCACCTTCTGACACAAATTCAATTGTATTTGCTTCTATTACAGCAATTATAGTGATAAAGATGGGATGTCAATGAAACAAATGTACCTTAATCTAATGAGAATGTGTACCTGGAGCTAGTAGTTTGTGCCAGGTCTAACAGATGTTGATATTGCTATATTCCCCTTGATTTAAAATATCCTATATGCCATGGTGCCCCTCTGAGTTAACCCTCTGAAGGGCCCTGAGGTGATTTGCTGCAAACGTTTGAAACCAGTGAGTTATATGTTTTTACATTAGCTTTTATTTTTATATATACACACATATATACATATTGCAATGTCCTAAAGAATTATACACTGTCTGAACTGAAAGCTAATATAAACAATTTCATATATACAGTATATGAAATTATGTCACATATATATGAAATTATGTCATATATATGTATATATATCAGCATCACTGCTCCCACACATATTTAGAATATCTTTTATAAATTCTTACTGATATATACAAATTCAACTTTTTCTTTTTCAAAGCTAAGGGTTATTTCCATCTCTTCTCTCAAAATAGACAAAAGGAGACAAAGTACCTGGCATGTGAAATTATATAAGCATATGAGAAGAAAGGTACAGGCTTATGAATACGTGAGAAAAGGTCACTGACTGGGTGAAATATTTATGAGAATCCAACGTAGCACTGTAACATTTTCAAAGCAAGTACAATAGAAAGATCGAGAAAGCGTTCAAATACAAAAGTCAAAAAATAACTTAAGACTAGGACTAAAATAAATCTTAGAGTGCATGCAAAAGCCTACTGGGGAAAATGAACAGTCTTTTCTTTGTGAACCACCACTTATCAGTAATCCTCTGTGTTCAGTACCAAATACAGTATCAGAGTCCATTCTTCTGCTCCCAGAGTCCCCTTTCCACACTTTCCTTCGCTGTGGGCAGTGAGGTAGCAGCGGAAGGCCAAGCAGGGCCTACTCTGCAGGCCAGGGCAGTAGTGCCCTCGGGACAGGTCCTTACTGCAGTGTAAGCAGGCGTCATGCTTTATGCAAAGGAAATGCTTGATGCTGCATTACAGAGCAAGGGTTATGAATTAGGCAGCTTTAGTCAAAGGAGCTTAGGTATACAGGCACCATAATGAAAATACCACGTCCATTGTTCTTTATGAACTTCATTTTTTTTTTTATGTAGCAAGAAACAAAAGGAATGGCAGCCCAGGGAATCTTTACCTTCATGAACTAGCTCTGTGATCTGAGGCTGCTGCTCCCTTGAACTCTGTGGTATTCAATCTCTGGGTGACTGCGGCCAATGACACTGTCCTTCCTGCAAGGGAATTTTCAGCAATTTTTAAAGAAGAGTAAAACACAATAGGTGGAGAGGGTATAATATATTACTATTTTCCTTTTGTTTAGGGAATTACAGAAGTCTATTTTTTAATGAAGAATTTTGAAATCCAGGGTATCCCAAAAGTGTTAGTGTAGTTTTATACTTTCATAACTTCAAAAAGTTTAATACAATGCATTTATTTTAAGAACAGCATTTGGAAGTTCAATTAGGTATAGTTGTTATTTTTTTTTTAATTTTGAATACTTTATTTTTCATTTAAAAATTTTCCTCTAGTTAATGTTGGTTGTTTTCGCGTAGAGAGACCAAAACCAAAAGTCAATATTAAAAATTTCACTAAGATTGTCAAAGCCAGTAAGTGCTTATTAAATGTAAAGAACAGCTCTTTCAAGTGATCTGTGATATGTTTTAATATTCATGCGTCTGAAGTTACTTAAGCTGCACCTGTGCTAAGACTTGTGGGGCAAGGTGTTTAAAACCTAGGCAGGTTTTTTATGTTCTACTAATGGAATCAAAACTTTGCAGTCTTTCTTGTAAAACCTCTTAATATATTTGTAACATCCTTTGCAGCATCTTTGATACAAGCTCTCCGTTTTTGTGAATTCTGAAAATGTAGTTTCTGTGAGTGGCTTAAACTAAGCCAGGCCGATGGTGAAAGATTGAAATTCATGCAGGTGGATGTTAGGGGAATGAGCTGGGGCATGAGCGTCAGAGGTGGTTCTTGTGAGACATAAAGAAGAAGGAGTGAGGCTGGTTAGCACAGGGTGCCTGGCCCATTTGGCCAGGCAAAATCACTGATAAACAAAAGACAAGAAAGAAATACAGGCGAACTTGATGGTCCCCATGTCAGAAAAATGTGATTTTGACGGATATGTACTTTCCCTCTGTGACTTATATTTTTATTTATTTTTAAATGTGTTTTTATTGACTTGAGAGAGAGAAAGGGAGAAGGAGAGATAAAGAGAGAGAAATACATCAATCGGCTGCCTCCTGCATGCCCCTCGCTGGGGATCGAGCACACAACATGAGCATGTGCCTTGACTAGCAGTCAGACTTGCAACCTCCCAGTGCATGGATAATGCTCAACCAACAGAACCACAATGGCCAGGGCTGATTTATATTTTTAATTAAGTTACTCTACACTTATTTTCTCAGAAGAAAGCCCAAATTATTTTTTCTCATAGTGACACTTGAAGTGTTGAATGAATATTTGAAAACAAAATTGGGACATCTGCTACCCTGTGGAGATGATACCTCCTTCCATTTATATAGATAACAGATCATACACACACACACACACACACACACACACACACACACACACACACACACATATATATTCAGACATTATTATTTTTTAGAAGTTAACTTTTACAGAGTTTAAAGTATATATAAATATAATTTCAACCATGTCATATATAATTAATCAAAACAATTATACAATGTCTGAGACTGAAAGCTGATAGGTTATAAACAATTGTATAGTGTTACGAAGAATTTTATATTAAACTAAACAACCAAATGTCAAAAAAAGATTATTTTTCTTCTCTGAAATATTTTGCCTAAGCCTTTAATGATACATTTCCTGGAGGCTTATGATTTACTTTTATTTGAAACATATTTAAATATTTTTTCTTTATAGATAAAACTACATTCTTTAAATCTCAACATGCATGTGGGGATTTTAGAGAATGTGCTGGATTCGGAAGATGAGATTACTTTAAATTCTCCTATAGAATCAAAAAATATACTATACACAAGGCAGTCAAACTTTTGATAAATGACCATACTAAATACAGTTTGACTGTCACTCCCATGTCCTATTCTCTGTCACCCATCTGATATTGACATTTCCAGGGCAAATTCTCTGCTCAATATACTCAGGGTTTCTCATTTACTTTTTTTAAGGGAAAAGTGACATATTCCTTATTCTGTTTTGATGTGTAGCATTTAAAATCAACAGCCTGGAGATTTCTAGGTATATCCTTCCACAATGGACACATACATCAATTAGTAAAGTGCTGAAGCAAAGTAAATTATTGAGAAGTAGATTGTCATTCTCATTTCTTAAATAAGTCAGTCAGAAAATATTTATGAAGGACTATTTCATGTCTAGAACTCTGCTAGGTACTATGAGGAAAAGAAAGTGCAATAAGTCCAGCCAGTGAGGCTCAGTTGGTTGGGAGTCATCCCATGCACCGAGATCACTGGTTAGAGTCCCAGCCAGGGCACATGTCTGGTTTGTGGGCCTAATTGCCAGTAGGGGGCGTGCAGAAGGCATCTAATGGATGTTTCTCTCTCGCTCTCCTTCCTCTCTCTCTAAAGTCAAATAAAAAAAATTATTTTAAGTGACTTAACATAAGGGCCTCTACTAGTTAGGAACTTAGGATCTTTGCAACAAATTGTTTTCAGCTAGTCAACTCTGATGAGGTTACTATGATTGAATTTAGATGTTGTCTGATTCCATCCAAAACAAGAAATAATAGCAAAAAAAAAAAAAAAAAAAAAAACTTACAAAGTTT
This sequence comes from Cnephaeus nilssonii, assembly GCF_951640355.1. NCBI lineage: Eukaryota > Metazoa > Chordata > Mammalia > Chiroptera > Vespertilionidae > Cnephaeus > Cnephaeus nilssonii. Next base: position 50,427,627 of record NC_137080.1, read on the forward strand.
AGTTTCTGGGCAGGATTTCATGTGAATCAAATAAATTTAGTGTTTTATCCTTAATTCTTAATGCAATTCTTAGAGGGAGTGATTACCAAATACTTAGTGCTTCACAACTAAAATACTGACATTTTTCCTTTTTAAAGTATATATTTTTAAATGATATGTGATACATATTTATGTTAAAAATATAAAAAGTACAAAAATATATATATAAAAAGTACAGATTACCAAGAGAAAAATTATCTAGAGATTACTCTTTTTTAAATTTGACTAATATTTGGTGTGTTATGGAGTTATATATCTGAAAACTATATGATTTTATTGAGCAAAGTCACCCCAATAAATTCAATTTTTAAAAAGTAATTAAAATGACATTTGACTAATGCCTATCTACATTAACTTCTTAGGGCTGTCATAGCAAAGTAACACAAGTTGGGAGGCTTATACAACAGAAATTTGTTTTCTCACAATTTTCAGGCTAGAAATCTCAGATCCAGGTGTCAAGTGTTTGATTTCTTCAAGGTTTCTCTCCTGGGCATGCACAAAGCCCTCTTCTCTCTATGTCTTCACCTGGTCTTCCCTCAGTACTGTGTGTGTCTAATCGCCTCTTATAAAATACCAGTCTAACCTTTATGCGTACACCTGAAATTAATACAAAATAATACATTTTAAAATGTTTTTACTTATTTTATTTATTTTTTCTTTTTTAAAAAATATTTTTATTGATTTCAGAGAGGGAAGAAGCGGGAGTGAGAGACAGAAACATTAATGATGAGAGAGAATCATCGGTTGGCCTCCACTGGGGATTGAGCCCGCAACCTGGGCATGTGCCCTGACCGGGAATTGATCTTTGACTTCCTGGTTTGTAGGTTGAACCTCAACCACTAAACAAACCGGCCAGGCTTAAATTTTTTCCATCACCATTTATAACCTCTATACCTTCATCCACCTACCTCCACCCAACCCCTTACACCCTGTAATCATCACACTATATTAAATATAAATTGTAATTGAAAAATAATTTTTTAAATCACAAAATGGAAAAAAAAAACACCCACACCAGTCATATTGGATTGGAACCCCCTCATATGACCTCATTTTATCTAAATTCTTCCTTTAAAGATCTTATCTCCAAATATGGTTGCATTCTGAGACATAAGGGGTTAATACTTCAACATATATATTTGGGAGGACACAATTTAGTTCATAAAATAATCTATATAAGTTGATAGATAGATAGAAGTGAAAATATACATCAATATCCTCCTCTACTTAATATATGATTTTTATGTAAATATAAATAATCTATTAAATATTTTCTTAATAGCTAAACATTATACAGTTGTTGTGTTTAACATAATGTACTTAACTATTTTCCTACTATTAATTATTTGAGTTATTTCTAGTATTTTTTTCTATTTAAATACTGTGTATCAACATTATTACATATATACATGGACACAATTTTCTATTAACTTTCTTCTGATAAATGTCTAATAGTGGATTCTCTTGGTCAAAGAGTATGACCACTTTTTCCTCTTAGGGATTATTGTACTTACTACAAAATTTCCATCAATTTTCACTTCAACAAGTATGAAATAAACCATGCCTGTTTATCACTACCATGTAAGCTTATTGTGTCTGTCATTCCTTTATTTTCTGATAAACCAATGACAATGCATTGTATTTACATTTGTATTCACTAGAATTAATTTGACCCTGGGGCGTGTGCACATTTTGTGTGAGTGTGTGCTTTATACTCATCTATCCCTTCCTCTTATGGATGCAGGCCTTATAGGACCTCCTCCCACCTCAACCCCTGCCATCACTAAATACAATTAAAACTCATTATTTTCTTCAATGAACCACTGAGCAGAATGTAAGTCACTTCAATTACTACTAGGGAAAGTTTTGCAAATTTAAATAACCCTAGTCACTTTCTTTGCATCATATGCCCTCTTGGTGACAGCTGTGCCTTTTGTCTCACTTGACATTGTACTCTGAGCAGACACAGTGGCCTAACAGAAATCCAACCAGGGCTGTGGTTTAGTGACTGTGGTGTTCTCCCATATTTGCCAAATATTAATAATGGTTCCTACTTTTATAGAGTAGCCGTTCCCTGTGGTTCTCTGCATCTAGACATTTGAAATATTTCAACTATAATACTTTTATGCACCATTGGTTACATGCTTTGAGGCAGGGTTTGACATTACATGGTTTCAGGTTAATGTGGTAAATAAAGCAAAGTTTTAAATATTTTATTGTCAGTTCTCTTTTTCTGCCCTGCTCATTTTCCTGCAATCCTCCATTTATATTTTAAGTGGATTTTTTTCCTTTGGAGACCTAGAAAAAATGACCTAAAAATTATATCACAGGTATTTGGTAAGTCTCTCCGGGTAGTTTCTCAGAAATAAAATAAAAATAATAGATTTCCTTAGAGATACCGACACTTCAGTGTACGGGCTATTCTTAGTTTGTTTCTATTCCTTATTGAATTCGTCTAGGTGTTCTGTATGATCGATTTAAGTGTTCCAGACTGCTGACACCATATGCCTTATGAAAGTCTTTTTTTCAAACTATTTTTCATAGATTCCGAATGTGATGAATTATACAGCACACTATACAAAGTACAAGATTGGGGGAAACACAGACAAGAGAGAGTGAGTGCAAGATGATCCCTTTCCTTTTGAAAAATTAAATTTACTTACCAAACTATCCAATTACCTTCTCAAAATCACACATGCCCTCATCACCATCATTGTCATGCTCTGCATTTATCACAGCTCAGCATTGCAGAATATTTCAAAATATATGTATGTTTCTGGCCAAGGTCTTTGAAGCAGTTAAATCTCCCTCAGAGCAAGGGGCGGGTTTTGAAAAAACAGGTAAACATTTTCTGGAAGGATAATTTACTCCATCTGTCATTCCCTTATTCTTTATGCTTGCTTCTCTCTATCTCATCTACTGCAGAACACGTATCATTTCAAATTTCACTTTCTTACCTTCAGGTCCATACATCGAGTTATCAATTGTTATAAATTGATAGATGTGGGATGTAGAGTGGCCCTCTGACCACAATGGCAACAGAGGTGCTTATTTCGGCTCAAGATGAAGAAAGCATTCTTCAAATACTTGTTGAATGTGTCTCTCAGACAAAGGTAATTTGTTTCAGTTACATAAGATGAGCAACTATTTACTTCAAAGAAGTTATTATATTAGCTTAATTGTATTTGAGTGCTAAACGCTATAAAGGATAAAGTTCCCCGAGAATGGAATATTTTTCTCCAATGAGGATAGCTCATGGAAGTAGGGTCAGAAGAAATTTACAACCAGTTGGAAATGATACTTGTCCTCTCCTCCAAACATCCAAAATTCCATATCCATTTAATCAAATTTGATCTTTAATCATGTGGGCTCCGTAAGTAAAAGAAACACACAGTTAGTTGCTCAACCCAAAGTGGGTCCTGGTAAGCAAAATGAGAACAATGTCACACACAAAAAAAATAATCAAACAAAACTATTCTCTCTGGACTTTTGGATAGAGTCATTCTATTACTACAGTGTTTGGGTTTTAATTAAAACACAGATATAGCAAATCATCCTTAGTAAGAGTGGTACTGTTTCATTAGAATAAATTACCAAGTAATAAGTAAATAAGTAAAAATTAAAATAAGACAAAAACCCTTATTTTGGCTTTAATTTTTAGCTAAACAAACAAACCAACAGTGGAAGCAACTCATGGCTAGCACTTGATAGTATAAATTCATCACCCCCTAAAACTGCTTCCTTTTGCATTAAGAAGCTCTAGTTCTGACTCCAAATGAATTGACAGCAAGATACCAAGTTTAAAATTCTCAAACTGTCAAGGGCTGTTTTACTAATTATCCAGATTCCAAGGCAATCATACAACCGTAATCATTCACCTCACGCCTGGAAACATAAGTCTTATTCTTTTGATGAATATTTATAAGACAGTGTAAAGCAGTCTACTTTCTTTTCCCTTCAGGCAAGACAATTTGGAGTTCATCAATATGTATTACCAAGGACTTTTATAAAAGGCACTTCAAAGAAAATTCATCAGGCATTCCTTTTGTCTTGATTTCTGTTAGACTGATACTTCCTTTTGACAAGTATCAATAAATTATCCTCTGATGGCTGGAAACTTGATGTCTTATTCAGAAACTTCCTCACACAGCAAAATCTGGGCTTTGAGTTTCAAGTGAAATTATTAAGATCCTGCATCTAATTTAAGGACAGACGGAAGATATGCAAATTAAAAATAATAAAACAAGCATGTATATAGTCACCCTACAGCACACAGGATGGAGTTGTGCCATAGTTGAACATTTTCTTGCTGTATACAATTTGCAGCTTTTCTACTTGCCATGCATACATATTTAGAATTCCCTCACAGGTTTAAAAAAGAAATTGCAAGCCTCGGTTTATGGGTAGGTGGAAGAACCATGCCAGATAAAACCAAATCAGTGTAGTTATGGAGAGTGGAGAATGACAAGCTGTCTCTCTCCATAAGGTGAATTAGTTTTCTCTTTTGAATTTTACTGGATACACTCACACTTCTGTAAGAGGAGGGTAAATAAATGCAATTGTCTAAAATAAGAATGAAAAATATTATGGTTCTATATAAAGAGCTTTGTAAAAGGATATAAAAATAGTTTTACTTGCATTCTTTCTAAAAACTTAGTTTTGTTTTATTATTATGGCAAAAAGTATTTGAAATACAGAAACACAATTAATATCTATTTCTATAAATAAACACATAAAATAGCATGTTGACTAAAGAGTCTATCTTATTTTATGGCTATGTTCACTCTTTACAAAGTTATTGTGCTAATTATAAAAATATTTCCACATTCTAAGAAATTATTTTGTTGTTATCTAGTACAATATAAAATAAAGTACCATATCTATTTTAAGTTCTATTTTTAAAAGGGTGGCACACGTACTTGAATATATACTTTGCAAACCAATTGTAATATTAATCCAACAGCCATTGTATACAAGTTCATATGCACTACCAAAACATACTAGTATTTCTTCTTTGTGAAAATATAATTCACAATGAATAGGTTATTTGGACTGTAGAGATTATTTTATAAAAATAAAGGGAAGAAAGAAGAAAATTATTACAAGCCGAATACTGTGGCATATAGTGTGCTATATTCTCTGAGTCCCTAAGAGCTGTGACATGATGCTCAAATGTCATTGAATACAATAGTATTATTTGAAAATAGTTTACTTTTAATATTATTTGTTAAGAATGATAATGATCATGATGTAAGTCTGAGCTGTTTTACTAATTATCCAGATTCCAAGGCAATTTTCTAATTTTGCAACCCAAATATGCAATGAAAAATGTTACTATGTTCCCAACATAATAGCTATTAATTTTAACATGTAAAAAATTAGAGAGAGGGTGCAAGATCGACGATTTCTGATCATATTTCTTATATCCCCCTACACATTCATTTCAAATAAAATCTGCCCCCAGCTCTATTTTAGTGATTGCTTGTTATATAACAAATCACTGGAACATGTAATGACTTAAAACAATAACCATTTATTTCTCATTCTTTTTTTATGTGTTAGCTGGATAATTCTGGTTTAGGATCTCTCATAAAGTTTCAATGAAGGTGTTGCCCAGGATTGCAGTCATTTGAAGGCTTGACCACAGCTAGAAAATCTGCTCCCAAAGTCACTCACATGGGTGTTGTCAGGTGGCCTTGATTCCTACAGGCTGTTGCCCAGAGACCTGTTTTCCACCTCATGGTCCTTTCTTTCCACGGAGCTGCTTGGAGTCCTCCTAACAAGGCAGCTGGGTTTTCCAAGTGACTGAACTAAGAGAGAGACCTCTTCTTGGAAGTCATAGAAGAGGTCACTTTCACTATATTCTACTCATTAGAATAGAAGCAAATCACTAAACCCAAACCACTCTTAAGGGCAGAGGAATTAGGCTTCACATTTAAAAGGAATTAATATCGCCCTAGCCCGTCTGGCTCAGTGGATAGAGCATCAGCCTGCGGATTGAAGGTCCCGAGTTTGATTCCAGTCAAGGGCAGCTGCCCGGGTTTCGGGCTCAATCCCCAGTAGGGGCTGTGCAGGAGACAGCCGATCAATGATTCTGTCTCATCATTGTTGTTTCTATCTCTCCCTCTCCCTTCCTCTGTGAAATCAATAAAAATATATATTTTTAAAAAATAAAAGGAATTAATATCAAAGATTTGTAGACATAGTTTAAAAGCTCCACAAGTGTGCTCTTAGTATGGGGCTCTCACAATTGCAGGTCATGACAGTGTCCAAATGTCATGAAAATACATAACAAATTCAAATCACATCCAATAGGACTAATTGGATTGAGCCCCTCAAATTAGTCATAACAATATTTGAAAAATGTATAAGAACAATTAAATATTACATGCATTTGACGTGATGTTTCCATTATATGGTAATTTATTTTCATTTATTTATTCATGTGTTCATTTAAAAATATATGTGCAAGAATAAACATAGCAATGCTCTTGCATTTTTTATCAGTCTGAATAGAAAAATAAATGTGAGTTGCCCTTTACCATCCAGGAGGACATAATAAGAACTCATGAAAGTTTTGAGAGAGAAGGTGTTGAAGTAAACTGCTTTAAAAGTTTTAGTTAGTGTCATGCATACAAAATACTAAAAGAAGACTAAAAATGAAAGACCAATTAATAGGTAGTGAAATAACTCATAAAACAGACAACAAGAACTAAAACTTATGATGGTAGTCATGAAAAAGATAAAAAGGAAAAGGGCTTAAGAAATATAATGAAAAAAGACAGCACAATTATCCCTTACTTAAGAAAGATTTTCACTCTATTTTATTTTTCTGATTGGTGCTTAAGAAGAATTTAGATATTTATTTCACAGTTAGAGCCCCTTCTTTTGCTATAATAAAGGGAAAGCAGTCTTAATTGCCAAATCTACGCTTGAACATTCAGTTGTCTCATGGCTTCTGGGGCAAATGCATAACCATACCAATGCTAATACAAGCAAGAGAGCATAAAAACAATAAGAGAAAGTGACAAGCTATTATAATTAGAGCATTTATATTCTTTGTCATCTTATGCAGTTAAAATAAAATGTAATTTTGGATAAACTTTTCTAGAGGGACAGATGATACCAAACCACCAGCCAGAATTTTTGTTGTCGGTGCTATGGTAGTAGCCATATTGTTATATGTTTCCCAACATATAGTAGCTTCCCCTTATCCTCAGGGAATACTTCCAAGACCCCCCATAAATGCCTAAAACTGCAGATAACACTAAACACTATGTGTTTTTTTTCATATATATGCATATCTTCTCACTTAAAGGAAGCATTTTATGGCTTTTCTTTGGCATATCCTAATAGCCAGCATCACTATTTTTGTGCTTTGGGTCTCTTATTAGGTAAAATATGGGTTACTTGAACATAAGCACTGAGATAACTCATCAGTCAATATGATAGCCAAGATGGCTACTAAGTGACTAACATTTGAGTAGTACATACAGTTGTGGATATGCTAGGCAAAAGGATGGCTCACATTCCAGGCAGGATAGAGCAGGACTACATGAGATTTCATCACATTACTCAGAGCAACATGCAATTTAAAACTCATGAATTGTTTATATCTAGAATTTTCTATTTAATATTATCAGACCACAGTTGACCTCAGGTAACAAGTCACAGAAAGCAAAGCACAGATAAGGCGGAACTACTGTATTCTCTGATTCATTTTGGGATGAATTGAATGATAAGATGGAAATATGTGTGTAATGTAATGTACAGAAGAATGGCTTTGGGGCTTGACACACAGACTCCTATCTTGGCTCAATCACTATCTAGACTTGTGATCTTGGACATGTTCTTAAAGTTTCTTTAAGCAAAACTATTTCTTTAAAGACAATAATTGAAATTCACTTGAAAACTAACAAGGATTAAATAAAATAATTTATGTAAATACTAAGGACAGTGCCAGACACTTAGTAAGCTCTAATAAATATTTATGACAAACCTTAACTTATTATTAGATTATCCTATTATTAGATAACTAGAGGCCTGGTGCACGAAATCCATGCACGGGTAGGGTCCCTAGGCCTGGCCAGAGATCAGGGTCAATCTGTGGGGATAACGGCAGGGCAATCAGGGGGCCCCTGCTGGTACCCGCCTTGGCTGGCCTGGTGCCTGCAGGATGGGGGAAGTTCCTGCATTGGGTGTCTGCCTCCTGGTGATCAGTGCACATCATAGTGATCAGTCATTCTGCCGTTCAGTTGATTTGCATATTAGGCTTTTATTATATAGGATATTATTAGGAGTGATTTGGTAATATGGAACTGGCTGAATTGAAACAGGGAAGGGAGCTGTGATGACACGTCCCGAAGCGAGGACATTGGTAATCCTGGTTAGGTGGCTGTAAAACAGTCTTCTTCTAATTGTCTTTTGGCATTCACATTATGCATTCACTAAAATTGGGGCCATGTTAGCAAAAGACCAGGATATTTGAGGGCATTGGGGTCCTGGACCCTTCACAAAATTGCTAAAAGACACTATCTCATTCTTGGCAGAGTGGTCTCATGGAATCATACAGTATATATTATTTGTCTATCCTCTTTAACTCAGTATGGTAATGTGGTTGTGTACATTGCTATCTCTTTTATTTATATTGTTGAGCATTATTCTATATGGGAACACTACTGCTTATACATTAAGCTACGTAAGGGCTCCCCCTCCACCAAATTTTGGATTATTACAAACTTATAACTGCCATCAGCATTTATTTAGAAGTCTTTGTATGGATCTATGCTTTCAGTTCTCTTGGGTTAAATATCTAGGAGTGGAATGTCTGAATCATGTAGTAAGTGTATGGGTCACGTGTTAAGAAACTTTGCCAAATGGTTTTTCAAAGTTGTTCTGTCATTTTAAATATCAAGCAAAAGAATATTAGAGTTTCACTTTCTCACCAGCACTTAGTATGATCAGTGTTTCTAATTTTATCCATTTTACTTTGTGTGTAGTGGTGTCTCAGTCAGTTTGGACTGATTAAACAAACAGCATAGAATGGGTGGCTTAAACAATAAATATGTATTTCTCACAGTTTTGGAGGCTGGGAAGTTTCTGGACAAAATGCCAAACAATTTGGTTCCAGAAAAGGTTTCTCTTCCTGGTGTGCACAGCTGGCCATTTTCTCAGTGTATTTTTACAGGGATAACAGAGAGATCACATCTGTCTTATGTCTTCTTATCAGGGCACTATTCCTATCATGAGGGCTCTACCCTCATGAACTAATTATTTTCCAAAAGTCTCACCTCCCAATACTGTCACCTGGGGATTAGGAACTCAACATATAAAATTTGGGGAGACAAACATTCTGTTCACTTCAAGTGATATCTCATTTTGATTGTAATTGGTCCCTTCCTTAATGACTAATGATGTTGTTTTTCAATTTCTATAAGAAGTTATATAGAATGGGTATTATTTCTTTCTTACATGTTTAGTAAAATATACTAATATGGCCATCTAGATCTGGAGTTGTTATTGTTGGAAGTCTTTTAATTCAGTGTCTTTAATGGATGAAAGGTTTACTCAGGTTATTTGTTTATTGGTGAGAGGGCTTTGCTAATATTGTCTTTCAAGAAACTTGTTCATGTCACCTAAGTTTGAATTATTGACAAATATTTGTTCAAAATATTCCATTATTAACTTTTTAATATCTGTTATTCTGTCACAATTTCATCCCTCTTGTTTCTTATGTAATCTATTTTTTCTTTGTTTCCCTGATCAATCAGGATAGTTCTTATCAATGTTTTTTACTTTCTCCAAGACCCCACTTTTGGTTTTATTGATTTTATCTTTGTTGTTGTTCTCTAACTTCAATGATTTTCACACTAATTTTATTATTTCCTCTCACCTATATTGGGTTAAATTTTCTCTTTTTAGATATCCCACCCCCTAGTTTCTTAAGGTAGAAGTGGATGTCACTTATTTAAGACTTTCTTATTTTCTAATAGTCATTTAAAGCTAAATTTCTTTCAATGTACTGCTTTAGTGGTATCCAACAAAGTCTGATGTACTCTGACTTTATTTTCATTAATTTCAAAATCTTTTGACATTACTTTTGATTTACTGTTTGATCCAAAGTTACTTGGAAGTATGTTATTTAGTTTCCAAATATTTGTGGATTACCCAGATATCTTTTTGTTATCAACTTCAAACTTGGTTCCATTCTGGTGTGACAACATACTCGGTATGACTAAAATCCTTTAAATTTATTGAAACTTGTTTTAGAGTTGATATAAAATGTTCAGTGTGTTGTTTGTTTTAGGACAGATTATTCTAAAATTGTCAACCAAGTGATGCTGAATTTTTGGACTGGAACCCAGATTCTTTGTCTGCCAGAATCAAAGAATGAATCCACAGACAGAAAGTGGTATAGCAAAGGTGGAAATTTATTGAACAACAAGTTCAGACTCCCACCTGGGGAGAGGGACGAGTCCCACCAAATGGACTCCCAAGTAGGGAGAGGAAAAGGGTCCCCCTGAGTTCTTTTTCCCTATGGCTTATAAAGGCTGCAGATCCTGGTGCCTTGGTATCCCCTCTGATTGGTCAATATTCCCTTAGACGGGTTACTATAGTAACTCCTGGGTTGAAAGGTCAAACCTCACTTGGGACATGTGAAGTTCTCCCCCCTCCTTCCTTCTTGTTTTCCTATTCCCTTTGGGCTTTCTTCTTTTCCTGAATGAAGGGCTTCCTTCTCTTTATTTTGTAAATATAGACCTTTCTTGGCTACTTCCAGTTCCCTTGTCTTATGGAAATATACATGTTGCTGTTCCCTTATCTTATGGAGATGTAACTGCACCTGGCTTCCTTGTGTTATGGAAATGTACCTTCTCCCAGTTTGTGGCCCTGTGTTTTTTCCACGGACCCCTATTCTAAAAAATTCCTAAGCCTGCCTATATCCTCCTAAAATTCCTGCTTCACAAGTCAATTTCATTGCTTGTGTTGTTCATGCCATTTATATCCTTCCTGATTTTCTGTCTACTTGAGCTATCAATTATTGAGAAGAGAGTATTGAAATCTGTGACTTTAATCATGAAATTACCTCCTCCTTGTAGTTCTATCAATTTTTCCTTAATGTATTTTGAAACTCTCTTATTAGGTGCATAAACATTTAGAATTGTCCTGCCTTCTTGACTCCTTTACAGTTATGGAAGCACAATCTATATTATTTCCTTTGTAATCTACTTTGGCTGACATTAATATAGCCACTCCTACTTTCTTTAGATTAATGCTAGCATAGTATAACATTTTTGATGCTTTTAGTTTTCATTTACTTATGTCTTTATATTTAAAGTGAGTTCCTTATAAGCAACAGAAAGCTAGGTATTGCTTTAAAGAAAAGTAAAGGGGGGGAGGGGAATCTGTAATACTTTCAACAATAAAGATAAATTTTAAAAAATAAATAAATCCAACTAACAATCTGTGCCTCTTATCTGGGATGTTTAGACCATTTGTGCGATGGTTGATATTGTTATGTGAAGGCAATCATTTTTCTGTTTTAAAGTTTTACCCATCTGTTCTTTATTCCATTTTTTTTTCTGCCTGCAGCAGAAAATGCCCTTAAAAATAAAATGTCATGGGCATGGAAAGGAAAAATACATGCAAAGAAGCCTTGTATGTAAATGAAAAAAAAAATGTTGACTGACAAAGGAGTAGCCATTTATTCTTCACATGTCAAATTTTACTGAGAATGTACTAGGCTGTATGCACTATTTTCATGTTCATTCAAGTATGAGTTGGAAATTGTAGACACTTTCTTGTGAGCAGCTATTCATTGTTATGTGTCATTATTCAAAAGCCCCTCAGCAGAGAGACAAGAGCTCTTTTTTTGCCCTTCAAGGAGGATCTGAATACTCATTAGCTTTAATTTACCTGCTCCTGTTAAACTAAATGGCAGTGGCAAAGTCCTTTCCATCAAATCAGTATCCATTAAATAACCTTGGAAGTACATTAACATATATCCCTCCCCTTAGAATGTAAGAATCACATGCATAATAATGTATCATTTGCCTTTCTGAGACATTTACTCAGGACATGCAAATGTGTCTTAGAAGTCTGAGCAGCAATCATCTTGTGTTGAACCAAGATCAAGGATACTGTCATTTGTTTTCTATTCACCAAAAGTCTTAGATTTAATTTTTTTTCCATTGAGCTAAATGCCTCATCTTCAAAGGTAATGTAAGAGTCAAATTGTTATTGTACAAATCTACAGAATGTGGATGAGCAATTTCTAAAACTACAGTTTCCCAGGGGACTTCATCAAGAGGCATTGTATAGTGAACAAGGTGTGCTTACAATAAAGTAACAGGGCTTTTCACAATTAGATGATTTAATCACAGGGCAGTCTTTTGATATTGTTTCCTTTTTGTTATTGAAAATCTATAACTGAATACAAACAACTTTTGATTTCTCATTTTTAAAGGAGACAAAATTAGCATGAATAGATTATATCTGCTAATAAGTCTAGAGTACAATATCCCCTGGGAGTCATCTCTCCAGACAAACATTTCTCTAGAAATTTCTCAGGAAAATAAAGTGATTTGACCTTTATGGTCTCATATTCTTCTGCTAATGTTCTGCTGGAGAGGATTATTTAAAGAGGGGGGGGAAACATACAGCTATGAGAAACATAAAGAGAGAGCAAGAAGTACATTAATAAAGAGAACTAACTGGGACCTTGATGTTAACTATTCCAATGAATTTTAATTTCTCCTACTTCAGTCATATTGCTAACTTTGGTTTTGCCATCTTATCTAAGCATATCTCTAACAGTAATTTTGGCCAGTTGTAAGCTTCAATAGAAGCTTCATTGCCATTATTTCCAACTGATAACCAAATTTAATACCTTCCAAGTAAATTCCTTACTCTCAACTAATAATTTTTGCTTCCCTGATAAAATAGAAGGAATCAGAATATAATTTAATCATCTTCCCGTTAATAAATCTACCAATTTATTTCAACTTATGTGCATGTGTTGTTTTTCTTCCTCCACAAATGGTTGAACAGTCCTGTGAACAAAAGGTGCCACATGCTAACCTGATAAGCTCAGGGGAGGCCCGATGGCGGTCTTGCAAACTCAAAGACCTAAAGTAACCACAAAGGATGATCTGAAATTAAAACTTTAACTAAAAGCAGTTATGGTGGGTAGTCATGACCTAGGCCAGTATATTCCCTGGCAAGGTCAAGCTTTACCTTAACTGAGGCTATTGTCTTTTTTTCATCTAAGATAGCATACTTATAAAATGTCAGAGTAACTTGTAACTTCCCTTTTTCCAGACCCCTCGGGGCACAACCAAATGTGCCTGGGCACCAGGACAGAGACCACAAATTCCTTCATTTTTATTGTTACCATGTTAATTGTTGACTTTTAACTATCCTGTATCCACCTAAGTAAAAGAGTATGTGTCTATCATTTTACTTTTTATCTAATCCCAGAGGTTTCCCTGTTTTGCTTTTTCCCTCTCCCTTATCTATCACCAATGGATTTCATGTAACCCACTTACGTCTCCTCCTTTGATTGTAATGTATAAAACAAGGTGAAAAACCACCATTCTCCGGAGCATTATCCCAATCCATTGAGATTCTGCTTCCCGGCAATTGTTGACAGTTTAGCTCAAATAAACTCACAAAAATTCTTTACAGGTTTGCGTGTTTTTATATTAATAGTCCCACCAACTAAGCCAACAAATAAGCCAACACCTCCACTTTGACATCCCTTTATGGTCCACTCAAACACTTTGAAGTTAATTAATTTTTCTCCACAAGAAAATTCCCATTGACAGCAAGCATGCTCTGCTACTGAGACAACAAACATAAAAACAAAAATAAAAAATAAAAACACTCCTTGACCTTACAGCCTTATTGACCTATACTAGTATCTGCCATTTTTATCCTCTCATTTTTAGAAAAAGTTATCAAAAAAGAAAGATTTCTGTATCTGCTACTTCCAATCCCTTAATTCCAATTCTTTCATAATCTTCTCCAACATATTATTCCCAACAACCTAATGAAATGTTCTCACCAGATTCTTCAAATGGAATGATTATTTTCCAGTTCTTCACATTTTGGAGCTCTTGGAAGCATTTAAAACAGAATATGCTCCCTGTTTTCATGAATCACTGTCTTCACTTCTCCACTGGGACAATACATCTTCAAGGTTTTCCTCCTACTACAAATATGACTTTTTCTCAATCTCCTTTTTGAGATCTTTCTTCCCAAACTCTAAATATGGATTCTGCTGACTTCGGCCTGTGCATTTTGTGTTTTTGGTTTGTTTGTTTTTTTCTAACTGCCTGACTGCATTCAGGGCCCCCTATATCTCTAGTCCCAAACCCTCCTCTCACCTTCACATTATCTACTCAATAGTTCCACTTAAATGTTTACAAAACATGAAAGGTCCATCTGCACCAAAGGAGAAATATTCATCCCACCTTCTTCCAATTAGCTCTTGTTTTAGTGCCCACATATAGACCTGTACCTTGAAGTCACTTTGACGAAGCCCTTTCTCTCCATTCCATGTTAGCAAGTTCTTTAAACTCCGCCACATCCAGGATAGATTTTTAAATATGAAAACTTTTTACCTCTTTGCCACAAACATCCTAGGTCATACCACCTTCTTCCTCACCTGGACTCCTCAGATAGATGGCCAACTGATCATCATTCATCTTCCTCCTCCTGTAGACTTTCCTCCAGGTAAGAACCAGAAAATGCTTTTGAAAATGTAAATCAGGTGATTGTTATTTTCTGCTCAATACCTTTCAACAATCTCCCATCACACTTGGAGTGAAGTCTCCTTTTTAAATTCCATGGTCTATAAGTCTCTTCTTTCTCTGATCTGTGTCTATCTTTCTAGAAGTATCTCCAGCCATGTTGGCCTTCTGGCCATTCTTTACCCATTTTAAGTTCACTTCAATTGCTGTTCTGAATACCTGAAAAAATTGTCTGCCAAAATTGGAATGTTTCCTTAATTTTTAAAAATCAAGTCTCAGGTTAATCATCACCTCCTCAGAGAGGCCTTTCCTTATCATTCTGTCTAAAAGAGTTTACTTCTGCCTTAGACAAGCTTTTTAAAATACATATGACATAAACTTAAGTAATATATAGATGACCACTCTCTTCTTCCTAATACTCTCACTCCTATTGCATTAAAATCTCAGACAATCTTCTGGTTCTGCTTTATACATACAAGTACTTCTTTCTTAGTCTCCAATGCTACTTTTTACTCTTATTCAATCAATCTCTTAATTTCAGCATTGTCAGGATTCTGGCTCCTTTATCTTTCACTCAGCAAAACTATCCCTGCTATTCTCATTCATTACCTTTATTTAAATTACCATTAATCTCTACTTTCATCTATATCTTTGTCTTAGTCAAGATCTGTATGTAGAAATTCACCTCCATCTATTAAATTAATTTTGTCAATTTGGACAAGTACCTTAAACTCAATAAATTTCAAACAGCTCATAATCTTACCTTTTTCTTTTTTCATTTTTCTAAACTTAATTCTGTTCTATTTTTCTTACCTTCATTTATGCCATGACCAAGTTTCCATTTACCCAAACCACAAAACTTGGAGTCATTCTTCATTTCTCCTTTTTCCACACTTGTCAAAGTCAATCAGTTAACACTTTTAAAACTTTCCACTGCTCCCAATTTCTACTTTGACTATATAAATTCAAGTTCCTGTCATTTCTTGCCTCTCAATGATAACAGTATATACTTAGGTATATTTGTTCATTGCCCACCCAGCAGCCATTCTTCCTTCCCTTCTTTTTTTTTTTTTTAAACATTCATAATTTCCTTTGGAAACCAAGCCTCCTCTATTGTGTAACGTCCCAGTATGGTTAGGATCAATGTGACTACCAGTTCCAGGCATTGGCTTTGATGGACAAAAACCAGTATGCATGTTCTCTTCCTTCATGCTGCAAAGTCAAAGTTGGGTTACTAAAACTGAAACCCAGAATCGTTTAAGCATTGTAGAAAAAAAAAACCTTCTCCTCAAATGTGAAAAAAAGTAAGTACGTAATCCCAGTTACTAATGGCAGCCATCCTGTACCTTAAGAGAAGCCACCCTGTGGAAAAGTCAGCTCAAGAAGGAAGTCAATGAGGACTCAGAGAGAAATGGAGCCTTGACTGAACCCACACCCAAATTCCACTGTTTATGAGATGATTAGCAATCCTTAAGCTATAAAAATAACTTAGGTTAAATTTTGTGTTACTTACAACCAAAAATTCCCTAATTCAGTCTGATTGACCTCACATATTTTACAGTTACCACAGGACCACATGATTGATCTTATCCTCTGATCAACAAAATCTAATTTTGTCACAGCTACAAATTCTTCAATGGATTCAGAATAAAATGCAAACTTTCTAGCATTGCACACCCTACACTATGAACTTACTGGATTTCTTGCAGCTCTCTAGACATGCCACAGTTGTCATAATGTAGCACTTTGATCAATGCTGTTTATTTCAAAATTCTTTTCCTCCTTGGATGCCTATCTTTGAGGCTCATCCTATATTCCACTGCCTCAGTGAAATTTTCTCCAACCCTTGAATAAAATTGCCTACTGTCTGCTTTGCATTTTCCTGTCAGATTTCTGATATGACTGAATTTATATTTTTGAATTTCACTCTTGCCCATATCTCTCCAGATATAGTCATCATTATTGGCTTTCTTATCTTTCTCCTTAATTAGACCGCAACTGGTCTGTCTTATTCATCTTTAGGTTCCTACAATGTTTGTCACAAGATCAATTATTGTTTCTTGAATGAAACAAACAGACAAGGATCCTAACCCCAGTCAAATTTACATTCTAGAAGCAATATGCACATAAATCCATCAAACCAAGTTTGAAGTGCTGGGGGCCATGGGAATGGTATAGAGGAATTGCCTCACAAGAGGTGATCTCTTTCCCACTGAGATAAATTAATGAAAGACCTTTCAGATAAAAATAATGAAACCCAGAAAGGACTTTTTCTACCATTATCCTCTATATAACTTTTCTCTACATGCGACGACTTTGAAGTGAAGGACCACAAAGAGAGGTAAAATGCACCCCTAATGATGTGATTTCCTTGGACGTGGAGGATAGCTCCCTGATTTCTCTCACCGTAACAGCACTTTCCTCAGTTAGAAAGTTTTCAGTTTGACCAGTTTAATTAATTATATGCCAAGAAAAAGATCTCTATTGTCTACATTTGTCTATTAGAACTTAAAACTAGGGAAGAAATGCTTTAAGTGCCTCATGTCCTAGTGGTTTGTTTTGTTTTGTTTTGTTTTGTTTTAATATGGTATTGTTATAAATACCTTCTCTTTTTTTTTTAGCTAATTTTTATTTGGATTTCTGACTTTAACTCTATATGTTTAAATTTGTTTCACATGCCTGTAATAGCTTTAAATAACAGTTCTATATCATTATATTTTCCACGACTGATGAAATCAGCAAATGTAGGAAATACAATTGTGTAGGAAAATGAACTGAACCCTTATTCATGTATCTATATTACATTCTAATAATCTACATGGTCATCTTTGAAATTGTTTTTAATATTTACATTGTTTATGCTTTTTTACAGTGCAATATATATATTCAGCTGACAAACTCTGTAACCCTGAAAGTTAAGATCCAGTGTTTTGAATTGGGGAATTTTGCTGTGTAGTGGTTTGGTAATGCTAAGACACTGGGGAAAATCCCCCTTTCAGTGGTGCGCAGATTCACACTTCCGTCTGTCATGTGGTGAGTGGCCTGGTACTGGCACACTAAGCTGCGATGTGAAACGTGTGGGAATAGTGCCTGATACAGCCTCCCTTCAAGGTGTTTTTTCCATCACCACCACCATCACTTCCCTCCCCTGACAACCCTCCTCATCACTTTATTCTCCACAGTCTATCTTAGAAGGTAACCATTCCTACATTTTCAGTTTTCTTATTTGAAATACACATCAAAAGTGTATATTCCAAGAGTTTATGTTCTATAACTCCAGACATAAAAATGTGTATGTTCTAAAAGCTGAAAATGTCCACACTGAATTTTGATATTAAAGAAACAGAATTGTTCTCATACTCTTTACAGCAATTAAGAAGCATAGAAATTTGAAGACTTCTTTGGCAAAACACACAAAAAAAATAACACTTCACCGTTATTTTCATTACTTAATGCAGAAATTTCACCAATTTTTGTGTAGCTAAAGTGGAGTTTATCTAAATTTGGTTACTTGTTTCATATATTTTCCTACACATTTTTTGGAATCCTGCAGATGAAGGCACAGGGCTGGTACCTCTGTGTTCTGAGACAGGTATGAGCTGTGTGGTCAGAGACATTATTTGTTTGATTCCCAACCCTGTCATACACACACACTCTCACACACACACACATACACACACACACACACACACACACACACACACACACACACAGTGAGCAATAGGACAATCACATCATTTCTCTGATCAACAATAACAATGTCTCCAAATAAAACATGGCAGTGATCATCTGTTTTTTCAAGTCTGTTATCTAGGGAACACTGAAAAAGGTATATAAAAATTCCTAGCCCTGCACCAGACTTGCAGTAAGTACTCTATGAAATGTTTCTTTTCCCCATATTTATTTTCCTTTTTACGCATTTTAAGCCACTTAGAGACTCAACAAGCTTCTAAAAACTGCTTGCAAATGCAGAGAATTAGTTCTAGAAACTTAGTGAGTTCTTAGTCACACATTTTATCTATCCTCAAGCCCCAATGTAACATTCTAGTATACACACATTTCCATTTAAGAGCATGATGAGGGAAATATAATTAATAGGTAAAAGTCAAATGTCTTTCAGTCTCTCTCCCTGAATTTTCTTTTGAATCCCTTTTACACAAAATGGTGATTTAAAAAAGTACACACAAATTGTTGCCCTCTGCTCTATGTTCTTATTTTAATCAAGTCTAAATACCTTCCTCAAGAAATATTATAAAGTGTCTAGATATTGGCTTTTTTTTGCATTTGTTTAGACCTTTTACAAATAATCTATAATTTAAAACACTCTCCTGCTTAAATCTATAAAAGAGATATGAAAAGAAAACGTAATTTTACTAAAGGACTTAGAGATTTGGGGAAATTGTATAAAAATTATAATGATTTCTTTCTTGGAAATCATTGAGAAAAATTGATATGCTAGTCAAATGAGCGGAGATGATTTTGGATTTTATACAGCCCTTTCCACTTCTATAGCAGAATCTTAGTTGCCAACTTAATAGCCAACTGCCCAGAATACTGAGTTTATTCCCATATCAACTCATTCTGCTTTTCAGCTGACAGCAAGCCAGGTAGTAAATCTTAGTCTAAGTCAATTCATTTATATTGTTGATGATAGGTGTAGGATGAGTGTTATCCAATTCTGAATCATGAGAAATTAGAGAGAGTCTGTTGGTAGTGGGGGTACAAAAATAAAAGATTTTTGCTCCAGAAAAGATACACAAAGAATGAATCTAGAGGGAATGACATCATCAAGATGACAATATTGGTTGGTATCAACTTTGGTCCCCCTCACAAGGAAACAAATATTGACTGTCCACATACATGACACCATTGAAAAACTCCTAGAATCTGAGGGTGAAGCTGAGCATTCTTCTGGACCATAGAGACTGAGAAGGACCACATTAGAAGGTTATGAAGAGTGACTACATTATGACCAGATTGCCCATCCTCCAGGTTGGCATATTCCTACATGGAGAGAGCCCCCTGGGGCCTATGGTTTCTCCAGTGGGAAAATGAACATCCAGCTTCGCCATCATTGAAAAATGTTTTCCACCAGATCTTGCCTCACAGAGATCACTGGGACTTGACAACTGTGATCATATTAAGACAAAGAAGTAGGACAGAGCTTATAACAACTGGCACTCAGGTCTTGGCAGATTGCATTTTTTTTCTTGCAGCAGCCCCTGAACAGAGATCCTAGCCAGAGGTCCTGCCAATCTGTTGAGCTGAGCTGGTGGTCCCTTCTAGCCAGAGAACTCAGTTGTCAGTTCTGCCTGACCAGGGTTCCCAGCCAACAAGCTGTACTGGCCATGAAGCACATTCTATTGCCCAGCCTGCACAGTGAAGCAACTCTGACATCTTGTCCAAATGCTGAGTAGATCCTCCAATTTTCGTCTGACCAGGGAGCCCAGGAAGAGAACCTGGGCAGCTCCAGAGTGTGTCCTACAGTGACACTTGCAATGGTGCCTGAGCAGAGATCCTAGCTAGCAGCAATGCCCACCCACAGAGCCAAGCTGGTGGCTGCATCTGACCCGAGAGCCCAGTGGCCAGTTGTACCTAATTTAGGTCCCTAACTAATGAGCTTCAGTGACCATAAAGCTAGTTTTATGGCCTTACCCAGGCAATGAAGCAAATTCATGGCCCTATCCAAGTGCTATGTAGAGCCTTTAGTCTTACTGACCAGGAATTGCAGAGTCCATCCTACAGGCACGCTTGGGCAGGAAGTAGGTCAGCAGTACTACTGAACTGTTAAGTGTAGCCTCTGGCCCTGCACAACCAAGGATCCTGAACAGTGACCCTGGACAACCTCAGAACCCAGCCCGTGCTTTTACTTACTTTCAGAGCCCTCCCTACATCTTTGACAGATTGCTGAATGCAGCCTGAGGCCTGGCCTGGCCAGGTAGCACAACCATCAGTCCCGCCCAACTGCAAAATATAGCCTTTCGCTCCTCCCAGCAAAGGAGCTTTGACAATGACCACACAGAAACGCAGAGCACTCTTATCCCTACTCAGCTGTGAAATACAGCTAGAGGCCCTGTCCAACTACATAGCCCAGTCAGCGACCTCACCACTGGTCAGCAAAGCACAGCCTGCCGCTCTGACCTTAGTCTTTGTCCGCACCTAATCACAGAGCACAGACCGAGGCCTTGTCCAGCTGCAAAGTTCTGACTGCTGCCCTGCCTGAACACCAAGCGAGTCAAGCCAGCAGCACCATCTAACCTGGAAACACAGCTAGCATCGTACTCAACAGTGAAATGTTGAGAGCTTCTCCTTTAAAATCAGGAGCAAGACAAGGGTACATACTCCTATTTTACAGGACCACTCCCATTCTACAGGAAGTCCTAGCTAGGGCACTTGGAAAAGAAAGAACAATAAGAGGCATCTCAATCAGGAAGAAAGAAGTAAAACTGTCTCTATTTGCAGAAAATGCGATTTTATATATAGACAACCCTAAAGACTCAACCAAAAAGCTGTTAGAATTAATAAAAGAATTCAGTAAACTTGCAGGACACAAAATGAACATACGAAAATCAGTATTGTTTCTTTGTATTAAAAATAAATTATCTGAAAAAGAAATAAAACAATGCCATTTACAATAGCATCAAAAGAATAAAATACTTAGGAATAAATTTAACCAAGGAGGGGAAAGATTTGTACACTGAAAACTCTACAAAATTGATGAAAGAAATTAAAGACAACTAAGTGAAAATATAAGCATTTTATGTGCGAGAATTAAGCTTGTTAAAATGTCCATACTACTCAAAGCCATCTATAGATTCAATGTAATCCCTCTCAATATTCCAATATCATTTTTATAGAAATAGAACAAAATAATTCTAAAATTTATATGGAACTAGAAAATACCCTAAATAGCAAAAGCAATACTAAGAAAAAATAGTAGAACTGGAGATACCACATGTTCTGATTTCAAACTATATTACACATTATAGTAATCAAAACATTATGATACTGGTATGAAAAAAGACACATACCACCAGAACAGAATTTAGAGCCTAGATATAAACTCGTGCATATATGATCAACTAATTTTTGGTAAAGGAGCCAAGAATACTCAATGAAGAAAAGACAGTCTCTCCAATAAATTGTGTTGAGAAAGCTGGTTATTCAGATGCAAAACTGGACTCATACCTCACACTATTTTTTTAAATAAAAATTAACTTGAAATAAATTAAAGACTTAAGTGTGAAACCTGAAATCATAGAACTCCTGGGAGAAAAAATAGGTAGTAAGCAACTTGACATTGATCTTGGCCATTACATTATGAATATGACACCAAAATCACAAGCAACAAGAGCAAAAATAAGGTAGGACTATGACAAAGTAAAAGTGATTCGCAAAACAAAAAGGCAATCTACAAATGGGAAAAAATATTTGCAAACCATGTATCTTATGAGGGGTTAATATCCAAAATATACAAGGAACTCATACAACTTAATAGTAAATAAAAATAAGCAAAATTGAAGATCAGATAAAGAGCTTCACAGACAAGAAAAAGCTAAAGGAGTTCATCACCACAAAACCAGTATTATATGAAATGCTGGAGGGTATTCTTCAAGAAGAGGAAGAAGAAGAAAAAGGTAAAGATAAAAAATACAAACAACAGAGTGACAACAAATACATATCTATCAACAAGTGAATCTAAAAATCAAATGAATAAAAAATTTGCTGAACAGAATAAACTGGTGAATGGAATGGAATCAGGGGCATGGAAATGGAACAGACTGATAATTCTCAGAGGGAAGGGAGTCTGTGGGGGGTGTGGGAAGAGATTAGACAAAGATCTTATATGCATGTTTGCATTACCTATGGACACAGACAATAGGGTGATGAGGGCCTGGGGTGGGGTGGGAACCAGGTGGAGGGGAGCTATGGGAGGAAAAAAGAGGGACATCTTTAATAATCTTAACAATAAAGATTAATTAAAAAAAATAAAAACAAAATAAATTTTAAAAAAAATGGGCAAAGGACCTGAATAGACATTTTGATTTCTAAAGAACCTATTTAAATGACCAACAGGCACATGCAAAGATGCTCAGCATCTCTAATCTCCAGGGAAAGGCAAATCTAAACTACAATGAGATGTCACCTAACACTTTTAGAAGTGTTGTTGAGAATGTAGAGAAAAGAGAACCCATGTGCACTGTTGGTGGGAATGTAAATTGGCAGAGACACTATGAAAAATAGTAAGGAGGTTCCTTAAAATATTAAAAACAGAAATATTATATGATCCAGTAATTCCACTTCTGGGTATTTATCTGCAGAAATGAAATCATGATCTGGAAGAGATATTTGCACTCTCATGTTGATTGCAGTGTTAGCTACAATAACCAAGACATAGAAATCACACACACACACACACACACACACACGAATAAGTGTAGCCTCTGGCCCTGCACAACCAAGCCACAATTCAGCCATTAAAAAAAAAAGAAAATCCTGCTATTTGCAATAACATGAATGGAACTTGAAGACATTATGCTACGTTAAATAAGTCAGACAGAGAAAAGAATCCCTGAGTAATCTTATGAATGGAATCTTTAAACACCAAGCTCATAGAAACAAAGAGCAGATTGGTGGTTTCCAGGGTGGAGAGGTTTGGGAGGAGGAGGTGGTCAAAGGGAACAAACTTTCAGTTATAAGGTGAATAATTTCTGGGAATATAATATACATCAGGGTTATTACAGTTAATAATACTCTGTTGTATATTTGCAAATTGCTAGGAGAGTCGATTTTAAAAATTCACACTACACCAAAAAATATTGTAACTGTGTGAGGTGATAGATGTGTTAACTACCCTTATTGTGGTAATCTTTTCACAATATATACATTTATCAATCTATTACATTGTCTACCTTAAATTTACACAAAGTTATATATAATTTATATCTCAGTAAAGCAGGCAAAAAATGTTAATGAATTTACCACCTTCTGTCTTTCAATTATTTGGGAATTATTTATCTGAGACCGTGATAGGTGGGTTACTAACAACTACAAGGGGCCAAGCCTGAGAACAAATATCAAGAGACTGAGGATGGCAGGGTTAAATAATAGGGAAAGCCTTCTTCATTGATATTGTACAACTATAGCATTAACTAACCTGAGAAACTCAAGTGAGGAGATATATATATATATATGTGTGTGTGTGTGTGTGTGTGTGTGTATGCTAATTAAGGCTGTTACCAGAAGTTGAAATCATCCGAACTGATACAAGTGCTGAGAATTATATAAAACTAGAGGCCCAGTGCACGAAATTCTGCACGGGGTGGGTGTGTCCCTCAGCCCAGCCTGTACCCTCTCCAATCTGGGACCCCTCGAGGGATGTCCGACTGCCCGTTTATGCCCGATCCCAGTAGGATTGGGCCTAAACGGGCAGTGGAACATCCCTCTCACAATCCAGGACTACTGGCTCCCAACTGCTCAACTGCCTGCCTTCCTGATTGTCCCTAACTGCTTCTGCCTGCCAGCCTGATCACCCTCTAACTACTCCCCTGCCAGCCTGATTGATGCCTAACTGTTACCCTGCCAGCATGATTGCCCCTAACTGCCCTCCTCTGCAGGCTTGATCCCCCCCCAACTGCTCTCCCCTGCAGGCCTGGGTTCCCCGCAACTGCCCTTCCCTGCATGCCCAGTTGCCCCCAACTTCCCTCCTCTGCTGGCCTGATCACCCCTAACTGCCATCCCCTTCAGGCTTGATCACCCAAAACTGCCCTCCCTTGCAGGTCTGGTCCCTCCCAACTGCCCTCCCCTACTGGCCATCTTGTGGTGGCCATCTTGTGTCCACATGGGTGCAGCCTTCTTTGACCACATAGGGGCAGCCATCTTGTGTGTTGGAGTGATGGTCAATTTGCATATTACTCTTTTATTAGATAGGATATAGGCCTGGTGCACGGGAGGGGGCCGGCTGGTTTGCCCTGAAGGGTGTCCTGGATCAGGGTGGGGGTTTCCTTGAGATATTGGGTGGCTTGGGCAAGGGGTCTGTGGTGGTTTGCAAGCCAGTCACACCCCTGGTGACCCAAGTGGAGACCCTGGTATCTGGGATTTATTTATCTTCTATAATTGGAACTTTGTAGCCTTGAGCGGAGGCCAGGGCCAGCCAGAGTGGGCAGGAAGCTTGGCTTCCTCCATTGCCAAGGAAACCCAAGCCTCCTACTCTCTCTGTGGCTGCAGCCACCTTGGTTGGGTTAATTTGCATACTCGCTCCTGATTGGCTGGTGGGCGTGGCTTGTGGGCATAGCGGATGTATGGTCAATTTGCATGTTTCTCTTTTATTAGTGTAGATATGTATGGGCGTCTTTAAAAGGAATTTGGAAAGGCTGTGTGTCCTATGGCCTGTATTTGTATAGGATTGACAGTGAGCTCTGGGAATTCAGCAAATGGGGAAGTCTTATGTAATAGCCAATTACTGAATGAAATCCCAGGCTATTAATTATATGCCAGCGAGGACATCCACTTACTGATTGATTACACTCTAGGCTGAAAACTGTTCTCACCTTTCTCCTTTTGAGACTCTGCTACCATATTATTATTACTGCAGCTGCATCTTTGTTGTTCCTTACACAAATATTTTATGATACCATCATCGTTTTTAATCATTCTGTGGTTATGGGAACTTGCTAAATAATTTCCAAGGCCAAAGAGAAATGTGTTGTTTCCATTAGCCTTTTTTTGCTCAGTGTTTAGTCAAGATAGTTAACGCTGGACTATAGTACTATTTACAAGAACTGCAAAATGCATTTATTATGCACAAAATAAACCATTAGCAAGCTACTGATCAATATGAGGTTACTGAGTGAGAAAATTAAAATGCATATGGTAATAAGTCAAGATCTCTCTCAATTTACATTTACTGACAGAACATGATTGGAGAGGTAAAACACAGTGATAGTAATGGCTCTCCTTGTAAGAAACTCTCTGCACCTGACAGGTATACAGAAAATAGAGGTAGCAGTGATTTTTCATGGAGTTGATAGACTCTGCAAAGCTGTCAAATGTTAACTAGCTTACCTTCTGCTCTTTGCAAAAAGGTTAATGGATACAGCACATTTTCCAATGTGACTGAAAAACAAAAGAATTACAAATACTATGTGGTGGTATTTGTTTTACTTCTATTTTAGCCTACCCTATGTAAAATCCAGAGATTGAATGCCACATCAAAGTTTTCAGCTATCAAAAAATTGTTAGTGACCACATATGTGGGGGTAGGGTGGTAAGGAGTTGTAATGGAGGGTTTAAAATGGATATCTAGCAGCATGGCTCAGTGGTTGAGTGTTGGCCTATGAACCAGGAGGTCATGATTCCCAGTCAGAGCACATTCCTGGGTTGATGGGCTTGATCCCCAGTGAGGGGCATGCAAGAGGCAGCCAATCAATGACTCTCTCTCATCATTGATGTTTCTCTCTCTCTCTCTCTCTCTCTCTCTCTCTCTCTCTCTCTCTCTCTCTCTCCCCCTCCCTTCCTCTATGAAATCAATAAAAATAAATATTTTAAAATGAATATCTGGTTGTTAAATTGTGATATTTGGAATGAACCCTTTAACCACAACCTTTTGTAGAAACATGGTCTGTATTAAAAATATTTTATAACTATGTATTATAAAATCGAACCCTTTGCACCAATGAGTATGGCTAACTTACATGTATAGATTAAAATAACAAAGTTGAGGAGCAGTTTCTAGTCATTCCTGGTAAGAAAGAAAACATCAACAATGCTCCTGTTATTTAGCCACAGGAAAGTGAATAAGGCACTATATTTCAGACTGTCCATCCCCTTGATGCTTTTCATGGTTTACCAGCTGTATATAATGTATATGGATTTCTAACCATGATAGGTTCAGTCTTGCATGTTTGGGATATTTTATTCATGGAATCATACTGTTTATACTCTTGTGGGCCTTGCTTTATTCACTCAACATTCTGCTTTGGAGATTTATTCTGATGGATGTTTCATTCAGCTATCCTGTCTCTAGGAATTTGTTGCTACAATTCACTGCTGCTTTAAACATTCTTGCGCTTGTTTTCCAGTGCACTTGGGAGTTTCCTTTGGGTATATATCTAGTGATAAAATACTGGATTGCAATAATTGTGTGAATCAGTACTGGCAACGACAAAGAATAAATGTTTCTGAGCTGTTATTTTCAATATTTTAAAATTGTGCATTTGGTAGATATGAAATAATCCATATTGTAATTATATATATATATATATATATTCTGTTCTATATATATTGATTTCAGAGAGGAAGGGAGAAGGGAGAGGGGGAGAGAGAGAAACATCCATGATGAGAGAGAATCATGGATCAACTGCCTCCGGCATGCCCTGCACTGGGGATCAAGCCCATACCCTGGGCACGTGCCCTTGACTGGAAATGAACCTGGAACCCTTCAGTCTGCAGGCCTACCTCTATCCACTGAGCCAAGCTAGCGAGGGCCCATATTGTAATTTTTATTTGCATTAAACACTAACTAATGAGATAAGCACATATTTCACAAGTATATTTGCCATTTTTGTTTTGGTTGGGGTTATTTTCCTATTGGGATTTCTTTTGGCTTTGTATTATTTGGGGGTAGTTCTTTAAATATTTTGTACACTAACACATTGTTGGTTAATAGTGGGAAATTACCACTCTGTAACCATGACTTGTGCTTTCATTATTTTTATGGTGCACCTTGATAAACAGATATTCCAATTTTAATGCACTCAGACATAACAAATTTACCTCTATGTTTTATGCATTTTGTACCTTGAATGAAATAATTTCCTACCTTAGTTTCATTATGGTTTTTCTTAAATTATTTCATATGTTGTCTTAAAATTTGATTTTTAATATACCTAAAATTGTTTGCATATGTTTATCAATAAACAATTCCTATCTACTATTTCTTAAATGATATTCCTATTCCTCACTAAACTCCTATGCTACACTTGCTACAGATCAAGTTTCCATATTTATGTGTCTATCTGAGTTTACTTTTCTGTTCTAATTGGTCTCTTTTTCTATCTCTGTCTTAATAGTATTCTAATTTAAATATTGTTATTTTATAATGTTTCATCTGATAGGATAATATCTCCCAATATTTTTCTTTTTCTTTGGAAGAGTGTCAAATATTCTTAATCCTTTCCTTTTTTGTATAGATTTATTTTACTTTTTAAATCTTTATTGTAGAGAGTATAATAGATGTCCTCCCCCCCCCCCCCCCCCCCCGCAATTGCTCCCCTCTACTCAGTTCCAGCTCCATCCCAGGTCTTCACCACCCTATTATTTGTGTCCATATGTAATGCATATATACATATAAGTTCTTTTTTTTTAAATATATTTTATTGAATTTTCAGAGAGAGGAAGGGAGAGGGATAGAGAGCTAGAAACATCGATGAAAGAGAAACATCGACCAGCTGCCTCCTGCACGCCCCCTACCGGGGATGTGCCCGCAACCAATGTACATGCCCTCGACCGGAATCAAACCCGGGACCTTCCAGTCCACAGACCGACGCTCTATCCACTGAGCCAAACCGGTTACGGCTATAAGTTCTTTGTTTAATCTTTTCCCACCCTCTCCCCCCTTTCCTCTGAGATTCATTAATCAGTTCCATGGTTCTATTTTATTCATCAGTTTATTTTGTTCATTAGATCCATTGTTTGTTTATTTTGACTTTTTAGATTCAATTGTTGATAGATACGTACTTATTGCCATTTTATTGTTCATATTTTTTTATCTTCTTCTTTCTCTCCTCCTCCTCCTCCCCTCCCTCTACTCCTCCTACTCCTCCTCCTTCTCCTCCTTCTCCTCCTTCTCCTCCTCTTCCTCATTTTCTTCTTCAAGAATACCCTTCAACATTTCATGTAATACTGGTTTGGTGGTGATGAACTCCTTTACCTTTTTCTTGTATGTGAAGATCTTATCTGACCTTCAATTCCAAATGATAGCTTTGCTAGATAGAGTAATTCTGGTTATAGGTCCTTACTATTTTAAAAAATATAGCAAGTTCTCACGTTCCATGAGAACTTCTATTACAGTTGTGTTAGGATTCAAGTTGAATTTAAGGAGACTGCAGACTTCAGTCTTTCCAATATCGAGTCTTCCTATCTCTGAGTATGATCTCTCTCTATCTTTCTCTCTCTCTTTCTCTCTCTCTCTCTCCCTCTCTCTCCTCATCCTTTTAATCTTCAATTTCTTTGATTAATTTAATAATATTATTCAAAATATAATTTCTGAAATTACTTTTATTTCTATTTCTAAAATATTTTTTATTATCCTATCTAATAAAAGAGTAATATGCAGATTGACCATCACTCCAACACACAATATGGCTGCCCCCATGTGGTCAAAGATCCTGCTCCCATGTGGACACAAGATGGCCACCACAAGATGGCCAGCAGGGGAGGGCAGTTGGGAGGCACCAGGCTTGCGGGGGAGGGCAGTTAGGGGCAAACACGCTGGCAGGGGAGCAGTTAGGCATCAACCAGGCTGGCAGGGGAGTGGTTAGAGGGTGATCAGGCTGGCAGGCAGAAGCGGTTAGGGGCAATCGGGAAGGCAGGCAGGCGAGCATTTGGAAGCTAGCAGTCCTGGATTGTGAGAGGGATGTCCGACTGCCCGTTTAGGCCCGATCCCACCAGGATTGGGCCTAAATGGGCAGTCGGACATCCTTTGAGGGGTCCCAGATTGGAGAGGGTGCAGGCTGGCCTGAGGGACACCCCCTACCCCGGCCGTGCATCAATTTCGTGCACCAGGCCTCTAGTTTTTATATATAAAACCCTAATATGCAGATAGACCGAACGGTGGAACAACCAAACAACCGAACAACTGGTCACTATATGACATGCACTGACCACCAGGGGGCGTGTGCAAAACATGGCAGGTGTTGACTGCAGCGGGATGGTGAAGCAGGTGAGCGGGGACATCAGACCAAGGTGGGGCGCCGGTTACTGTCATCGGGGCGAACCTCTGGTGGTTACTGAAAATTCTTCACTCCCATGTGCTGCGGTCCCTCCAGGCGCTCGAGCCTTCTGCTGGCGCTGGCCCTGCTTGCACCCGCTGCTGGCACCTAGTGCCAGCCCCAATTGCTTGGTGCTGTCAGCAGATGTGAGCAGTGGCTGCCGACCTTGATCACCCCCTCAGGGATGCTCTACCTCCCCCTGCTCCTGAGGGGCGATTGGGGCCGGCAGCCGCCTCTCGCACCCGCTGCCGGCACTAGAGCCACCACTCATACCCACTAATGGTGCCGGCTCCGCTCACACCCACAGCGGCACTGGAGCTGCTGCTTGCACCTGCTGCCAGTGTCCAGAGCCGGTCCCGATCGCTCTGTGCCGTCAGCAGGTACAAGCGGCAGCTGCCAGCCCCGATCGCCCCTGAGGGCTTCTCCACCTCCCCCTGCTCCTGAGGGGCAATTGGGGAAGCAGCCACCGCTCGCACCCGCTGATGGCACCAGCTCCGCTCACACCCACTGCTGGCACTGGCCCCAATCGCTCTATGCTGTCAGCAGGTGCAAGCAGGGCCAGTGCTGTCAGCATGTGGGAGTGGCAACAGTGGGAGTGGGGCTGCTGGGAGAGAGGGGACTAGGGGCTGCAGCAGGAGGGGCCAGGCAGGGGCGTGGAGGATGGGCTGAGACCCGCCCCTGTGCCCACTGCAGCCTCACGGCCCACAATTCCTTTCATGGTGTACGAATGCATGCACTGGGCCCCTAGTGTAAGTATAAATATGTGATATAAATATTTTGGTATTTATTGTGAAAATAAAGTAATGCACTTAATTTTTGTTGACATTTTTGACAAACTTATCACACTGTCTCATTATTTCTAATAGTTTTAGACTGTAGACCCGAGGTTGGCAATCTTTTTTTCTGTAAAGGTCCAGATAGTAAACATTTTAGCCTCTGAGAGCCATACGGTCTCTAGCAATTATTCAGCTGTGCCATTGTAGCATGAAAACAACCATAGACAATACCTAAATGAATAAGCATGTCATGGCTGTGTTCCAGTAAAACTTCATTACAAAACAGGTGGCCAGCTAGTTTTGGCCTTTGGGCAATTGCTTGCTGATCACTGTCCTAGGCTATTATATCAACTGCCAAAACAGCAGTTTTGTTTCTTCTTTTTTTAATCCTTATTGGTATGTGTGTCATTTTTATTTTCTAACTATTCTGACCACAAAGTCCAGAATTATCTTTGGAAGTGCTGATAGTGTCAATGCTGATGTATGATATTTGTGCAAGTCTGCATAGATTCATCAAATTATGGAAGTTTCCCTCTATTCCTAGTCTGTGAGCAGTTTTATCATTATTTTCCCTATATCTGTTGAGATGCTTGAATGTTTTTTTCTCGTTTAATCTGATAATGTTCTGAATTACATTAATAATTTTGTCATAAATATTTTGTAATATTGTACCAGCATCGCATCTCTTGTACAATTATGCATAATGGCATTTTCTTTTAAAAATATTATTTGGTTTGTTTTTATTTTTTTAAAGAATTTTGGCATCTACTTTTATGAGTGAAGTTGACCTGCTCGTTTTCTTTCTCATACTGTGCTTGTCTGGTTTGGGATGGAGGCTAAAATAGCAACATTAATAGGGTGGTTACCATTCTCTCCTTTTTTATTCTCTGCAAGTCTTGTATACTAATTAATTTTTCCTTGGAATTTCAGTTGACTTCTACTATACTAGTAAAACTAGTTGTGTCTGTTATAATCTCTGTGGGGAAATTTTTAACCGCTGATTCAACTATTTTTTAAACAAATACAGCATTATTCATCTTTTTCATTCTTTATTCAGTTTTGATAATTAGTATTTTTCTAGAAATGTATTTTGATGAAGCTTTCAAATTTATTTGCATGATTTTATTCATAACATCATAACATTCTATCTTTTTTAAATTTCTGCAACATTTGTAGTTATTAACTTGTTTCCATTTTTAATATTATTTGATATTATATCACAATTGTTTCCATTTTAATATTTTATATTATATTGATTATTATAATATTATTTAATATTATATCAATCTTGCCAAAGCATTTTATTAATTCTCTCAAAGAACAATGGTGTACCTTCATTAATTCTTAGTATTATTTTTTCTATTTCATTAATTTATCTTATTTTTATTACTCTGCTTCATTAGTATTTATTGTTTTTCTTGTTCTGACATCTTAAATTGAACTTTTAGCTTAAAAATATTTAGTGTCTCTTTTTTTTTCCAGTTTAAGCATTTAAAGCTACAAGTTTCCTCTGCCCTTTTAGCTATATCCTATATTTTTTATATTTTATTTTAATTATTATGTATTTATCATTATTTTCTAATTCATATTATAGTTCATTACTTGATAGATTAGTCACTTGGAATATGTTTTTAAATTTCTAAATATATATAATTTTAAAATTATCTTTTAATATTGATTTCCAACTCTAGAATATCAATAGTCAGACTATCTTGGATTATTCCAATGCTTTGATGTTTTTATTTAGTATACTTTCAATTTTCAGAAGAGTCCAAGTACACTTGAAAAATATTGTATTTTCTAGTTCCTGTGTAAAATGTTCTATAAATTTACATGAAATTAAACACTAACTGTATGTACTATGCAAAAATTCTATAACCTTACTATTTTCATTTTCTTAATATCTCAATTAATAGGAGACACGTATTATAATATTTTCCTAACTCTCTACATATATGTTTATATGTGTACATTATTAGGTATACAGAATGTACAATGTTTATGCTACCTGTTGAGTTGAAACTTGTATTCTTTTCTCAGAAAGATGTTTTACTTAATAAACATTCTTCTATTAGTTTACTATCACAATTCTCAATTACTTTGTTTATAAGTTTCTTGTTTCTTATAATTACAACTTTCTACAACTTAATGTTTCATCTGTATCTTTTGTAAACACTGTGAAACTAGGATTTTTAAGTCAATGCTGAACATTTGTTTTTAAGAGAATAGTCCACTTACATGTACCTAATTGCTAACATATTTTGTATTTTTGAGAAAATATATTGACTCAATTATAGAACATTTCTATAATTTTCTTCTTTTTGTTGATTTTTCTCTTCAATTTTTCTCCTTTGCAAACCTTAAATACTTTATTTCTAGTATTTTATGGTCATCCTTGAAATTTAGTAGATCATGTAACTTACCAAAGTGCTTACCATATCTTTATCCCACTAGTAAAAAGTAAATGTCCCTATTGTGATCTTTCCCATATTTTACCCTTTCCAGTGTTTTACTTCTATCGTTTTTCATTGTAACATCAGTTATGGTTTTATAAGGTCAATGTTTGTTTAGATTTATATGTTCCTTCTTTTATCTCACACTGTTTTCCTGTTTTTCTCTTCCTGAAATTCTTGGGAGATACTTTAGCAAAAATATGGGGTTTGTATATTCTCTCAATTTTGTGAATTTTTTAAAAATCTCTATTTCATCCTTTTGCTTGACATTTTTGCCAGGTATATGATTCAAGTATTTTTTTCTCAGGATGTTGACAGTATTATTCCATTCCTTTCTGACTCATTATCATTGTCAAGAAATTTACTTTCAGTATAATTGTCATTCCATAGTCAGAAATTGTCTTTTCATTTGGCTACTTTAACATAGTTTTTTCTTACATGTTCTTAAGTTTCACTACAATATTTGTAAGTATAGATTTCCTTACAATAGAATTCCCTTCCATTCTGGGAAATTGTATCTGTTGCATTTTCAAGTAGTGAGTAGTACTCCATCCCCACAACTCTCCCCTCTAAATCTCTTTTTCAGGAGGTCTTATGAGATGAATGC
This sequence comes from Cnephaeus nilssonii, assembly GCF_951640355.1. NCBI lineage: Eukaryota > Metazoa > Chordata > Mammalia > Chiroptera > Vespertilionidae > Cnephaeus > Cnephaeus nilssonii. The sequence goes on from NC_137080.1 coordinate 50,461,242, forward strand.
TGGACCTGTCCACTTTGATGGCTCTGACTCTTAATCTCCTTTCAATATTTTGCATCTCATATTTTTCTTCATGACCGTAATTGTCAATTCTTTAGATCTATCTTCTTGTTCGTCCAACATGTTTGACAGCTTAATATTTGACTTGGCTTTATTCCAACCACCCAGAAAGTGTAAATATTGGCCTCAAATCCACATGAGTGCCTGATTAGGGAATGAATTCTCAGGGAAGCCTTCTTTCCTTTCATCTAGTATCAATGTCCAGACCAATATTGACAAGTATCTTTATTAAAAAATGTATTATTGCTATTTTTGATATTTTAAAGAATTCTTTCTAAATGGTAGGGTTATTTCCCTAGACCCTACTTTCATTAAATGTGTCTCCTTTTAGAGTCCCTAACTTTGTGCAAACTCCAGGCTTTGTCTTATGTCCCGTGATCACATGACTCTTTACAGGCAATGATGTGGACCATATGACACAGGCAGAAGCCTTGGCATGCACAGATCCCAGAGCTCGTGTATTAGCACTCAGGATTTTTTAATAACTTTGGGTCCCTAATAATTTTATTCATTTTTCTAATCAACTCAATTAAATACTTTTTCTAAACTGATATTTTAAGATGTTATGATTATTTTAGTACATAGTACTTTGGAAGCAAGAATCAGACAATAATTATTTTATGAGTTCACAAGTGAATACCAGACTTTTAAATCTTCTATAGTTAAAATTTTAGTCTTGCCTAATCAAATAAATTTATTACATAAATAATTCAATGTCTGTCTTTATGCCATACTGTTTTAATAACTGTATGGTAATTATGTAATTTTCTACATATAAGATTATGTCATCTACAAATAGATAATTTTCTTTCTTTCCTGTCAGGCATGGATGTCTTTTATTTATTTTACTTACCTAATTGCCTTGGCTAGGACTTCCAGTACTATGTTAATAGAAATGGTAAGAGTGGGCATCTTTGTCTTATTTCTGATTTTAAAGGAAAAGCTCTTAGTTCTTCACCATTGAGTATGATGTTAGCTATGGGCTTTTCATATATGGCCTTTACTATGTTGAGAAAAGTTCTTCCTATATCTATTTGCTGAGAACTCTTTTTTTTTATCATGAAAGAGTGTTGAATTTTGTCAATGTTTTTTCTACATCTATTGGGATTATTATGTGGCTATATTCTTCATTCTGTTAATGTGATATGTCACATTAATTGATTTGTGTATGCTCAACCATCCTTGCATCCCAAGGATGAATCTCACTTGTCATGGTGTATGATCCTACTAATGTGCTGTTGAATTCAGCAATGGAACACAATGAAGCTAAGAATTAAATCCACACATATGTGGTCCACTGATATTCAACAAGTTTGCCAAGAATATACAATGGGGAACATAGTCGCTTCAACAAATGGTGTTGGGGAAACTGGATATCCACATGCAAAAGAATAAAATTCAACTTCTATATCATACACAAAAAATGAACTCAAAATGGATAAAAACTTAAATGTAAGACTTGAAACTACAAAACTCTTAGAAGAAAACAAGAAAAAAAAGTTTCTTGACTTTGGTCTTAATGGTCATTTCTTGAATATGATACCAAATTTACATGCAACAAATGAAAAATATTAAAGTAGGACTACATCAAACTAAACATTTCTGCACAGAAAAGGAAACAACAGAATGAAAAGTCAACCTACAAAATTGAATAAAATATTTGCAAATCACATATTTGCTAAATATTTAAGAAAGTATTGTAGTCTATTAGCAAAAAAAAGAATAGATAAAAATGGGCAAAGGACTTAAATAGTCATTTCTCCAAAGGAGACATAAAAAGATGTCAACATGTATATGCAAAAATGCCAAAAATCACTAGCCATTAGGAAAATACAAATAAAAACCACGAGATATCATCTCACACCAGTTAAGAGGGCTAGCTATGTTAAGAAATAAAAGAAAGATGTGTTGTGAAAATGTAGAGAAATTGAAACCCTTATACATTATTAGTGGGAATATAAAATATGCAGCTGCTATAGAAAACAGTATCAAGATTCCTTAAAAAAAAAAACATAGAACTACCATATGACCCAGAAATCCCACTTTTGGGTATATACCTAAAATAATTGAAATAAGAGCTATCTTCAATCCAATGTTCATTACAACACTATTCATAGTAGATAAGATATAGAAACAATGTAAGTATTTGTTGATGGTTGAATGGATAAAAACTGTGGTATATACATGAAAAGGAATATTATTCATCCTTATAAACAATCATTCCATTTGCAATAATATGAAGCAATCTAGAGAATATAATATTAAGTGAAATGAACCATTCACAGAAAGACAAATACTGCATGATTCCACTTAATATGAGTAACTACAATAGTCAAACTCATAGAAACAGAATAGAACTCATAGAAACAGTGGTTACCAGGGACTGGGTGACAAGGGAAATAATAAATTTTTCAATTGGAATACAGTTTCAGCTACACAAGATGGATTAGTTGCAGAGATCAGCTGTACTGCATAGCATTTATAGTCAACTAGAGGACCGGTGCATGAAAATTCATGCACTGGAAGGGGGGTCCCTCAGCCTGGCCTGTCCCCTCTCACAGTCCGGGAGCCCTTAGGGGTAGGAGGTGACCCAGCGATCAGGGGAAGGCAACGCCCCATCACACCTCTGCTGCTGCCACTGCGGACAGCACAAGCTTCAGCCGGCCCTGGTTACCTGAACCTCGGGCAGCCCTGGGTGGCTGGGCAATTGCCATCCAAGGCTTGCCTGAACCTCGGGCCAGCCCTGGGAAGTTGGGCAGCTGCCATCTGAGGCTTGCCTGTGCCTTGGGGGCTGAGGGGACCAGGGGACTCTGGAGGCAGGTGCGCCTGCCACCCCGGCGGGGCTGAGGGGACTGGGCACTGCCATCTTGTGGCTTTGGGTGCCGCCATCTTTGAGGGCATGGCAGTCAATTAGCATATTCCCTCCTTATTGGCTGTGGGTGCTGCCATATTTGAGGTTGGGCCAGCAATTAGCATATTCCCTCCTTATTGGCTGTGGGCACCACCATCTTTGTGATGGTGTGAGGGTCAATTAGCATATTCCCTCTTTGTTAGATAGGATAATACTATAATATGCTCTTAGAAGTTTGTTAAGAGAGTAGACTTCATGTTAAGTGATATTAACACACACCCTTATACAGGAACAACAACAACAAAAAACACCTTTGGAATTCCAGGATATGTCTGTTGCCTTGATTGTGGTGATAGTTACACAAGTGTATGTATGCACTGAGTGGCCAGATTATTATGATCTCTGAATGCATAATAATCTGGCCACTCAGTGTATATCCTATATAATAAAAGGCTAATATGCAAATTGTCCCCTCGACCAGGAGTTTGGCCAGCAGGCAAGCCGGCCAACTGCCCATGTCCCCTCCCCCTGGCCAGGCTGGCCGAATCCCACCCATTATGCACTCAGAGATCATAATAATCTGGCCACTCAGTGTATGTCTAAGTTCATTAAAATATATACATTGAATCAATGCAGTTTTGTATATCAATTATATCTCAATGAAGCTATTGAAAAGAGAAAGCTAACTAGACTCCACACAATCATTTCTCTCAATTCTGTAAGTGTTCTAAGAGGTCAGTCATCATAAACATTCTGAGGACAGCCCTATATTTGCTCAGTAGTGCATCTCTAGCACCTAGAACAGTGCCTGTCATATAAGACATTCTCAAGAAAATTTTCCTGAATGAATGAATTTTGGATGATATATATGAATAAATACACAATGCATTTTCAAGCTGTCTTCCCAAAATACCATTTCTTCCATTTCTTTCTAATATTTATCTAGCTTATGTTCACCTTTTCAATTCCACTGTTGTCCTATTTGGTACTAATATGAAGAAATGACATACATAACTTTTTGTTCCATCATTGTCTAAAAAATATATAAATTCATAGAAATCCTTTTCAATTATTGTATTTCCCTACCAGCTTTATTGACCCTGAAATTACTTTAACTGAATAAGTCTTTTTTAGCTGTTTAATATATATTTTTAGTTATCTGTCTTCTCTAATATTTCAAAAAATGCTCCATATGCATTTAATCTTGCTTGGTTCCTAGATAATATTTAATTTTTACCTTTCACATCATTTTTAATGCATTGATACAGTAAGTTATACTTAAATACTAAAATTGTGTAAGTCTTAATGTTTTATTACTAATGTCTTAAATGACATTGAGAAAAAAAGTCTTCTAATATTCCATCAAAATCCCCAACTATAAATATCCATTTAAGATGAATATTCAAATTTGAAAATCTTTGATTAAGCATGAGCATGAAAATATATTAAATGATTCAAATTATTAATATTGTTTAAAGAGTATTATGCCTCTTTCTTCAGCAGTTTTAGTAAAATTAACACCTAGCTAACAGAACACATACAGTTATTCCATAGGGAGTATGTAGGACTATTGAGAATTTCAAATTTTATATTATATTTAACTCTACACAATGCCTAAAAATTCAATGTAGAAACATATTTAAATCCTGCCCTGATCTTTTTCAGTAAAAACACATTTGTATGTAAATTATACTGTACAGTGTACACCTGAAAGTGTATTGCTTTGCATTTTTCCTAAGCCCTAGCCAAATAGTTAAAGGACGTCTGAAGGATGTTTGATTTGAAAACACTTTTGAATAGAATGTAAAATAAATTTAAAAACAATTTCTTCATTCCTGCCATAAGATTGGTATGTGATATAGAACTGGTTCAATATTCAAAAGGCATTGTTTTCACTGACCTTATTAGTGTACAAAGTGGCCCATGGCATAATTTGTTATATATGCGCAAGGTAAAGTGGAATGTGTATATTGTTTGCATTTTCTTAGGTCAGTAATGGAAAGACCAGAAGTAAAAGGGAATATAGAACACTAGATGGTCACTCTCCTTAGTAATACTAGGTACATGGTTTCAATATTTTCTTTGCCATCTACACTTAATTGCCTTTCGAACTTGGTTTCCTTACTCATAGATGTATAAAAAATATTTAAAATTGATGAAAGTATGTTAAAGAGTGTAATCTCACCTTTTAAGGTGATCTTTCAATCAAATATTCATTTAAATTAAATTCAGGGGCAAGTCCTCTATCTCTATATTAAATCTGATAGAGATGTGGCTAAATTTACTTGCATTATTCATTCTAATCTCTAGGGATTAGTGGAAGAGAGAAATGCTGAAATACTTCAAGTACTCCTTGTTTCCTTAAATAAAAGTTCCCACACTTATAAAAAAGTGAAGATCAAACCATATGGAGAGCACCTGCTAATCTATATCTGAATTATCTTAGTACTGATATTATGTTTAAAAATCAATATTTAGCATATATTCCAGTTACATTTTTTGTGTAGCTTTTAAAATATTTTTAAACAATTGAGTAAATAAATTTATAGTTATGATATAACTGTATATTAACTTGGATACATGCTGTCTATCAATTTTTATTTGGTATAACAACAAACAAATGAACAAAAAAGAAAAATATATTGTAAGATATTATTATTCTCTCAACTATAAACAGGAGAAAGTAGGCACTTTTAATGATTTACTTTGCTGGAAATAGTCCTTGAGAACATAAAACCATCAAGCATATCTGTATTTGCCTTCAATATCCATGGTCTTGTTACATTTCTAAAGACCTTTATGAAGTTAATGGTGATTTTGTATTTTCAAAAAATATATATTTGAAGTGATAAAATAAAAATTCTATTAATAGCCTGAAAGACACCAATTTAGATAGTGGCCATAAAATGTCTGGACCATTATGAGCTCACATACATTCCTTTGCAACCAGTGTATGTGGTACACATAACACCAGGCAAATACATCAAAAGAAAGAATGGCCACAATATACAGCAATTCTTTTTTTTTAATTGAAGGTATATATTTCATCTGCAATTCATGCTTGCTCTTATTGTGTACTACTTTAAAGCTTTTCCCTCAGAAATATGGTGTAAAGGCAGCCCATAAAATAACTAGCTGGAATTGTTACACATCACATTTTCTGGACACAATAAGTAGCATCATTATAGTCAAGATGAAAATTGATATGGAGTGTTTCCTAGTAAAAAATATAGTCTTTAATTCTTCAAGGACTCAAAAATCTTAAAGTAATATGAATGTAATTCCTATAAGAATAGCTCTCTGATGTTATGCTTGTGGCAAGAAAGAGAAAAAAATCTTTTTTTTCTAGTTTAAATGGAAAAATAAACTTGGAATAGAGAACTTTTTACTTTATTTTTTATTTTTTTTTTAAGATTCATAATGCCTTTATTTTTGTTGTTGTTGTTTAAATTTCTTTATTGATTAAGGTATCACATATTTGTCCTCATCCCCCCATTCTCATACCACACCCCTCCCCATGCATGCCTCCACCCCCCTGTTGTCTTTAACCACTGGTTAGGCTCATATGCATGCACACAAGTCCTTTGGTTGATCTCTCCCCTTTATCCCCATCCTCCCTTACCCTCCCTCTGAGGCCCGACAGTCTGATCCATGCCTCCTTGTTTCTGGGTCTGTTCTTGTTCATCAGTCTATGTTGTTTATCATTTCCCCTAGATGAGTGAGATCATGTGCTACTAGAAATACACTTATAAGAACCGAAAATGAGACAAACAATAATGGTTATGCTGAAAGGCAAATGAATCAGTCTGTAGTGAGTTTCTTTCTGGGCCAACAGTTCTTTTGAGACCCAATTTCAATGTCAAACAGTTCCTTATGTGCACATGTCAGCAATGATATTTCAGTTCTGGATGGTGGACAGATGGTGGTAATGCAGGTCTGACCCTCTCTGGTTTGGTCCTGGGCAACCTGAAGTGACGCACAGCTGCTAACTGCTAGTATGGCAAGGCGACGTAAGCGTCTTCCATCTCTGGACTGCTTCTCTTCTGTCTTCATGGCTGGAGTAGTCCTATCGATTCCTCTCTGTTGCTGGAATCCACGTGGTCTCGGAGTTGTTTTCTGAAAATATACAAACATATTCTCGACCAAGTGTTAATAAAGGATATTTTCTATAAAATTGACTTGGGATCCTTTTTCATTTTTTGCCCAAATGATTTTCCTCTGGCTTGTTTTGACACCATGTGTGTTTTTCATGGGTGTCTTGCTTTTAGCCTTACAATTAATTTTCTAAAGTACAAATTTTCTACATGTAATTTACTTACAGGATATTTTTCCTTACATGATATTCTTCTACTATTCCCCCCCTTTTTATTTAAATATTAGGAGGTTTTGAAAATTTTATAATGTAGTCTTGATAGCTTTTAAATTTTAATTTTTTGCACTATAATATTACTGCTTTAGGTTCATTACATGTTACACAATTTTATCCTGAGATGAACTACCAATAAAAATTTAGTTAACACTTTAGGAACTGCTTTTTATCCAGTACAATTAATTTTTCTAGAATATTCGCTTATTTCAATTAGCCAATTTAAATTAGCCTGAAAACTTGACTACTATTTTACTTTCAAATTTATTACTCTAACATCAATCTTATTTTACCCTGTAAATATTAGTGGAAAGGATCCTCACCCCCCCAACTTTGCAGGGGCCTGAACACTCACCCCTCCTGAAAGAAGTCTCCTGCCCCCATGGCTGCTTAACTTCCCATGCCCAGCTCAAATCAGGACCCGGGTAACAGACAGAGACTTGGCCAACAGCAGCTGCCCTCTCACTGCAACAAGAATTGTTTGAGTTGTCGTGTACCCATGGTGTGGGGAAATGGGTTTTTGATATCTAAATCCAGCCTACCACCAGGAATGCTCAGGGCCTACTCAAGAACTTTTTACTTTAAAAAAATCTAAATTTTATCTCCATCTAGGTATCTACAATTATTATGACTTAAGATATATGAAGTGTAATGAGATAATGTGCAGTCAATAGATGTAATTCATTTTAAGGGCATCTATCAAAGTATAACATTAAATAAGAGATGTAAAACATCATGTGCATCACATTTAATTTCAATACCCACCGAACCCTTCGCCTTTTTCCTTTGCACACTCTCTATGGTATTAATTAATTTAGTTTATTTGCCTTTCCAATTAGAATGTATGTTTCTTGAGCTAAAAAAAAAAAATTCATTCAAGTTGGTCTCTTTGTTCCTAGGTCCATACTTCAAATAAACTGTGTTCCTAATAAGATTTTTAAGTAATGAATAAATAAGGGAGGGAGAGGAGGGAAAAGGAAGACAGAGAAGAAAATACAAACCAGGGTGAAAGCCTCTCTCTAGGGAGATATACTTAAGACATTCCAACCTAATGGTCTTTGTAAATTAATATTTCCACACATGCATCTATCAAATAGTGCAAAAAAAGAGAGGGGGCTCTCAATGACGAAAGTTTAAATCAAATGGGTATGAAAAAAATAAACACATATTTTGTTCAAAACAGAGGTTATTGGATTTTGTAAAAATGGATACTCAATTATTATTAACTGTCTTATTTTCTGGATTGTTCTACTTTCTAGCTACAGAATTCTCAGGCAAATGACATAACCTTTGTGACTCAGAGTCCCTGCAGGCAAAATGAAGGTAAAAATACCAGTCTTTCCTATTTAAAAAGTCATAAAAATCAAATGAGTTACATGAAATAAAGTGATGGTCATGTTCTATTAAAAATATTTGACAAGTTATTGCCTATACATCTGACTGTTTATATTCATAAGATTTCATTTACAGATTATCTAAACTCAGATAATATATTTTTGATTGTTAAATGTGATAAGCCTGATTAAGCAATTTCTGCCTCATTAAATTATTTCATTTTAAATTCATCAGACATGTTAATTTAGTGATTTATTATGGTCCAAAATCCATTACAAGAGTTTCAAAGGATGGAGTTATAGAACAAAGAGCAAGCATTTGGGTTGCTCACAAAGCCACACCTGAGAGGGGTTGAAAAAATTCCTTTGACATCACATGAGATAGTTTCAAATCACAGAAGATTTTCTACAGTTCAATAGCAAAATCAAAGGCTCAAAGAGAGTTGGCAGAAGAATGAGGTAAAAAATGTGATTATGAAAGGCAAGCTAACAAATAGTTCATCTATCAAATGGTACACCTGTGCAATCACTGCCTTTACATGTGCATGATTGTAATATGATATTCAGGAAAGAGAAGAATTTGCGTGGAGGAATTTTTCAATGTGAGTATACTAGATCTTAAAGAGTTTATAGACATTGGCAGAGTTTTTAATGAGAAGGGACATGACTGAGCTATACAGAAATTTAAAAAAAAAGAATAAAGAGAAGGAAGAACAGAGTGAGGAAGGCAGGGGAAAAAAGGAGGGAGGGAGGAGGGGGGAAAGAAAGAAAAACAAAGTGAGCCTCCCAAAAGCATATATATACGTGCCTTAATTTTTAGTAAATAGGCTTGTCAGGGAATTCTATTTGTATTTGCAAGCTCCCATTGCATATGTACATACACATATGAACAGAGTAAAGAGAGAAGAGTGTTTAATGTACTGTCAGTGTCAGACTGCATTTACTTAATAGTTTACTTAACAGTATGAAATGTGGCAGTTATGTTCTATAAACTGCCTGTAAAATGAAGAGGGAAATTTGGACCAGCATCTAGAGTCTGCAGCCTCTTAAGATAGCTTGTGACTTGCCCTTTATAATCAGGACATTGGGGAAGAGAACGATTTCTTTGGAGTGAAAGTACTTTAGAATTCCTGGTGTCAAGTGGAAGACCACAGGTGTCAGGAGCCAGGTTCTTCTCCCTTGGAGAAGTTTCAGTGCATGCACATGACATGCTTACATGCTCTTGAGTGCAGCCTATTATAATGACCACAAAGAAGCGATCAGTGGAAAGAATTTATTGCAGAAATAGGCATTACCCCGGGAGCCAGTTTTAGGCTGGAAGTGATAGAAAGATAACATAGAAAGTTTGTGACCTCTATTCTTCATCTCCCTACAACTTGGTGGCTTATATTTGGATATAAATCCTTCTGGCTGAAATACAGATTAAAAAAAATAAAAAACATGCTTTGGTGAGGTGTGGGGAGATGGAGGGAATTTACTGTGGAGCAGAACTCTGATTACACAGAGGATGTCAGTTCTTTCTTCAGAACAAAATTTAGTTTGAATTATTTGCTCTTAGAACTTGCTATGTATACCTATTCACCCTATGAACTCATCAATTAGTTCCATATGTTGGGATCAATAAGGAAAGTACCATTAATATTGGATCCAAAACTTAGCTAATTATTTCTATGTGTTATTACATTCATGCATTTTTATCTTACTCTCATATGAACATTTTAAAGTAACTTACCAAATGTACCCCACAAAACAACATTCTCTCTCAGTAGCATCCTGAAAAATAACTCATGAATTTCTACTCTATTTATTATTTTACATTCCTTTGCATCTATTTCTACAGCTATTAATTACCCTGCTTAACTAATTTTCATACTTTGCCCCTAACTCAGCTCTCAGTGACCTTGGCTCAGACAAGTACTAGGAATACACACAAAGCAAAAAAATTAAAATTAAAATAATGAGAATCATAACCTCTCCAATCAAACCTAATTCATGGAATGGCGGAATTTGTTTCACAGTAGACCATACACATAACAGACTAAATCATAATAGACATTCAGAAGGTTAGAATTTCCAGGACTCCCATGATCTTATCTCATCAACCCTATAACAACTGATGAGATTGGAGACCCTGGAAACAATAAATCTGATGGATGTAGTCTATACAATATGCAAGGGGCAGAGTCAGCTGCCTCAAGTATCCCAACTTCTTGCCTGTTAAGATAGGTCACCTGTTGCTTAGAGAGGAAGTCCTTTGTGGAGGTTATGGGTGCTGATGCTTAGGGGACCGGCAGGGAAGAGTTTGAGAAGAAAGTATAAGATGGGGAACCTGAAAGAACCATGGAAGCTAGACCAGAAGCAGCTGGGTATAATACTAAGCGCAACAGTCATGGGAATGATTATCTTGAGCAAATCACTTAATATCTTGGAGTACTAAACATTTACTAAAATTTGAATAATCTGGAAACAGATAACATATGTAGATCATTTATTTTGTCAAATGGATTTTTTATTTAATAGATAAACTTAAACCCAAAGAGTCTAGGTGGTCCCTAAGATTACAGAGTTAATTGGAGAACTGGGATGTAAGTAATTTTGCAAAATTATGATGATAATTTCTACTTTGTCTAAGCCTTAAAGTTGTTTGAATAAACAAATAATGTAATTATATGGAAAATATCATTGAAAACTGGTTCTAATCCCATTTTGCCTGAGACAGAGGAGTTTTTCTGGACATAGTGCTACTATAGTAAAAAGAATAAAGAGAATATACAGCAAAAGAAACTCAAAGATGAAATGTTCAAATATTTAGAGACCATACTTTCCTGAGACATAAAACTAAAATTCCAAGCATGGCAAAACAGGACATGTTGGTTTGGATATGCATTTAATCTCGTGACCATGAGGTATTCTTTATTACAGTTTTATCAGAGTAGATGAATTTTCAGCATGGCTCCAGCTATATGAATTCTAGTCCCAAATGTACAACCAACAAGGAGAATGACATTAAGTCAATCAATATTTTTTGTGAGTTTCATTTGCTTCCTCTATAATGTGATCCATGGACTAAAAGCTCTCCAAATTCCATTTCAGTTCAGAAACTCTTGTGATTTGGGCATTGCAAGGTACAGTTTCTGGTTATGTGGCTCTTACTTTACATTTGCATCTCACTAGAGAAATGCCATCCTCAGACATCAAGTGAGATTGGTGAGGTCAGTGACAAGAGTAGCTGATATTCTTCAGAGAATGTGAAATCTAACTGCATATATATTGTTTTCAATCCCACCTCCAGGACTTACTGGCCAGAGAACCTTGGGTGGTGTAAGCTTTTAAAGTCTAAGATTTCTCATTTGAGATGATGTGTAATTTTGATGATTGAATGAGACAGTGTGGCAATGTCAGGCACATGGTAAGCAGTCCATAATTTTTTTCTTGCATGCTTTCCTTTTGACATACAAGTAGCTTTAGCTAAAAGATTAAAACATAATAAATAACTTACAAAATAGTAAATTTCTGTTCTCTAATCATAATGAATATTTAACCCCAACCGCAACACAGAGGTCACCTGTTTGTAATAATCATGACCTGTCTTTCTAACCCCAAGACTAATCTCTTTATAATTACATTTAAAAATAAAGTGAAATAAAGAATCCAAATATGGAATCTATAGCACCACTAAATTTACCTTTTGAATTTCTATGAATACTTATTCCTAATGATTCCCTTGCAATTTCAGTAATTAGTATAAATGATTTAAATTAAGCATTTTTGGCTCAATGACAATAGCTACAGCTACTATGGTTATTTATTGTATGAATTGCTGCAAAGCACTTCTTTTTTTCTCTCCAAAGTAATGTTAATTTGTTCTGGAAGCAGCAAAGGAAACCAGTTGTCCTATCATATCAGCCCCTATGTTGGCAAAGAATCACTTTAAGTCCTTGTTGAATTTATATGGAATACATTAGAAGATTCTGTTCTTGACTGGCTCAGTTTACTCAATCTCTATATTTATGCATTAATTAATATGCAAATGTATCTTCAATATAATTATATAAGGCGTATACATCACATGCACATGCATATAACTGACAAAGTAATGTTTAAAAAAATCAGTTACTATGTCTATAGTTGTTGATTTCATTCAAAGCATGTTGGCATTGTTAACACTTAGTATACTGTCCTAATTTGAATAATCATTCTCAAAAAGGGCTGAACAAGTTCCAATTTGCAATACCAAGTAGGTTCATAAGAAAAGAAGGTTATCATTTTTTTTAATGAGTGGTGCAGCGGACCCCTTCATTCAAGGTCAAACTATGTAAATATTAAAGTGACTCATGAGGCATGAATATTGATTTGACACATAGATATACACACATCAATATTTGTTTTCCTATAAGTTACTGGTATGGCAGAGATTCCTCATTAAATAGAATTTTTGTGTTTGAAATCTGTTACTAGTTTATCAAAGCACCTGTCTGCATTTGTGATACATATGGCATTCGATCCAGAATGCCACTTGGGTATCTGCTTTCTGTATAGGTTTTGACACTTTGAAATACATACCCAGAATCTGTCCCTCTTGAAATTAAATTCCTAACTTGAAAACTGTGTTATCCATGTCCAAATGGCCTTCCTGCAGAGCTGAGGACTCATGGGCAGGGAATGAGCACTAACTCTTGTTCCTGCCTCGCTGCTACCTGGCTCCAGCCTCCGTCTTCTGTGGCCTGAATTGCTGCAAGAGTGCTGATTGGTCTGTCCGATGCAGCCTTGCCTCTTTCAAATATGTTTTCCACATTCAGTCAAAGCTGATCATGTCCATCTCTTGCCTCAAAGTATTTAAAAGCCCTCAGGATAAAGTTCAAAATTATTCACATGACTGAGGAGTTCCTTGGTGCTCTGTCCTGTTGCTTCTCTGCCGTGTGATCTCTGCTCCCGCTATTTTGAGACACTCTCAGTGCCCAGAATTTGGTCTGTGTATTCTTGCCTCCAGCTCTATGCATATTCTATGCCTTCTGCTCAAACTGTTAGCTCTCCTCTCTCAACCTCCCCTTAGGCAACATTTTCTCCAGAGCTCATGATTTGCCCCTATGTGATGTCATAGATCACCTACTCAGATGTGAGATTTGCCATACTGTATCATAATTGCTCATTTATTTTTTTGTCTCTATGTGATGTCATAGAACACCTATTCAGATGTGAGATTTGCCCCTATGTGATGTCATAGATCACCTATTCAGATGTGAGATTTGCCATACTGTATCATAATTGCTCATTTATTTCTTTTTCTAAGATTTCCTTAGAAACTCTTTGAGTGTGAGGATTATACATAATCAGCTGTTATATCTCTAGCAGAATACTTGGCACTTAATCGATGTTAATAAATATTGATAATGAATAAATGCAATAAATTAGGGTTAGTTGTGCCACAAGTCATGTGCTTATGAGATGTATTTATTAATTTAATTTTAAACAAGAATGTAATTCAAAAGCTGGAAATATGCTCTACTCAATAAAAGAGTAATATAAAAATTTAAATCATTCTATGTTGAAATATATAAATTGTATCCTCCTTATAAGTATTTTTAATTTATTTTAATTTGAAATCCTTTTACTCAATTTAACCAACAGGAAAATACTCTTTTCTTCTCCCTATTTAAGGAAAGCAAGTATGAAAAAATTAGCCTTATTCTTAGCCTTTGTTGATCACTCCCCATATAACTCATTTGCCTACCCTATATAAATCACTTTACTTACTGTTATGGTTACTTACTGCTGCACCATAAATTATCCCAATTCAAGGGGAATGATGATCATTTATAAACATCCTCATGGTTCTGCACATTGACACAGCTCAGCTAGTTGGTTGTTGCTCACCATCTGTCACGTGGCTTTAGTCAGATGGTGAGACTTGAGTTATTTTAATGGCTTTCTCATTTCAGTGTCTGGTGATGGATGCTGGCCATCACCTGGGACTTCAGTGGGAACTACCAGTCAAAATACCTGCACGTGGCTGCTCCACATGGACTGGGCTTCCTCACAGCATGGAGGCTAGGGTTCCCACACAGTCAGGAACCCAGGAGAAGCTGCACATCTTTTCTAACCTAGTCTCACAAGTCATGCTATTTCATTTCCCCTACATTTTGTCTTTTGGACGTTTATAAGGCCATCCATATTTTAAAGGGAAGAGAAATGGATTCTACCTCTTCATGGGAGGAATGTCCAAAAACTTGTGGATGTGTTTTAACTCCAACAAATTCATCTAACCACTTGTTTCCAAACATTCTTCTAAATGGCATACTCCTTCTTCACTTGTCCATCCCATGGCAATTCGGCTTCCTCTGTTTTCAGTATGCCTCTGGTGCATGTTTTGCTTTATGTCTAAGAGATGGGCTCAGTATGTTGGAGAGTGTGTGTACACGAGCACTTAAAATCATATATCCATGTGGAGAAGAGTATGCTTGTGCTGTAGCTGAGAGTATGGCACCTGGTTCATGCCAACTTTTAGTCTCCGGACATTTTTCCAGGTTTCTTGTGTTTTTGTTTGTTTCATGGACAATTATCAGAGGCTCTTCATGCTTAAAAACTAGTAGCATTGTAGCTATGCTCACACTAAGTGAGATTCATATACTACATACACATACAGGACCATCCCTAAACTGACAAGAAACCTAATTCAGGCAGTGACTAATTATAGATGACCTTATACAGAAATTCTTTTCAATTTTATATATAACTCTTTCCTCTGTTTTATTTATAATGACTCCCATCATTAAAATTCTTGGCTCATGAGTGAAAGTGTGGGAGTGGAATCAGCATATGGAAAAATATATGTGGAACAAAAAGTGAAAATATAAAAACATCTGGGTGTGGAATTTGGTGTTATGTTTTGTTTTCATTTCAGGCTGGGCCAAAGAATAAAATAAAAAAAAATTGTTCTGTCCACCCTCCTACCTTCAGCAAGTCTCATTCCAAATGAGCTTTGGCTATAGATCACACAATCATATTTCATAGTATCCTGTTCCGGTCCTACCCTAGTCCATCTCAGCCCATCCCATCCTCTCCCATCAGGGTCCTCTGTCCTTAATCTTTCCTTCAGCTAGAGCTCTGCTTGTCAGTGGTTAGGGAAAATGTAACTGGTTTGACTAATCTAAACAGGCTTCTTCTGCTCCCATGCATGTCTGTTAAGACCACATGGAAAATGTGTCAGATATCCAAGTTTCAGAATCTAGATTGCACTATTATGAATAACATACAGCCCTAATTTGGGTCTCAAGAAAGTAAACAACTAAACCACAGCATACCATAGACTGAGCGCCTTACATGTAACAGAAATGCCTTTCTCACAGTGTGCAGGCACCAGTCCAAAGTCAAAGTGCCCATGGACTCAGTGTCTGGTGAGGATCTGCCTCCTGGTTCACAGATGTCTATCTTTTTTAAAGTCACGGCAGAAGGAAAGGGAGCTCTCTGTGGCCATTTCCATAAGGGGGCCAGTCCCATTCATGAGGACTCCACGCTTAACCTAATCACATCCCAAAAGTCTGTCCTTAAAACACCATCACATTGGGGATTAGAGTTCAACATATGAATTTCTGTGGACATGTTTAGTTTATCTTAATAGTTAAGTGGGGGCTCCAAGAAAACAGGCAGAGTTGTCCGCTGTATATTTCTCAAAGTCTCAGTGATGTCATCACTAATAACCCAATGTCAGGGAATCTGGGATAAATACAGGTTTGGGAAAATCATTTTTTTCTTATCATCAAAGTCACAGTCAATCATTATACCTTCAAATACATTCATACAGGTGATCATGATACCACTATTTTCCCTAGTATACTATATACCCTCTCAACCTGTATATTCTGCATTCACATATAAGGTAACAGAGCATTTTCCTTTCAGAACAACTGTATTTTACTGGCCTTTTTTTGTGTAACTGAAAGGCATAGTAATGAATTCCAAAAATCTTCACTGATAGAAGAAACAAAACTACCAGAAATTCCACAAAATAAAACTCATAGTGAAATGTAAAGGAAAACATTGTGAAGTCACTTACCATAGGCCTACTTCTCAACCTTACCAGGCCTACTTCTACTTTAATTAGAAATATTTGACATTCTCTCCACTATTCTGAAAATAAACTCATAGATAATATAATCTACCAGTGCATATAATTTCAAAGAATCAATATAATGTTATGACAAGTAAAAGAGAAATAAGTGGAGCCCTAGCTGGTTTGGCTCAGTGGCTAGAGCGTCCAGCTCCAGACTGACAGGTCACAGGTTCTATTCCAGTCAAAGGCATGTACCTGGGTTGCAGGCTGAATCCTGGCCCCGGTTGGTCACGTGTGGGAGACAAACAGTCGATGTGTCTCTCCCACATTGATGTTTCTCTCTCTATTTCCCTCCCCCCTCCCTTTCATCTCTCTGAAAATTAATGGAGAAAAAAAATATATCATTGGGTGATGATTAACAACCCCCCCCCCAAAAAAAAAGAAAGAGAAATAAGTGGAAGGTAATTTCTCAAAAAGTGATGTAAAGTTTTACATATAAATACTTGAGCACAATTACACTAGAATGATGCAAAATGAAGTGGTTATATATTTACACCCACTAGAAATACCCTAAATTAAAGTGCCACAAAGGCTTACCAATTTAGGTGTGTTTTATTGGCTACACAAATTCCACTATGACAAGTGTCGGTAAGGTGATTTTCTGTTATATGATAAACAATCATTTTAAAGTTCTGAAGAAAATAAAGTGCAATCTTCCCTAGAGTTAAATAATATTCACATTTCAGGTAATTCAGCATATACTATGATCATGAAAGAAAAATCATTTTGTGTGTATATGTATAAAAGAAGTTATGTTCTTAAATCAGAAAATTTGAGGTGGGTTTGTGACTCCCAAAAAATATCTGATGGGATATATCAAAATCCTTCAAAAATCAAAACAATTTTTGATGTGAAATTTTTCCTGTGCAATGATGATGAGCTCGACCAACCGCAGGTAACTCTTCTTAAATGGTTGTCTTTCCTCCAAACTTATGACAAGCAAACATTTCTTTATAAACTTCCAAAACATACTTTGGAATGAGGTAGTACCACCCATCATTGAGAACCATGTTCTAGGTTTTCCAGAGGGGTTGTCCTCTTATACTTGAAGCCATGCCCTGACCTGCCCTGCCCTTGCCCTACCGTGGTCTCTCAGAGGGCAGGGTTTCTGCACTCTGTTGATAGGTAGTGGTCTTACTCTTGGGTTTAGGTTCTCCACAGCATGATCATATGCACCTGCTAGTTGGTTCATCTGGTATTCACTGAAGGTGAGTCAGTAGACCTTCAGTGAATTCTTATAAACACTGTATTAAATAATTGAACCTAGG